>NW_008348083.1:1351285-1383611 GCF_000622305.1 Nannospalax galili
GTCCCAGCACTTGGGAGGTAGAGGCAGGCAGATCTTTGTGAGTTTGAGGCCAGCCCTCGGTCTACATTGAGTTCCAGGACAGCTGGGGCTACAAGGAGGCCCTGACTCAAAAAAAAAAAGTGTGAGGTAGGGCAATCAGATGGCAAGAGGCAGGTGAATCTATATCTATGTGTGATAAAGGCCAGCTTGGTCTACATAAGTGAGTTCCAGGCCTGCTGTGGCTACAGGGAGAACCCTGTCTTAAAAAAATAAAAAGTGTATACTATGGCTTAGGTGATGAGTCAGCTGTCAGGTATAGGTGTGAGATTAGTGAGGTCTGGGCCATACTAGGAGTAACAAAAATGTGTATGAACCAAGTGGGGTTTCATGAGCTTATTTAAATGGAAAAAATGCAGCTGAGGCCAGAAGATTCCTTTATTTCAGCACACAGCATCAAGATTCTGATGCCAGGGGCTGAAGACCTGGGTTCAGTTCCCAGCACCTATATGGCGGCTAACAACCTTCCATAACTCCAGTTCCAGGGGCCCGGTGCCCTCTTCTGATCTCCGTGGGCATTGAACGACATGGGTGCACTTACATACATGCAGGCAAAACATTCACATGAAATACAAATAAAAATTTAAAAGATCCTGATTCCTCTTTATCCCCCATCTTGGCTAACAGTTCCTAGATATGGATCTGCCTTTAAACAGGCGTCCCAGGTGGGTAGGGATGACCAAGTTTTGGGTGACTCTGAGTTTTCAGACTCACGGTGAATGGTGTCAGAAGTAGGGATATGAAAGAAAACAGGCCTGTAATCTCAGCTCCTGGGAAGGCTGAAGTAAGGAGAATCACAATTTCAAGGCAACTTGGGCAATTTAGTGGGGGCCCTTTCTCAAAACAAAAAGCAAGGGGCCAAGTGAAATGGTTCAGTGGGTAAAGGTGATGCTGCATAAGGCCTGATGACCGAAGTTCAATCCCCAGCACCCACATAAAGGTAGAAGGAGAGAACCAGCTTCACAAAATTGTCTGATTTCTACATGCATGCTGTGGTATATGTCAGTTCACACACACACAATAATAGAACAACTCTGTCATGCACCAGAGGGGAATGAACATAAAGGGCCACAAATGGCCAAAGCATAGAGAATAAGAATCTGCAAAGTGTGGGTCCTTGGACAGGACTCCTGTATTAAACTCCACCTACCCAGGGCTCAAGGACTATTGAGAAAGGGGGTGGAAATATGGTAGGAGATGGGAGACCATACATGACCATTTGGACCTGGGATCCTTCCTGCTCATATGAACCTACTGCAATGTGTTAGCATGAATGAGAGGCATGCAAACTCAAGCAGACAAAAACCCAGCATAGAACTGGGGAAGTGGGCAGCAGGTCCCAACCTTAGCGGAATTATTGGCAGCTGATCACTGCTGGGTGGGGAAGAAATGATCATCTTTAAGGGAGTGACTCTAGATAGGCTGACTAGACCCCAGTGCATAAACTTGTACTGAGGAATTTCTGTGTACACTAACTTGACTACAATGGGCCTTAATGTAAATGACAAAACGTAATGAAATCCAGTGTGGGGGGCTATGAGAAGGTTACGCTGGGGAAAGGGGGTATAAAGATGATTAAGATGTGTATGGGGTCTGGAGAGATGGCTCAAGCGGTTAAGAACACTGGTTGTTCTTGCAGAAGACCCTGGTTCGAATCCCAGCACCCACATGGCAGCTAACAACTATCCATAACTCCAGGGGATCCGACAGTCTCTTCTGACCTCCGCGGGCACTGCACGACACGGGTGCACTTACATACTTGCAAGTAATACACGCATACACAAAATAAAAATAAAAACGGCAAGAGAATTCAGCTGAAAAGCACACGATAGTCGCTCAGTCAAGGCAAGCTAAAGGGCAGAACGACAGCTGGGGACCACCCAGGCCGACAACCGTGTTTCAGGTGTCTACCCTCGCCTCAACCTGAAAGTTGCAGTTTGGAGCACGGAGAACACTTCATGAGCACCGTGTAGGGGCGAGGTGCCGTGTAAGCTCGCGACATGGCGACCAGGCGGCGCTCCCTTTTGTGTATTTGGCGCCTTCGATGTAACTCCGCACCGAGCGGCCGGCTGTGACTGTGACCAGGCAGTGCTAACTGGATTACGGAACCAGAATCCTGAAACAAGCGCGGTCACTGTATGCCCGAGTGGGAGTCCAGGCTGGGGATGCGCGAGCCGGGGGCTGGATGGAGCCGCGAGCCGGGGCACTCTCCATCTCTCCTCTCAGCCCGGATGAGGATAACCGATCCAGCATCCCGCAGGGGACAAAGCTATTGGTGAACAACTGCCTGGCCGTGGCTGGCCACTGGCCCACCTCACCGCGCAGATAAGCCTCTGGGAGAAACTCGGCCTGCTTTGGTCAACCTCCCACAACTGTGCAGTTGCGCATGCGCCTATCTGCTAGGCTCTCGGCTGCGAGGGCCTGGCTTCATTTTCTCAAGGCACGCGTGAGCGCCCCCTGCTGGACATTTGGGGCACTAAGAAGACGCAGCTTCTGTTGTCTGGACTTGGCAGAGCGCTGGGGTCCCAGAGTGGACAGGAGGGCGAGGGCTGTGGGAGCACGGAAGGAACTAGGAGGTGGGCAGTAAGGCTGCACAGGAGCGCAAAGAGTGGTTGTGTGTGGGGAAGTAGAGAGGAGAGCAGGTCGTTTGGGGAGTGAATAAGGTGGAGTCGAAGTTCTGTTGGCCCCCGAGTGGACCATGGTGCCCACGAAGAGGCCGTTCTGTGTTGGTGATGGGTGGAGGAACAGTACCGGACCAGGGCGTTTGCCAAGGGTCTCTGATCACAGACTGGGAAGTTCTGTGGTGGGACCTGGACCAGGGGATAGATGAATGAGGAGCTGACGAGGAGGAAGAGTTCCTAAGGGGCCATTGGTATCCTGGGGAGACTAGGGCACATGGAGCATGGCCTGGTACATGCACAGGACGTAGGGTGCTGCTAGGTTTTTCGTCCACGGCAACTGTGCCCAACCTCTAAACGGGAGAATCTGCAGGTTACGCTAGACCTGGAAGTGAACCTGACTGGCACTCCTGGCTTTGCCTTTTTCGTTTCGTTTTTGGTTTTGGTCTTTTTGAGACAGGGCCTCCTTAGAGCCCCAGCTAGCCTGAAACTATATAGACCAGGCTGGCCTTGAACTCACAGAGATCCACCTGCCTCTGCCTCCCTAGTGCTGGGGGAAAAGGTGTGTGCCACCAGGCCCAGCTAGCTTTACCTTTTTCAAATCTGCACAATAGGCGCCTTGACAGGAGCCCCCTTCCTCTGCCTGAGATGGGAATCACTGAGCAGACATTTCCCAAGTCCTCTTCTTTCCCGTCAGTCCCCCTTTCATCCAGAAGACTCCAAAGTGTGAGCATTATGACACCCATTTTATGTTTTATTGTTTCATGTGTATGTATGCATGTGGGGGTTGCATGCACACGTGTGTGCCAAGGCCAGAGGTTGACATTGGGTGTCTTCCTCTATCACTGATTTTTTAGTTAGTTTATTTTTATGTGTAAGAGTGTTTTACCCCCATGTATGTAAGTGAACCACATGGGTGGGCTATGGATCCCCTGGAACTGGAGTTACAGACAGTTGTTAGCCACCATGTGGGTGCTGGGATTCAAACCCCCAGTCTTCTGCAAGAGCAGTCAGTGCTCCTAACCACTGAACCATCCCTCCAGCCTCTACTCTTTTTTTTTTTTTTTTTTTTTTTTTTGAGACAGGGTCTCCTTGTAGCCCCAGCTGTCCTGGAACTCTATGTAGATCCACCTGCCTCTGCCTCCCGAATGCTGGGGTTAAAGGCGTGCACCACCACACCCAGCTACTCTTTTTCTATACTTAATAAACTCATTCATTCAAACTGAAAGTATGTCTCTTCTAAATCCGGACTGTATAAAGCTGTGAGGTGGGATAAGGATAGGAGGGCTGTGAACGAGGCATGGAGCCTAGAAGACCCCACCCAGGCAGTGACTGGTGTCTTGACTGCAGATACCAGGAAAAAGGTAACTGAGTAGATTCAGGAGACAAGAGGGTGGTGAATGGGACCAAGGTGGATTGTGACCAGGGAGGTGGGGTTTTCTTCTCTGGATGTCTGTGTTCCCCAAAAGGTCTTAAAGAGTGTGGCCCTGGAAATAGATGGGGTGGTTCATCTTGGAGACTTGTATGCTAATAGGACAAAAGGGTGAGTGTGTTTGTGTATACACTTGCCCGTGGAGGCCTGAAACTGACACTGGGATGTCTCTCTTCAGTCACTTCACTTTGAGATTAGGTCTCACTGAACCTGGAACTCGCCTGTTTTGGCTAGACTGGTTAGCCAGGCCATAGGATCTGCCTGTCTCAGCCTTCCAGTGCTGGGGCTGTAGACATAGGCCACTGTGTCCAGTTTTTATGTGGGTGCTAGGGATCTAACTTAGGTTTGCATGTTTGTACAGCAAACACTTTACCTAGTATGCCATCTCCCAGACTCCAAGAACAGGTTTCTTCATCCAGAGTTCCAGGGAGCCACTAAGGGCACTGGGGAGAAAAACTGCTCCCAGTGGTTTTATTCACACTGGGGAGTTGCCTGAGTCATGGCTAGAAAAAAGCAGAAGAGAGCCAGAGGAAGGGAGAGAGCAGCCTCAACGTGGTGGCTGAACAACCTGTCCTACACCCAGGAGCTCGGCCAGCCAGGCTATGGACTGAACAGAGAAGCAAAGCACTATATTTTCTTCTTTTGTAGCAGGGTCTCGTGTGTTTCAGGCTGGCCTCAAACTGACTACGCAGCCAATAAACTGATCCTCCTGCTTCTATCTCCTGAGTGCTGGGACTGTGGCTGTGTACCACAATGTTGGGTTTATGTGGTGCTGGGGATGGAATATGCTAAGCAAGCACTGTACTGAGCCATGTCCCTCAGCCCTGTTTTCAAACAGGGACCCCAATCTGCCTTCTCACAGTGGGGTATAGGAGGACCAAGATGGGAAGGGAGCCTAGGTTCTCCAGAGCTGGGTCAGGAGAACCAGCAACAGAGATAGGTCCACTGAACGGCAGGAAGGATAAAGATAAGGGTTCAGTCTCCATAGCGCCTCAGACATGGTTTCCTAAGGTTTCCACTGGCCTCAGGATGAGGGGGTTCTAATGCAGGCAGCGTAGAACTTTCTTAGATCTAGCCTTCCAGCCTGCCCTCCTGACTATACTGTTCTTTTAAAGATTTTTTTTTTTTTTTTTGAGACAGGGTCTTGCTACGTAGCCTAGACTATCCTTGAACTTACGGTGTCTTCCTAGCTCTGCATCCCAATGGATATGCCACCATCCCTGGCTTGGGCTTTTTTTCTAATTCTTTTTCTTTTCTTTTTTTTCTTTGAGATAGTGGCTCACTATGTAGCCCTAGCTGACCTAGAATTTTCTAGAATGGCTGACCTAGAATATGGACCAGGTTGGCCTAAAACACACAGACCTGTATGCCTCTGCCTCCCTGAGTGCTAAGATTAAAGGTGTGTCATTAAGCCCAGTTTAGGGCTTTAAAAAAAAATTGTGTATAGAGGTCAGAGGACAACTTCTGAGAGTTGGTTCTGTCTTCCAACCCCACTGTGAATTCTGGAGATCAAACTCAGGTCATCAGGGTTGTGTGAGCAAGCACTTTTACTTGCTGAGCCATCTAGACTCAGGAGCTTTTTAAATAAAGGAAAAAAGGGGCTGGAGAGATGGCTCAGTGGTTAAGGGCACTGGCTGCTCTTGCAGAGGACCCAGATTCAGTTCCCAGCACTCACATGGTGGCTATGAACCATCCTTAACTCCAGTTCCAGATGATCCAATACCCTCTTCTAGCCTCTATGGGCACGTGGTATGCTTACATACCTGCAGGCAAAACACTCATACACACAAAATAAAGGAAAAAAGAAAACCTTGGAAAATTCCATCCTATCTGGTTTCTGAAAATTGTGGGACAGGCGTTTGGGGACACACACTGTCCCACTTACAGCAGGCAAAGGTGGCAATCAACTGGAGACCTAGTTTCCAGGGCTGAGGTGCTAGAGTAGATGTTGACTGGGACACTGTTCCCCTTCCCAGGGTATGAGTGCCCCTGGGCCACAAGGCTACAGCCTATTGGTATCTGTGGGGCAAGGGACCCAGACACTGCACAGGCTGGCTCATTGTGCCTTCTTTATTGTATCCCCCTCTTCAAATTACAAAACCGTGTCCCCTCCCACCCAGCCCAACACGGTGGGTTCAAAGATGTGAGGAAACGGGAAGGTCCCCGTCTGGCTGTGGTGACACCTTAGGTGCAAGCAGAGTTGGGTCTGCGTGGGGTACAGGAGGGGGTGGCTGAGCCTCCATCTCACCCCTTGCCTCTGGCTCTCCTGAGCATTCCTCAGCCTTACCCGCTGCCTGGGTGTTGGCATGCAGGGACCCAGGCACCAGGGCTGCGGGGGCGCCGGGGCGGTGGTCCTGTAGGTGTAGTGTCATGGCGGGCCTCGAGGCCGTGGTGAAGTCACACTGCATGCAGGAATAGCGGCCCCGTGTGTGCTCCCACACAATGCGGCTCAGGGCTGCATACCCTGCAGGCAGGCAGGACCCAGTCAGTCCCAGACCTCACCCCAGGGCATCTGTCCACCAAGGGTAGTGGATTCGGGCCAGGGTGGTTAGACCTTTCCCTGCTTCCCCATTAGCTCTCAGGGTCCAGGCAGACTGGATGGTTTTTCCTGGGCGTTTTCCCTTGTCATTTGGCTGCTCCCATCCCCTGACACTACAGGAGAGAAGTGCGACTCAGAGATGGACAAAGCACGAGTCTTACACAAGAACGCCGGCGCAGATGAAGGCATAGGTGCCAGTAACTTTAAAGGTAAAAATCATGTATTTTAAGGGGCAGACACTGCTGCTTCTCAGCATTCACAGGGCACAGGAATGAAAGCCCCGCCTCCCTGCCCAGATGGTCACCTGCACGCACCTGAGGGCGCATCCGAGCCGCCCTGTGGTCTTCTGGGACTGCCACCAGCACCTGCAGGAAATAGGCAGGTCAAGCTCAGGCCAGATGAGCCCAGCCAGCCCTGCAGGTGGCCCTGCCCCCATACTCACCTTGACTCTTTTTCCAGATGGCTGTGCTGGACGCTGGCGGCCCAGGAGCAGCAGCCAGGAAGGGGCGCAGGCGTGAGGGGCTTAGGCCAAAGGGCGCAGGGTTTAAGTAGGGAAGGTAGGACCCAGTGGGGGCAGAGGTGAAGGGTTCGAGCAGCGGGAACCGCAGACCAGTGGCCGACGACAGGTCGGACTCTGGGGGGCGTTCGGGTTCCTTGTCCAGGGCAGGAGGTGGCGGAGCTGGGCTCTGAGCATGCTCTGCACAAACATGCAGATGCTTGAAGAGCGAACGGTGAGTGCGGAAACGCAGGAGGCAATTCTCACACCTGGGGGTGGGTACAAGGCTGGACTGTTTCTTGGGCAGGAGGAAGAGGCCTATTCTTTGCTACCTGGGAAACAAGCTACCTAGGTGAAACCTGAGGGAAAGGACCTTACCCTCATGCCCTCCCCTGTTGTAGTCACAATCCTCTCCAGTTCCAGAGACTTAAGCTTCCATTTTAACTGTGGTGACCAGTTTTCCACATAAGTGAGGCGGAACTGGGCAGAATTTCACCAGTTAGTATACCCTTCACCTAGTATACCCTGTCCCTTGAAGCTGAGCCCTTGGTCCTAGTGACTTGTTCCTAACTCACATCAGTCTTCCATGTATGATTGAGCCATGCCTACATCCCTGACCCTTTACACACACTAGGAAGGGATAAGGGTCTGGATTCCATTGTCAGGATGGTCAGAGTCTCACTTGAAATAGCGATTGGGCTTGTAATGCAGCTTCCCGTGGGCCACCAGTTCCTGCATGCTGGGGAAACTCTCCGTGCAGCTCAGGGCGGAGCAGTGGAAGAGCTTGCCTGGCAGAGTTGGAAAGACCGGTATAGAGAAGGGTAGCTAAGGCTGGCCCTGAGGGCTCTGCCTGCCTCCCACCGTGACTTGCCTCCCTATCACCAAACCGGGCCCTACCTTCCAGTGACTGTGTGGGCGGGCAGTGGGTACGGAGATGCTGTGCCAGGTCACGAACACTGGGGAAACTGAGGCAGCAGCCGGGGCTAGAGCAGGGTATCTGTTTCCCTGTAGGATAAATGGGTGTCAATCAATCTTTTTCCTTTCTTTCTTTTTGAGACAGGGTCTCCCTATAGCCCCAGCTGTCCTAGAACTCCCTATGTAGACCAGACTGGCCTTGAACTCACAGAGATCTGCCTGCCTCTGCCTCCCGAGTGCTGGGATTAAAGGCGCTCACCATCACACCTGGCTCCATCAATCTCTTTACTGAACGCCTCACCCTCCTACCCTCCAACAAACTGAGCTGCCTGGAAATAAGGGCTGGATTGGCCTGTTTCATCTTTGGAGCCACACTTGACATATACATGGTGCTCAATAAATGGTGAAGAATCTCCCTAGATGGGCTCCCAGCCTGGAGATACAGGTGCTTCTTTATCCTATATTTTCTATCTCAGTCCTACTGTAGGATCTGTTATTTCCTCAAAAGGCCCCATCACAGATTACCTGGTGGTGGGCGTCGCCTGGGCAGCCGTAGGTCGTCACTGGTCCCTGAGCCTGTGCTGGTTGAGCCAGGACTAGGTCTAGAGCCAAGCTGGCAGCTCTCTGGGGCTGGAGAAGCAGCCTGCTGGGGAGGTCCTCCCCGATCCCACACTAGTGGTGTGGCTGTCTGGTCAGCACCTGGCTCCTCCTCCATGGAGGAGAAAGTGGCTGTAGCAGCCACATCTGGAGACACCATCTTCTCAGTCTCATTGGAGCTGGGCTCTGCAGTGGCCAGCATGTTTGGGCTGGGCTTGGACAGTTCCTCCTAGTGGAGAAGGTAGGAGATCTGAGTTCAGTTTACCTGGGGCAGAGAGAAATTCTCCCGTGCCAAAGGACCACCAGACTCAAGATATCTGACTCCCCCCCGCCCCACCCCCAACCCCACCCGCGCCTGACACCACCAGACCATGCCACTTTCTGAATCCCAGCAAGATGGGGTAAGGGAGGTAAGTCTGGATGGTGCTACTGTCCCCTAAGTTCCCCAAAGCAGGAGTTATCCTTCAGGGATTACATACAAGCTGCATCACTTCAACTTTGGCAGGAGAAAGGCGCCATCCAGGGAGGGGGCGTGGCCTAGGGAGTGGGCGGGGCTCTGGGTAGGGAGCAACTAGGGAGCTGCTGGAGGGCCCAAAGTGGACTGTGGGTGAAGGGGAATGTACTGGCCGAGATAGGGCTGCGTGTGAAGACAACTTGAAGCTCCAGTCCAGGTGAGGTTTAGGGGCGGAACTCGAGCCCTGTGGGCGGAACCCTGCTAAGGCCAGGCCCAGAAGGAGGGACAAGAGGCTCCCTGAAAGACAGAGGCGGGCGGTACCCGGATGTGGGGGCGGGGTCGGCCCGAGGGTGTGAGCTACGGCAGGGCCGCTCCCCGTCCATCCCCGCTGCTCCTCCGCACCCGCGTGCCTGGCGCCGCGCTCACCATCCTCCGGTCAGCTCGACCTTTTGTTCTCGCGGCTCCGGTGCCTCCGGCTCCTGCAGCGGCAACTTCCTCGGCGATGCGAGCTAGCGCTCACGTCAGCGCCATTTCTTACGCGTCTCAGATCTCGCGAGATTAGGGGCGTGGTCTACTTCTGGGCGTTTTACTAGTAGGTGGAGTCTGGGACTCCTGGCCCTCCTAGACCCTTCCAGAAGTTTACCAGTGTGCGAACTTGTACACCAAATGCAAAAGCAGAGTGCAAAGATCCAACATGAAAAGCCCCACCCCCCCCCCCCCGAGGCCTCAGTGGCCTTGTATGCAAAATAGGCGCCTCCATCCCTTCGCTGTAGTACGTCCCATCGCTAGCTGTGGAACGACAATAAACAGCAATTTTCATTCTGTTTTATTCTTTTTTTGTATCCCAGGCTAACCTCGAATTCACAATCCTGCTTCAGCCTCCCAACATGACAGGTATCTGTCACCAGGCTGCCTGCTTTTGATTGGGTTTCCTTTTTCTTTTTGTAGGGAATTGACAACGTGTACACACCACACACACACACACACACACACACACACACACACACACACATACATTGCTTAGAGGCTCGCCTCTAAGCAGAGGTTTACCTTAAACTTTGATGCCACCACTCATGGTTTTAGGTGGTACTTGATAGATAAAGTAGCCCATGGATGAATCCGGTTGATCTGGAGAAAGCACCAGGACAGGGATAAAATGCCATTGGAATAGAGTTTATTAGCAAAGGAACACATGGGAAGGGGAAATGTCTATCTCAGGTCCTGAGCTAGGGGCCTTTTAAAGGGGGAGGCTTCTGGGGGGGATGCAGGAGGTAGGAAGATATATATTTCTTTTCAAGTTGGGGGGGGGAAGCACTGTTACAACCTGCCCTCTTTAGAGATCAAAGGGGGAAGCCTGCTGTGTCGACCAAACAGTGGAGGAGAAGAGTCTGCTTCTCTTGTATTCAAAGACCAGGGTGCTTAGCAACTCAGTTCCCTTTTCTCAGGGGCTTGTGAGGCCCTGTTGGTGAGGGGGCAGGGCTATCTGAACCTTAACAGTACTGGGGATCAAACCTGATAGGGTGAAAGTAGCCAGAGAATGGATAGAGTTGATGGGGGCGGGGAGCACCAAGACACAGGTAAAACTAAGTGGGGTGGGCGGGGCGTGGTGGTGCATGCCTTTCAATCCCAGGACTCGGGAGGCAGAGGCAGGAGGATCTCTGTGAGTTCAAGGCCAGCCTGGTCTACATAGTGAGTTCCAGGACAGCAGGGGCTACTGGGAGACCCTGTCTCAAAAAGACCAAAAACAAACAAACAAACAAAAACCCTTAGTGGAATAGAGTTTTGGTTTTTGGAAAACATGGGGCGGGGAGCGGGGCTTGTAAACCCAGCTCCGTTCCCTCTGCCAGCCGGGATCTGGGTCAGGAAGTGTTTATTTTTTGTCCTTTTAAGATAAGGGAAAAACTGCTATACTAAAGCGGCTCCTGAAGTCTCTGGTTAACAGGTGGAATCTGTTTATCTTGTCTTCCGAGATCAAAGGAAAGGCAGGTTGCCTTTTTAAAGAGTCTGCTTCCCTTGACTTCAAAGACCAGGGTGCTTATCAACGTGGTTCCCTTTTCTCAGAAGCTTGCGAAGTCCTTGAGACCCTGTTGGAGACAGGGAGGGCTGCTGTGGTTTAAACCCTTATAAAACCCAGGTCTTTGTTTATGCAAACACTACCAATTGAACTACATCTTTAGCCATATATGCCTAGATAGGTAGATAGATACATATGTGGTGTGCATGCGTGTTCAAATGTGTGTGCATACACGTGTGTGCAGGTGTATGTGCACGCATGAATGCATATGTGTGCTTGTGCCCGGAGGTCTGAAATCAACATTAGGCATCTCCCTAGATCCCGCTCCACTTTATTTACTAAGTCAGGTCTCTCACGGAACTGGGAGGTCACCAATACCACTAGTCTAGCTAGCAAACTTGCCCAAGGATATTCCTCTCCACTTCCCAAGTGCTGGGATTACAGGTGGCTGATATGCTTACCCAGTGTGTGCTGGGGATCTGAACTCTGGTCCTCATGCTTTATCCACTGAGGCACCTCCTCAACCACAGCCCCATATCTTTCACTGCACCCAGTTGTATAGCTACAATGGGTGATTGTGGGTCTTCAGGTTTCATGAATGGGTGATTCCTGCAGGTGGAGGGAAATGAATGTGAAGCCCTGAGTCCACTGGTATAGACAGGTATCTAGCCCATCCTACATTTGGTGACTACATTCTGTACCAGAAGGCAATCTGTTTCTGCCCTCAGGGACTCCAGTCACCTCTGGAAATGGAGAGCCACAATAACTCAGCAACAGTAGGAAAACCTTATTGGATCTTTCCAAGGGATAGAAAGGGATGTGAAAATGATGAGTCACGGAAGCTGTCTGAAGAGGTAGCTTTTGAGCTGTGGCTTCATGATTGAAGTGACAGTGAATAGAAGGTCAGGGAAGCGGGGCAGACTAGGAAGCTGACACAGATGTCCTGCACCAGGGAGGGACAAGCTTGTCTTTGCCAAGCAAATGTTAACCACCATGTAGGTGCTGGGAACTGAACCCTGGCCCTCTGCAAAAGCAGCCAGTGCTTTTGGAGCCAAATAGGAGTAACCATAGGATCACCTTTCCAGGCCCCTTTGTCAAGCAAATATAAGGAGTCCTCTGAACCAGTGAGTCAGAAGGAGGACAGGATGTGGATGTTACAGGATGGGTCCTACAGAGCCTTGTGAAAAAAATGGAGGAAAAAAACTGGTTTCTGGTGAAGTCACTGAACGTATTTATTTGTTTTTATTTTTCCATTTTCTGGTTTTTTTGGGGGGGGCATCTTCATGTGTATGGGGGAGGTGCTTGTGCATATAGGTGTGTATGCATGCAGTGCTGACACAAAAACATACTCTCATCTCAAAGATGGTAAGAGATAGTTTACTCTGGAGCCAAATAGGAGTGACCATGGTCCTGGAACACAGATTCAGGTTATCCACAAATTCCATGTTTCAGCATAGAAGCAGTTTCATGAAATTTTTAATAGTAACAGAACAAAGAAAAGTCATAAATCAAGACACTTTTCAAATACATTGGTAGAAACATTAAGTAGGCAGATACAGCAAAAGAAAATTCTCAGCTATAGGGTCAGATGTCATCTGGTGGCATTCTTAGCCTCTTGGTTGGTGGGAGCTAGGGCTCTGTTAAATTAATACATTACTAAAAGTTTTTTATCTGTTAGTCACAAGATGTTCAGAAACAGAGGTGGGCAAGGAGTGGCTATTTAGGGGCTAAAGATGGTCCAAGATAAATTGTAAATAGGCTCTGGATCTGCAACATTCCTAACAGTCCACAGTCATTGAAGTGCAAATTAGTCAGCCTTGCAGGGCGTTTAGTTCAAGATGCAGGATTTTTCTGGGATTTTTCTTAAGTTTATCTGGGGAACCATCCTTGATGGTGCTTCCACCTTATTCCTTGAGGCAGGGTCTCGAAATCAAACACAGAGCTCCCTAGTGTAACTAGTCTTGCTAGCTAGTTCGCTCTGGGGATCCTGTCTCTGCCTTCCCAGGCTCTAAGCTTCCACATTCACCTGGCATTTACTTGTTATCTGGGAATCTGAACTTAGGTCCTCACTTTTGTATGGTAGGTGCCTTAACCACTGAGCCATCTCCCCAGCCTCACTGATCAGTTTTTAGTAAGGGAAGACATAGTATCTGCTCCCTGGTGTGTGGGTGTTATTAAGTACACCAACAGTACAAATACCCTGAACAAAATAAAAGCTCAGCTCTAAACCAGGCGTGGTGCCGCATGCCTGTAGTCCCAGCACTTGGGAGGCAGAGGCAGGTGGATCTCTGTGAGTTCAAGGCCAGCCTGGTCTACATAGTGAGCTCCAGGCCAGCTGGGGCTACAGAGAAACCCTGTTTCAAAAAGACCAAATAAATAAATAAATAAATAAATAAATAAATAAATAAAGCTCAGCTCTTAGGTTTTTAAGAGAGGGTCTGAACCCAGAGGATACCTGGTTCCCCAGATATCAGAATTGTGTGGATGGGCCAGGCCACACTCACATTTTTACTCCACCCAGTTTCTCCAATCTCATTGAGTAAGTACAGGGTCTGTTCTCTATAGACCATCATTGTTTTCATCCCAGTTCACATTATTCCAGGGTCGCTTGTTTCCCAATCTCCATGTGTCCAGTGGAGATGGGCGTGGTGCACAGCTTGTAGCACTTTGGTATGCTAACTTTCAATCATACCCACATTCATCCATTTTGGGGGGAGGAGTACCAAATTGAAGTTGTCAAGGAAACAAGATCAGATGCCAAGATCACAAGGCACAAGAGCACATGGTTTTGTTGGTTAATTAAAAGTCATTAGTCCAGATTATGTCCATTAATGAAAAATATTCACACATTGGTGATCGTTTGGAGGATGGAGTTTTTGGGAGGATGGTAAAATAGACCTTAGATTGCAGATATGTATATTACTCAACCATTCAAGAAATGTTTGTTGAGTCAGGCAACTGTGACTTTATGTGCAACATGTTTTTGGGCAAAATAAGATATGCTTTCTTATGCAGAAAAGATGGTTAGAGGACATCTAAAAACTTTAGGAAGAGGGGCTGGGTATGAAACTCAGTTGGTGGCTCTTAATTACCATTTATTCAGTTAAAAACTATTTTTTTAATTTGTTTGTTTGAGACAGGGGATACCAGGTTAGCCTTGAACTCAGAGTCCTCTTGTGTGCTGGGATTACGGGTGTGTGCCACCATATTTAAGTTTTTTCTTTTGAGACAGAGTCTCATGTAGCTCAGGATAGCTTCAAACTTATATAGCTGAGGATAACGTTGAACTTTTGATTCTCTTGCCTACACCTCCAGAGTGCTGGGATTATAGGCATATACCACCACATACGTTGTATGTGATGCTGGGAATTAACTTAGAGTTTGGGGGGGTTGTTTGTTTGTTTGTCTTTTTTGAGACAGGGTCTCCCTTGTAGCCTCAGCTGGCCTGGAATTCACTATGCTATGTAGACCAGGCTGGCTGGCCTCGAACTCATAGAGATCTGCCCACCTCTGCCTCTCGAGTACTACGTTTAAGGTGTGCACCACCATGCCCGGCTTAATTTAGAGCTTTGTGCATGCTAGGCAAGGATTCTACCAACTGAGGTACAACCCCAGCCCCTTAAGGTCATTTGAACACAGGGTAGAGAGGTGTGTTTGTGCTAGGGAAGACTGGGGAAGGATGGGGTGGCATGTGGCCTCAGAAAGAACAGGGCAGCAAGGAAGGATGAGGAGGGACCAGAGTTAAGAACTGTTGTGAAAGAGCCCACAGGATGTGAGGCTGAGGACTGGGTGGAGTTGAGGTGGCTGAGGTTCATAGTTTGAAGAGGTCTCTAACCTAGATATGCATAGTTTCTCTTAGAGTACATCAAACTTGTTCCCTTTTCCAACCCCAGCACCCTGCCCAGTACTTTTCCAGAAATTCTGCCCAGGAGCCTTACTTCCTGCAAATGGAGTATTCTCCTTGTCAATGGGGTGAGGCCGTGGGGATATTCCCCAAACTGCTGGGAAAGGAAGACAACCTGCCTGTTGAGTTTGACAGCAGAGGACGGAAGCCCCATTTCCCCTTCCCCCCTCCCTTCCTCTTTTCCCCGTCTTCCCTTCGTTTGTGTAGATCAAGCTGGCCTTGAATTTGCTTAGTAGTTAAGGATAACCTTGTTAACCTTCATTCTCCGGTTTTCACTTCCAGTGCTGGGGCCACAGGTGTGAGCCACCACACCGTGTATACAGTGCTGGCATGGAACCTGGTACTTCCTGCACACTAAGCAAGCACTCTCTAAGTGAGCTATAGCCCTCACCCTTGTTTTTCCTCCCCTCCCCTCCCCTCCCCTCCCCTTCTTCTCCCTCCTGTCCTTCTGCTGGGGTGGGAATCCAGGGCTTCATACCAACCAAACTACATCCTCAGCCCTTTTTTCTTTTTTTAATCTTTTAAAACATTTTTATTTATTTAATTTTTAAATTATATTTATTTATTTGTGTGTGTGTGTGTGTGTGTGTGTGTGTGTATGTGTGTGTGTTTTCAAAGGCCAGCTTGCTTCTTCTCCCTCCTGTCCTTCTGCTGGGGTGGGAATCCAGGGCTTCATACCAACCAAACTACATCCTCAGCCCTTTTTTCTTTTTTTAATCTTTTAAAACATTTTTATTTATTTAATTTTTAAATTATATTTATTTATTTGTGTGTGTGTGTGTGTGTGTGTGTGTGTGTATGTGTGTGTGTTTTCAAAGGCCAGCTTGTGGGAGTCAGCTCTCTCCTTCCATCGTATGGCTCCCAGGGACAGAATCAGGTCATTAGACCTGGTAGAAAGCACCTCTACCAACTGAACCATTTTATTTATCTATTATTATTGTGTGTATGTGTGCATGCATTATGTAAGGGGGCATGTGTGCCATGGCACATGTGTGAAAGTCAGAGGACAACTCTGTGGTGTCAGTTCTTAACTTCCACTTTTACATGGTTTCTGGGGATGGAACTCAGGTTGTCAGGGTTCAACAGCAAGTGTCTTTACCTGCTGAGCAATTGTGCTGTCCCTCTTTTTTTAAAAAAAAAAAAATTGTATTTTTTATATTTTTAGTGCTGAGGACTGAACCCTATGCTAGACAAATGCTCTACTACTGAGTTATTTGCCCATCACACCCGAGTCTTGCAGGGAGAAACAGGATAGTTGCATAGAGAGATAGAGTGGTACAATGGCTTTTGCGAAATGACTGACATATAAGAGGCCTGGTGAGATCCAGTTGCATCCTTACAAAATTTTTTACAGCCAAGCTTGGCTTTCTGAGGTATATGCAGAGAGGAAAAGGAAAAGATCCAGGTGGGCTTTGCTGGGCAGTCTTTTTTTTCTTTTTTCCCTCAAGAATGTCACTGGACGTGGTAGTGCATGCCTTTAATCCCAGCACTCAGAGGCAGGAGGATCTCTGTGAGATAAGGGTCACCCTGGTCTACATAGTGAGTTCCTGGCCAGCTGGGGCTACAGGGAGACCCTATCTCAAAAAAAAAATGAAGAAAAAAATGGATCTCATATAGCCCGAGCTGTCCTCAAAATCAGGGGCTACTGAGATGGCTTAGTGGGTAAAGGTGCTTGATGCCAAGACTGACAGCCTTTGATCTTGGGGACCCACATGCTGTAAGGAGAAAACTGATTCTTAAAAGTTGTTCTCTGACCTCCACACACCATGTTACACACACACACACACACACATACACACACTCATGCACATGCACACACATAATTTTTAAAAATACTTTATTTTTATTTTATGTATATGAGTGAGTGTATTGCCTACATATTTGTAAATGCACCTGTGTTGTGCATTGCCCACAGAAGTCAGAAGAAGGTGTTGGATTCCCCTGGAACTGGAGTTATAAATGGTTGTTAGCTGCCATGTGGGTGCTGGGAATTGAACCAGGGTCCTCTGCAAGAGCAGTCGGTGCCCTTAACGCTGAGCCATCTCTCCAGTCCCTGCACATGTAATTTTTTAAAATCTTCTAGGTAGTCAGTATGGCCTTGAACTTTTGATCCTGCCTCTGTCTTCTGAGTGCTGGAATGACAGCATGCACCACCACACCCAGTTGATGGGGTGCTGAGGATGGAACCCAGGATGTCATGTATGCTAGGCAAGCGTGCATCACTGAGCCACATTCCTAGTCCTCCTTAACAGTCTTTCTTGGCTTCCTGACCCCTCGTTCTGCAGTGGGGTAGGTGTCTCCTGCCTGAATGTCCTTGTCACAGCTTTGATCATTATGTACTATTTACAGCTCTGCTGAGACTGAAGGTCTTTAGGTCTTTATCTTTCCTGGCTTCTTCAGCAACACTCACTACCCTGCTTTGCAACCTTCCTGCGTGCCTCTCAGTCTGTCACTGTCTCTCCCATATTGGCTGGGCACAAAGAAGGTGACCAGAATGTAAATTGTGTGTGTGCATGTTCATGTGTGTGCAGGTGCATATGTGTGGCCTTGATGTGACAGAGATCCATCTGCCTCTGCCTCCCAAGTGCTGGGATTGAAAGCGAGCGCCATCACACCTAGCAAGAGAGTCTCTTGTTCATTCCTATGCACGGCAGGGTAGCTGGACGTCGGTTCTCCCATCTCTACCTCCCATCTTGTCATAGAAGTGGGATTACAATGTGCTACTGTGTCTGGCTTTACATCGGTTCTAGGGATTCAACTCAGGTTCTCATGCTTGTGTGGCAAGTGCTTTACTCATAAGCCATCTTCCTAGCCTAGATTTTTTTAAATAGTTTCTTTTTAAAAGAAACAATATTTCATGCATTATGTGTGTGGTGATCAGAGAGCAATGGGAGGAGTTAGTTCTTTCTCTCTACGTTCCTGGACTCTGCTCTTCAGCCTTGGCAGCAAGTGCTTGTACTTGCTGAGCCAGCTCAATGGCTAGTTGTTTTATTTTACTGAGACAGTTTCTCATGCAGCCCAGGCTGGCCCCAAACTTGCTATGTAAGTCAAGGATGACCTTGAACTTCTGATTCTCCTGTTTCCAGTTCCTGAGCTCCAGGATTACAACCATGTGCCACCAAGACGTTTTATTCAGTGCTGGGGATCAAATCCAGGTCCTCATGCTTGAGAGGCCAGCACTCTACCAACTGAGCAACCCCCGAGCCCAACACTCAGTAATTTACTCCCTGCTTTCACCTGGCACATGTTTATTGCCTCAATGATGAGAGAAGGCGGGAAGTCACGTTTGTCAAAGTCCCCTAACCCCCAGACTGTGCCCAGCACTTTGTCCACAGGGCACATGATTCATTTCATACACACAAGGCAGCTGGGAGGTAGGTTCTGCAGTGAATCCGGTTGGACACATGAAAAGGTGGAGACTTGGACAGCAAGTGAAACCTGTGGGAGGCCAGTGCCTGGCAGAGGTGCTACAGTGGTGACCCTGACACCCAGGTCCTCCACTAGGCTGCAGGCCATAGGCCTGGGCATTCTGGCCAGTACAGCCAAGGTAACTGAGGCTCCCACTGGCAGGGACTAGCATCTGGTAGTCAAGCAGGCAGACTGGTGGGAAGACAATCTCAGGCTTCTGGTTCAGATCTTCTCCACATAGTTGCCTGGGAAGAGACCCTCCTGGCCATGCAGCCGGCCCTTCCACCAGCCAGAGGAATCTGTGAGAGAGAAGAGCATGAGATGCCCAGTGCATCCTGCAGAAAGCCGCATGTCCACTGTGTCTGTCTTACTCATCCTGGGTATTTTGTTTGTTTCTTGAGACAGGGTCTCATGTAGCTCTGGCTGGCCTCACAACACTATCTAGGGGACTAGGGAGATGGTTCAGTGGGTAAAGCACTGGCCATGAAAGTGTGAGGACCTGATTTGGATTCCCAGAACTCATGTAAAGCCAGATGTGGCTTTACAGCTGACAGCCTAGCTCCCCTGTGGTGGTGAGATGAGAAGTGGAGATAGGATCTCCGAGGCCAGCTGGCCTGGCATAAGCGGTGGTGAACAACAGACCCTGTTTCAAAGATGGGAGGGGAAGACTTTCACGTGAGTCAAGACCTGCACTAACACACAGGAACATGCACACACACACACACACACACACACACACACACACACACACTTGCTATGTAACTGAGGCTAGCTTCAAACTCTTGAACTCCTTCTTCTAACGCCTGAGGGCTGAGATTACAGATACAGCCATCACTCTCAGCTGTTTTGTTTTGGTGGGACTGGGTCTCAATCCCTATGTAGCCCCAGCCTGTCCTTACACACCTGATCCTCCTTCCTTAGACTCCCAAGTTCTGGGACTATAGGTATGTGCCACCATACATGGCTATCTGCATTTGGGAGGCTGTTGCTTGGGATTGAACCCAAGGCACAATTCCTGTATTACTGAATACTTTACTAAGTCATCTCCCCAGCACCTCACATCCTCCCTTCATCCCTCCATCTCTTCCATCCTTTATCCTGAGGATAGAACCCAGAAGCTCATGCATGCTAGGTAAGCACTTTACCACTGAGCTATACTCTCAGCCCTCTGTCATTTTCTAGACAATTTGCTATCAGATCCCTTCAACCTATCCTACGGAACCCTTCCCCCAACCACCAGGGTGCAGCCAGGAGAGATCAGGTCTCTATGACCTCTAGGAGGGACCTGTATCCACTTGCAGAGT
Source organism: Nannospalax galili (assembly GCF_000622305.1). Classification (NCBI taxonomy): domain Eukaryota; kingdom Metazoa; phylum Chordata; class Mammalia; order Rodentia; family Spalacidae; genus Nannospalax; species Nannospalax galili. Next base: position 1,371,003 of record NW_008348083.1, read on the forward strand.
GTGTGATGAGTTTCCATCTCTTCTGTGGGCAGCCAGGGAACTGAGGTAGGAGTTGGGATGGGCCATCCTGGCTCATCATTCCTACTCACAGAGGGTCTGTGAGGTCAGTTATTATTTTAACTAATTAATTATTGACTTATGTGTATAAGTATTTTGCCTGCATGCAAGTACATGAGTCATGCAATGTCCACAGAGATCAGAGGAGGGTGCTAGGTCCCTTTGAATTAGAGTTATAGATGACTATTAACTTCCATGTAGTTTCTGGGAACTGAACCTGGGTCCTCTGCTCTTAACTGCTGAGCTATCTCTCCAGTCCCCTCCTTTGTCTAAAGATTTACTTTTATTTCTCTCTCTCTCTCTCTCTCTCTCTCTCTCTCTCTCTCTTTCTCAGCAGGAACTGGAAGAGTGTGTCAGATCTCCTAGAACTGGAGTTACAGACAGTTGTTAGCTGCCTGACATGGGTGCTGGGAACTGAACTTGGTCCTCTGAAAGAGCAGCAAGCACTTTAACCACTGAACCATCTTTCCAGCCCCTGTGAGGTCAGTTCTTACTATGAGGAAAGTGAGGCTATAGCTGGGTGTGGTGGTGCAAGCCCGTCACCCCTGGCACACAGAAAGCTGATGCTGGGGCATGGTGAGGCAAGGCCATCTTGGGCTATATAGCAAGACCGTGTCAAAATCAAATAGAATCAAAGAGGCTTAGGTACTAGGTGTGATTAAATGAGTCTACAATCCTAGATGGTTTAGAAGGTGGTCATAAGATTCAAGAATAGCCAGTGTATGTAGCATCAGCATGGTATGGAAGAGGGACTCTCTAGTGGGGCTATCAGATGGTTGTCCCTATTCATTAATTTCTCCTTTTTTATTGAATTTTTGTGAATTTCATACAATATATTTTGATTATATTTTGTTCCCTCTCTTATCTGCACTCTCTTACTACCCCCCAATTTCATGTACTCTATTATATATATTCTATATGCGCATCTATATTTCTGTCTCCCAAGGCTCAGAGATCATTGCAGAAGAGAGGGCAGAAGCTGGGAGTGGTGGCGCACACCTTTAATCCCAACACTTGGGAGGCAGAGGCAGGAGGATCTCTGTGAGCTCGAGGCCAGCCTGGTCTACATAGTGAGTTCCATGCCAGCTGGGGCTACAGGAAGCCCCTGTCTCAAAAGACCAAAAAAAAAAAAGCCAGAAAGAAAGGGCAGAGGAGGTGGATGACCATAAGGAAACAGTTTTCCAGACAGCTGGGCAGTTACTCATATGAACTCATAGCAATGGTGACAGCATGCACCGGTCCCATGTATGCTCAAGCCAGACAAATCCCAGCACTGACGTGGGAAAGTGGGTAAAAAACCCCAACCCAGCCTGAGGAACTATTGGCAACCGATTGGCTGCTGGGAGTGGGAAGAGTCAGTGTCCTTTAAGGGTTAGACTTGTGGTAGGCTGACCAGGCTCCAGTAGATGGACCCACACAGAAGGGCATTTGGGGACACAAGTTTGTCCCTGTTCATTTTTTTAAAACAAGTGTGCACCATTGCTTTTTAAAAAAATTTTTATTTAATTTTTCCATTTCTGTGGGGGTGTGTATGGTGTGCATGTGTATATATGCATGTTTTTTCATGGGTCACATGCACATGTATATGTGCATGCATGTGGAGATCCAAGGTTGATGTGGAGAATCATCCTCAATTGCTCTTCCACCTTATTCATTAAGGCTAGGTCTCTCAATCAAACCTAGAGTTCATTGATATGAATAGTCTTGCTAGCAAGCTTTCTCAGAAGATCCTGTCTCTGCTTTCTGAGGTTGGAATTACAGACTGGCTGCCACACCCACCTGGCATTTGTGTAGTATCTGGGAATCTGAACTCCTGTCCTCAAGTTTGTGTGGCAAGTGCTTTAAAAAAAAAATTTTTAAGGGGGCTTGAGAAATGGCTCAGTGGTTAAGAGCACTGGCTGCTCTTGCAGAGGACCTGGGTTCGGTTTCAAGCAGCTAACAACCATTGGTAACTTCAGATCCAGGGGATCTGACATACTCTTCTGGCTTCAGAGGGCATTGCACATGTGGTGGACGTCCTCTTCTGACCACCATGAGCACTGCATGCACATGGTACACTTACATACATGCAGGCAAAACACTCATACAATAAAATAAAAACATTTAAAATTTTTTTAAGATTTAATTTTCTTATGAGTGTTTGTCTGCATGCATGTATATGCACCATGTGCATGCCTAGTGCCCTCAGAGTCCAGAAGGTGTTGGATCCCCTGGAACTGGAGTTACAGAAGGCTAAGACCACCTTTTGGGTGCTGTGCTGGATACCAAAGTGCTCTTCACTGTTGAGCCGTCTCTCCAGTCCAAGTACTTTTAAAAATTATTTTATATTCATATTTACTATTGTATGTGTGTATGTGTGTGTGTGTGTGTGTGTGTGTGTGTGTGTGTGTGTGTGTGTGTAGAGATGCTACAGTGTGCATGTGGAGGTCAGAGGACAACTTACTGGAGTTGCTTCTCTCCTTCCACCATATGGGTTCTGGAAATGAAACTCAGGCTTGTCAGGTTGGATCCAAAGGGCCTTTACCTGCTGAACCATCTTGCTGGCCCTTGCCCCTGTCCTTGCATGGATGGGAAGGCTGTATAGTAATGGGGGCTGCCTGGCTGTGTCAGGGTTCTGAGTACTCCCCACCCTCAACCTCTGCTCAAGGAATACACACCTTCCATGAGGATTTCGATGACCTCATTCACATTGAAGCTCAGCTCATCCACATCTTGGCCTATGTATTGGTACAGTGCCCGGCACCTGGGGCCATGTATCCGTGGTTGGGGCTTGGGCCGGCCCACGCCAGGTACCGGTCTCTGCCCTATACTTCGCTTCCTTTGCATGCTGTAGGGAATGGGGTGCGGACACCATAGCAGTAGACAACCCTCCCTTACCCCCTGCCCACTTCCTGGGGCTGTCCCAATCCCTCACTTCCTCCCTCCCTCTTGCCTACCCTGCAACACCCTGGTCAGGCACATTGAGGAATTCTGTATTGTGCTCTGAGGGTGGCCGTGCCCGGGGACGTCTGCTGGCTCCCAGGGTTGAGGATGGAGGACCCCGGGGAGGCCTCTGGGAACTCCTTCCAGATGTGATTTCCAGGGGCAGGGGCCCCCCTCGGGAAGAGGGGGCCACCCCATTTCGATCCAGGCCTGTGGCAGAAGCAAAGATGGAGATGCTTTTAAGGGAAAAGCTGTGAGTGTTTGAGGACTTGGCTCTAAGCTCCTAGACTGAGGCACTCTCCACCCAGTATGGGGAGAACTAGGTGTGAGGAAGGGACCCTGGAGATGGGAGGCTCTGAGGGAGGCTTTACAAGGTGTTGCTGTGTCTGTAGAAGGGCTTTTGTGAGTGACTTTTTAATTAATTAATTAATTTGTTTGTTTGCTTGCTTGTTTATTCATTGGTATTTTTGAGATGGAGTCTCCTTGTAGCCCCAGCTGTCCTGGAACTCACTATGGAGACCAGGTTGGCCTCGAACTCATAGAGATCTGTCTGCCTCTGCCTCCCAAGTGCTTTTTTAAGTCACTTATTATTGTTGCTGTGGTGTGTGTATGAAGTGTGTGGTTTGCATGACTAGCACACATAGAGGCGAGAAGACAACTTTGTGAGTCAGTTCTCTCCTTCCACCTTTACATGGGTTCCAAGGATCGAATTCAGGTCTCAGTCTTTACCTACTAAAGATTATTATTACTATTTTTTTTTAAGACAGGATCTCACGTAGCCCAGCTTACCCCAAACTCCGTCTGTAGTTGAGGATGATCTTGAACTTCTTTTTTTGGGCGGGGGCTCTTTTTGAGACAGGGTCTCCCTGTAGCCTGTAGCCCCAGCTGACCTGGAACTCGCTATGTAGTCCAGGCTGGCCTCGAACGCACAGAGCTCCGCCTGCCTCTGCCTCCCAAGTGCTGGGATTAAAGGTGTGTGCTACCACACCTGGCCCTGAACTTCTTTTTTAAACTTACTTGTTTAGGGCTGGAGAGACAGCTCAGTGGTTGAGAGCACTGGCTGCTCTTGCAGAGGACCTGGGTTCTGTTCCCAGCACCCACATGGTGGCTCACAGTTCACAGCTGTCTGTAACTCCAGTTCCAGGGAACCCAGCACCCTCTTCTGCATGCACTTGGTGCATTTACACACATGCAGGCAAACACTCATACAAAAAATAAAACTAAGTAAATAAAACTTTTAAAAATAATACATTTATTTATTTTTATTTAGTGTGTATGAGTATTTTGCCTGCATATACGTAATTGCACCCATATCCTGCAATGCCTGCAGAGGTCAGAAGAGGGCATGAGATACCCTGAAACTGGGAATACAGACAGTTGTGGTTGTGAGTCACCATGTGGGAACTGAACCCAAAACCTCTGGAAGACTAACTAGTGCTTTTAACCTCTGAACCATCTCTTCAACCCCAATGTTGAACTCCAGATTCTCTTCTAAGCCTCCACCTCCTGACTGTTGGGATTACAGGTGTGCACCACTGCACTTGGTTTTATGTGGTACTAGGGATGGAAGTCAGGGCTTTCTGCATGTTAAGCAAGCTCTCTACCAACTGAGCTACATCCCCAACCTCTGTAGGTGGATCTTGGAGGATATAAGTAGTTGGCAGGAAGTATGGGAATTTGGAAGGCAAGCCCAAGCAAAGGGCTGGTGGTAAGAATAAACTTGATGAGTTGACAAAATATGTAGTTTGTAGGATAGGGCTCTGGGAAGAGGTGAGAGAGAAGTCAGTGGCTAGCTGGGATGGACTTTATTTGTTTGTTTGTTTGTTTGTTTATTTAGGTTTCTTGTGGACAGGGTCTCCCTGTAGCCTCAGCTGGCCTGGAACTCGCTATGTAGACCAGGCTGGCCACGATCTCACAGAGATCTCTGTGCCTCTGCTGCGATTAAAGGGGTGCACCACTATGCCTGGCCCGTTGGGATTTTAAAGAGCTTGGTATACCCAATTATGCTTATCCTGTATCTTGTAGGAGATGGGGAGTTATGGGGAATTCTAGACAAGAGTGAGCCAATGTTCTTGTTAGAGTCTGTTGGCAGGAGGTATGGCTTAGGGCCTGGAGACCACAAGACGCAAAGAAAGTCATGCTCACCTCTGGGGGGCCCCGGTGCTGCTCGAGTTGGGGCTTGTGCTGACCTTCGAGGCCTTCCTTGAGCCATTCCCTTCCGTGTAGGCTCTGAAAGGCGAATGAAGGTAAGGGGAGCTTTGAGCAGAGGCCAGGCTAGACTAGGTCTTTGCCCACCCCCTTCCCCAAGTCCCCTCCACTCTGGTTCCGCTCCAGATCATGCCCCCTCAGGCTCAGGGGTTCTCCCACGTTAGTTGTGGGAACTGACTACACCCGTTTTGGTCCCACCCCTCACTGTCCCTGTACACCCCTATGGTCCTTGCATCTCAAACTGGCCTCAATGGCCCCGACCCCTGAAGCTTTGATTGGCCTCCATCGGCCACGCCTTCCGCAGGCCACGCCCCCTTCAGTCCTGGCCCGGCCGTGGACTTACTGGAGCTCTTGGGCAGCCCATCCCCGATGCTGACCGCGAGCGCTCGGCCACCAGCCTTGAGCACGACCACCTCGCCGGACCCACGGGAGAAGGTGACGCTACGGGTGCTGCCTCCGCCCCAGCCTTCCTTCTTCACCCGGAACTGTAGTCTGGAGAAGAGACAGATTGAGACGCCAGCCGGGTCCCTCTTCTCCACGCCCCTCTCCCCTGGTCCGGCAAAGGCTCAGGTCGTCGGGGTTGTTGGGGTGGAAGGAAAGGCGGCTGCGCCTAGGTCGGGTGGAGAATGACGCTTGTGAGGGCGGTGGATGCGGGGGCATACGTGTCGCTGAAGGTGAGGGGCAGGGGCTTCCGAGCTGCCTCTTTGAAGCGCTTGCACAGAAGGCTGATGAACTCGGTCTTGAAGACACTCTCTAGGAAGCTGTCCGCGGCATCTTCTTGGAGAATGAAGAAATCATCCTGCCGGGTGCTGGGGAAAAGGCAGGAGAGCCCCGATTGAAGGTGCAGGAAGATCCGATTTGTAGGGCCCCAGTGGTGAGGGTCAGATTAGGAGAGGGGAAGGAGGATCCGGGAAAGGCAGTAGTTGGGAAGGTCCAGGTGACATGTAGCAAGAGGGACGGAGCCCTGCATGGTGTCCCATGAATTTAATCCCAGCACTTGGGAGGCAGAGGCAGGTGGATCTCTGTGAGTTCAAGGCCAGCCTGGTCTACATAGTGAGTTCTAGACTAGCTGGGGCTACAGGGGAGACACAAAACAAAACAAAAACAAAAAACGAGGGCAACAGAAACTGATGACACATAAAAATCATGAAAGTAAGGTGACATGGGTCAGTGGGGAGAGGTGCCTGCCACCAAGTCTGATGACCTTAGTTCAATCTCCAGGGCCCACATGGTGGAAGGTGAGAACTGACTCTCCAGATTTGTCCTTTGACCTCCAGTCATGCAAGTAAGGGCGACTATGGGGCTCATGGGGGCTGGGCCTCACCTGAGGGACACTCCTCGAAGGGCCTGGATCTCCAGTTTCTTCTTCAGGACTTCCCGCACCTGGCCCTTCTCTGGTCCCTTCTTCACCTTCTCTCTCCCAATCACATATATACACTTAGGAGTAAGGATCAAGTCCCGTTTGATGGGCTGTGGGGATAGCAACGCCAGAAGCTGGTGGTTGGAGCACAAGGCATGGACAGCCATCCCCACACCCCCAGAATCCACCCTAGGCGCAAGGGTGGGGCTTTCCAGTCTGGAGACTGGGAGATCCCTCCAGGTGAAGGTGTGTAAGGTGTTAAGTTACAGAAATAGGGATGTCTGGGCCAGTCAACAGGTAAAGGATGCAGGAAGTGCCTGATGGATTTGGGTGCCCCGGCTCAGGACCAGATGTTACTGTTTGAGTCATGCCACTGTAGCCAGTTCTTCATTTAAAATTTTTTTTGGATTTACTTATTTTTATGTGTATGAGTGTCTTGCCTGCATGTATAAGTGCACCACATGCATGCAATGCCTGTGGAAACCAGAAGAGGGCATTGGATTCCCTGGAACTGGAGTTATGGATGGTTGTTAGCCACCACGTGGGTGATGAGAACCCAACCTAGATCCTCTGTAAGAGTAGCCAGTGCTCTTAATCACTTAACCATCTCTCCAGCCCTCCCCCTTTTAAATTACAATTATTCATTTATTTATAACTCTCTTTTTATTCATTTATTTGTATTTTGGTCTTTTTGAGACACGGTCTCCCTGTAGCCCCAGCTGGCCTGGAACTCACTATGTAGACCAGGCTGGCCTTGAATTCACTGAGATCTGCCTGCCTCTGCCTCCCAAGTGCTGGGATTAAAGGGATGGACCACCACGCCCGGCTAGTATAACTCTCTTTTTTAAAGATTATTTCTCTGTGTTCCTCTATTCAATCTTGGCTGGCACAGTTAGACAGACAGAAAGCATGAGGAAACTTTCTTCTTGCATCTGTAATGGAAACCTTAGAAGCAGACAGCAACTGCCTTGGGTCTGCCAAATAAATGCATTAAAGTTTTGTTTTTATTTTATGTGTATGAGTGTTTTGCCTGCATGTGTGTTGTGCAATGCCCATGGAGACCAGAAGAGGGGCATCAGATTCCCTGGAACTGGAGTTACGGATGGTTGTTAGGAGCTATATGGGTGATGGGAACTGAACCTTGGTCTTCTGGAAGAGCAGCCAGTGCTCTTAAATACTGAGTCATCTCTCCAGTCCCTACTTATTTCTGAGAGAGAGAGAGAGAGAGAGAGAGAGAGAGAGAGAGAGAGAGAATGCTACCCTCTGGGCATGATAGCTGTTGCACTCTCAGCAGCTACAATAACCCTCAAGAGACCTGCACAAGAGGTCTAGAGAGATGGCTCAGTGGTTAAGAGCACTGGCTGCTCTTGTAGAGGAACTGAGTTTGGTTTCCAGCACCCACATAGCGGATGACAATCATCCATAACTCCATTTCCAAAGGATCCGAGGCCCTCTTCTAACCTCCAAGGGCATTGCACAACATGGGTTCACTTACATACACACAGGTAAAAAACATACACATTAAAAATAAATACTTGAAAAAGAGGCCTTCAGCTGGGTGTGGTGACCCATGCCTTTAATCCCAGCACTTGGGAAACAGAGGCAGGTAGATCTCTCTGAGTTCAAGGACAGCCTGGTCTACATAGTGAGTTCCAGGCCAGCTGGGGCTACAGGGAGACCCTGTCTCAAAAACATCAAAAAAAAAAAAAGGCCTTCACAAGAAAGATTGGGCCCAAACCCCAATCAGTTTGTCCCATGAGAGAAGGGCTCATGAGGCCATGCCCTTACTGAAGATTTGTAGACAGTTTAATAGTTGCTGAGGGAGGGACTCGAGTGACCCCAACACTCCCTGAAAACATATAAGCAGTTCTAGTTCTTGGAGGAGAATGAGGGACATTTTTTTCAGTCTTGTAGCTGCTCAAACGTTGGGCATGCACTTGCAAATGATCACTGGCTCATGTGCCTATAAATAACCCTATTCAACTCATTGGGTTGCCCAGGTAGACATTAATGGATTTCTTTCTTTGGTCTGTCATTGGTGCCCCTGTCTGGGATGAATTAATAATGCTTGTTAGTCTCCATAGGAAAAGTTCACACAACTAAATTGTGTGTGCATGTGTGTGTGTGTGTGTGTGTGTGTGTGTGTGTGTGCTGGAGAATCTAGATTTTGTATGCTAAACATACATTATGTCACTAAGCCACACATCCCCAGCTCCACTTCCCAACTAACAGAAAGGTGTGATCAGGTGAGAGGGTATACAAGTCAGGGAGTCAGATTAGAGTGTATGGATTATACAGACTGGTTGTGGTGGCACATATTGTATTTCCAGAACTCAGGAGGCTGAGGCCAGGGGATTTCAAATTCTACAAATTCTAGGTCAGCCTGGACTCAAAAAAAAAAAAAAGAAAGAAAAAGAAAGAAAGAAAGAAAGGAAAAGAGAAAGAAAGAAAGAAAAAGAAAGGAAAAGAAAACAAAAGTCATAATCATAAGTAAGAGATACGTGTGCATATAAATCACATGAGTCTATGAGTTTGTATAGGAAAGTAAGTGTGATGGTTGGTTACATTTTATTTTTAGTTTGTTTTTAGTGTGTGTGTGTGTGTGTGTGTGTGTGTGTGTGTGTGCACAAGCCCACATGTGTGCCACAGCATGCATGTGGAGGTCAGACAATCTGCAGGAGTTGGTTCTCTCCCTCTACCATGTATTTGGATTCCGGAGATCAAACTCATGTCATCAGGCTTGGGGGCAAGTGCCTTTACCCACTGAGCCATCTCATTGGCCCCTGATGGTTAGTTTTATTTATTTATTTATTTATTTATTTATTTATTTATTTATTTATTTATATTTCATTTCATTTCATTTTAGAGACAGGATTTCACTATGTAGACCAGGCTGGCCTTGAATTCACGGAGATTCACCTGCCTCTGCCTCCCAAGTGCTGGGACTAAAGGCACTAAAGGCATGTGCCACCGTGCCTGGCTGATGGTTAGTTTTAATTGTCAACTTGACACAATCTTGAATCTTCTGGAAGGGAGTCTCAATGAGGGAGTGTCTAGATTAGGTTAGCCAGTGGGTGTGTCTGTGGGAGAGTATCTTGATTTCATTAATTGCGGGAAGACTATTTCAAGGGCTGGGCCTTGGACTGAGTGCAAAGGAGAGCCTGCTGAGCACTAGCATGCACACATTAATGCACTGCTGTCTGCTCTTGGCTGTGGATGTGATATGCTTCAGGTTCTGCCTTGACTTCTCCACAGTGATGGGCAGTAGTCTGGAATTGTGAGCCAAAACAAACCCTTTTTCCTTAGAGTTCTTTTTGTCAAAGTATTTTGTCACAGCAGTGAAACTAAGACAGCAGATAAGGATGTGTCTGGTGTAAGAATGTCATCTGGGTCCAGAGATGGTGGTGGTGTATGTGGCCATGGACTGTGTTCCACATAGATCTGTCATAAACAAGTGGTTAGGTGAAGATACCCCAGTGTGATGGGTAATCTTGATTGTTACCTTGACAAGATCTAGAATCACCATGAAGCAAATTTTGGGTGTGCTTATAAGGGGTTTTCTAGACTAGGTTAATTGAGGTAGGAAGACCCACTCTAAATGTTGACAGTGCCATTCCATGGACTGGGGTTCCAGACTAAATAAAAAGGAGAAAGGGAACTGACCAGCAGCTTTCTCTCTACTTTCTTTTTACTTATTTTTAGTTTATATGTATGAGTGTTTTGTGAGCGTGTGTTTAAGTGCACCTGTTCGTGGAATGCCCATGGAGGCCATAAGAGGTCATCAGGTCCCCAGGACTGGAATTATGGACAGTTGTTACTTGCCACGTAGGTGCTGGGAACCAAACCTGGGTTCTCTGCAAGAGTAGCTGCTGTTTTTTTTTTTGTTTTGTTTTTGAGGCAGGGGCTCCCTGAAGCCCCAGCTGGCTGGCCTTGAGCTCACAGAGATCCACCTGCCTCTGCCTTCTGAGAGCTGGGATTAACAGTATGCACCACCAGGCTCTGCTAGGAGATAGTGCTCTTAATTGCCAAGCCACCTCTCCAGCCCCTCTCTGTGGGCTCAGGAAGCCCCTTCTTGACAGTAAATGCAGTGTGTGACCAGCTGCCTCAAGCTCCTGACGCCATGTCTTCCCCACCATGATGGACTGTATCCACTTGCACTGTGAGCCAAAATAAACCTTTCCTCCCTGAAGCTGATTAAAACAGTTATTTATTTATTCATATTTTATGTGTATGAGTGGTTTGCCTACATGTGTGTACATGACCACATGTGTGCAATGCCTGTGGAGGCCAGAAAAGAGCATCAGATCTCATGGAACTGGGATTACAAATGGTTGTTAGCCTCTGTGTGGGTGCTGAGAACTGAACCCAGGTCCTCTGCAAGAGCAGCTAGTGCTCTTAACCCATGAGCTCTCTCTCCAGCTCCCTTGATTTTTGTCAGGTGTTTTGTCATAACAGTGAGACAAGTAACTAATATACCCAGTGTGGTAAAAATGTCTGGAATGTCAAGTTGTATGGATCAGGTGTATCTGCCATAAAAACTTGTTCAAGTCAGGTGGGGTGTCCAGGCAATGTGAGAACGTCCACCTAGATAAATGTACACAGGACATCTCAGGGTGTTCCAGCCAAGTAGAGTTCTCTGAGGTGGGGACAGGGAATTGTCTGACAGCTCCCTGTGGACAGGAGTATCTGGATCAAGCTGAGAGTACACCTCTGGTCAGGGGTTTGTGGGCCAGTCAGGCTTGTACCTGTGAACATGGCTGTTTTGGGCTGGTGAGAATACATCTGTGGACAGGTACATTATAGCTAGATGTCAGTTCATCCAGTGAACTGATGTGCCCAAGCCAGGTGAGGGAACTGGTCCTGTGGTGTGGGTTTCTGGGCAAAGTGAATGTGTCATAGTAGACAGGTGTGTCTGGCCAGGTGAGGGTGTATCTGATGGACAGGTGTGTCTGGACTACATAAAGACACGCTTTTTTCTCTCCCTCCCTCCCTCCCTTCCTTCTTTAATTTGTCAGGGTTCATGTAGCCCAAGCTGTCCTAGAACTCACTACAAAGCTGAGGGTGACCTTGAACTCCTGCTCCTGCCTCTACCTCTCAAGTCCTTAGATTGTAGGCAAGTGCCACTACACCTGGTTTATGCAGTGTTGGGCATGCAACCCGGGGTACATGCTAAGCAAGCATGCTACCAACTGAGTGACAGCTGCAGCCTGATGAGGGCATGCTTGATGGACAGCAGTATCTACCACATCAGAATATATACTTGTAGATAGGTGTGTCTGGGCCAGGTGGAGGTGTGCTGATGAGGAGAGATGTATAAAGGCTCGGTGAATATACAGAAGCGTCTGAGTCCCAAGGCAGCTGTCCTTCTGGTCTGGGTGCTAAGCAGAGACAGCCTCAGATGTGAACACCTGCCCTTCCCTCACCTTAAAGCGACGGTCGTACTTCGTGACTGAGTCAGCAAAGTCCACACGCTCCCTCTTGGCCAGGAACTGCCGCAGCTCGGGCCGCTCCTCCAGTCCCAGGTAGTCCCCGACAAAGTTCCGGTTGATGCTGTTCCGCCTGCGTTCCTTCTTGTTAAGCAGAATGTTGGAGGCTGTTGAGAACACGGGTGCGGGTGAAGGCTATGGCCTCGCTCTTTAATCTGCCCCCTAGAGCATCCCACTAGACGCCCCTCACCTTCTTCACGCATCTCCTCATACTTCCGGACTGCCACGTGGCGGCGCCAGGCTTTCTGGATGGTGCGGGCAAAGCCATCGAACTTCCGCTCTCGCATCTCCTCCAGGAGGAAAAGCTGGGCAAGAGGGCGGGGCGGTGGGTCCTGGCGTCTCCCCAGGCTCTGATTTCCCCAGAATCTATCCACACCTCTCTCTCTCTCTCTCTCTCTCTCTCTCTCTCTCTCTCTCTCTCTCTCCCTCTCTCTCTCTCTCTTCAAAATGTGTGTGAGGGGGGTTGTGTGTGTGTCTTTCTATCTGTCTGTATGTTCATGTGTGCAGGTATGTGTGTCTATAAGTCTGTCTGTGTTCATATGTGTGTGTTCATATGTGTGCAGGTGCATATGTGAA
>NW_008348083.1:1383723-1394625 GCF_000622305.1 Nannospalax galili
ATCTTTGTAGCCCAGCTGGCGGGAACTCACTACGTAGACCAGGCTGGCCTTCCACTCACAAATATCTGCCTGCCTCTGGCTCCCACGTGCTGGGATTAAAGGCTAGTGCTACCAAGCTACCAAGCCCAGCAGTTTTTTTGTTTTTTTTTTTTTACTCTAGATAGAATCTCATGTAGTCCAGGCTAGCCTCAAACTCACTAAGTAGCCAAGGGTGACCTTGAACTTCTGCTCTACCTCCACAGTGCTGGGATGACAGGCATGCACCATCATGTCTGGTTTTATGTGGTGCTGAAGATGGAAGCCAGGGCTTTCTGCATGCTTGGCAAGCTCTGTACTGGCTGAACTACATCCTCAGCCCTCAGAAATGTTTTTCACTTCCTCCTGATGACTATTGTTGAAGTCCCTCCAACCCCTCTCATTCTTCGTCCTGTCTCTGCCCCTCATCCCAGCACTGGGACTAGCCACCAAGCCGAGCTTTTTTTATTTGTATCTTTTTTTTTTTTTTTTTTTCCTGGTCTTTTTGAGACAGGGTCTCCCTGTAGCCTGAGCTATCCTGGAATTTACTATGTAGACCAGGCTGGCCTTGAACTCACAGACATCCATCTGCCTCTGCCTCCTGAGTGCTGGGATTAAAGGTGTGCACCACCACACCCGGCTTTTTTATTTGTGTCTTTATAAAAATTATTTATTTGCCAGGCATAGTGGCACACACTTTTAATACCAGCACTTGGGACACATAGGCAGGCAGATCTCTGTGAGATTGAGGTCAGCCTGGTCTACATAGTGAGTGCCAGGCCAGCTGGGGCTACAGGGAAACTCAAAAAGAACCCCCCCCCACCCCCAACTAGCCAACATAAGTTTCACAATGCTGCTAAGAGCTTTGCTGTAGTTCTTTTTTTTTCTTTTCTTTTCTCTTCTCTTTCCCTTCCTTCCTTCCTTCCTTCCTTTTTTTTATTTTTTGAGAGAGGGTCTCCCTTGTAGCCCTTGTTGGCCTGGAACTGGCTATATAGCTCAGGCTAGCCTCATAGAGATCTGTCTGCTTCTGCCGTCTGAATGCTAGGATTAAAGGAATGCACCACCACTCTTGGCTTCTTTTCCTCCTTTTTTTTAAAGACCAGGTCTCTATGTATGGCCTGTGTTGGCCTCAAACTTGAGATCCTACTGTTTAATGAGGAATTCTTCCCAGTCCGGCTCTGATTTCCTGTGCTAATGCTTCTTGGCTTATAGAAGCATCCCTCCAATCTCTGCCTCTGTCGGTGCATGGCCTCCATATCTCTGTGTTCAAATTTCCTTCTTTTAAGTTGGGTATGGTGGTACCTGCTTGTGATTTCAGCCCCTGGGAGATGGAGGCGAGAGGATCGAGAGTTCAAAGCAAGGCTGGGGATGGTGACACACACTTTAATCCCACTACTGGGGAGGCAGAGGCAGGTGGGTCTCTGTGAGATTGAGACCAGCCTGGCCTACCTAGTGAGTTCCAGGTCAGCTGAGGCTACCCTGTCTCAAAAAACCAAAAAGTCAAACAAAACAAAAAAGGAGCTCGAGGTGAGCCTCAACTGCTTAGTGAATTTGAGACTGGCCTGAACTATAAGAGATCCTGTTTTAAAACACCCCTCAATAAGAACAAACTTCAAGTCAAGGACTTGGGTGTACGTACCTCAGTGGCAGAGTGTGTGCTTAGCATGGTGAGGCCCTGGCCTCCATCCCCAGCAACAACCCCTGTCCCACATCCACACACCCTCCCCACAAACACCTCAGTTTAGACTTATCCCAATATAAATGCATTTGTGTGTGTGTGTGAGAAAGGTTCAAAGTTCATTAAGTTAAGATTTTTTCAATTCTTTTTATTGTATGTGTATGAATGTTACATGTATGAATGTATATAAGTGCACCTTTGCCCACAAAGCCCATAGAGGCCAGAAAAAGGCATCAGATCCCCTGGAACTGAAGTTATGGATGATTGTTAGCTGCCATATGGGTGCTGGGAACTGAACCAGGGTCCTCTGCAAGAACAGCCAGTGCTCTTAACCGCTGAGCCATCTCTCCAGTCTCAAGTTAATTTTTTTCATATAGCACAATCTTTCAACATTTTCCCCTTTTTCTTTAAAAATATTTATGCGCACGTGTGCATGCGTGTGTGCGTGTGTGTTTGTGTGTGTGTGTGTGTGTGTGTGTGTGTGTGTTGTTGGGGATGGAATTCGTGTGACAGAGGACAATTTGGTGGAATCAGTTCTCTCCTTCCACCATGTGGGACCTGGGGATGGAACTCAGATTGTTGCACTTGGTGGCAAGCGCTTTTATCCACTGAGCCATTTTGCTAGCTCACTTTTTTCTCTTTGTCTTTTTTTCCCTACCCTTGATTTTCTATTTTCATTTTACTAAAATTCTTTTCACCCAAGCCAGTGTTTCTTCCCCCACAAAAATATTTGGTCTTGGGCCGGGCGTGGTGGTGCCCGCCTTTAGTACCAGCGCTTGGGAGGCAGAGGCAGGTGGATCTTTGTGAGTTCGAGGCCAGCCTGGTCTACATAGTGAGTTCCAGGACAGTGGGGGCTACAGGGAGACCCTGTCTCAAAAAAGACAAAAAAAAAAATTTGTTCTTAAGCTGGTTGGAGTGGTATACAGCTGTAATCTCAGCACTCTGGTGATGGAGGCAGGAGAATTTCAAGCTCAAGTTCAAGGCCAGTATGGACTACAGAATGAGTTTCAGGCCTGCCAAGAGTAAATAAATCGACTACCAACTGTCATGTGTTCATTTTTTCTACCTAGTCCATCTTCCTCAAATCAAAATCTGTAGACCAGGGGCTGGAGAGTTGGCTCAGCAGTTAAGAGCACTGGCTGTTCTTGCAGAGGACCTGGGTTTGGTTCCCAGAATCCACATGGTGGCTAACAACCATCCTTAACTCCCGTTCCAGGGGATCTGATGCTCTCTTCTGGCCTCCAAGGACATTGCATGCATGTTGTGCACCTATATACACGCAGACAAAACACTTATATACATAAAATTAAGTTTAAAAAATTAAAATTTCAGAACAAAGTATTTTTCACAATTAAGCAAATTTTTTTTGATACAGGATTACCTAGGCCAAGCTAGTCTGGAACTCACAATCCTCCTGCCTCAGCTTCCTGAGTGCTGGCATTACAGTCATATTGGACTATACCTGACATCAAAATTTAATTTCTCTTATATAGTCTTTTCTAGAGGGTCTGGGGATGTAGTTCAGTTGACAGAGGGCTTGGCTAGTGTGCACAAAGCCCTGGGTTCCAGTCCCAGCACCACATTGTAAGAAATCTGGTGCTTGTAGCTCCAGGTGTGAGGTGCTGGCCAGAAGAGCAGAAGTTTAAGGATACAGTGAGTCAAAGGCCAGCTCGGGTTTATGGGCTTTTATGTAAAAAAAAAAAAAAGAAACACGGAAGGAGGAAATAGTGTATGAGTGTATTGCTTGCATGTATGTGAGTGTACCCGTATTGTGCAATGCTGGAGGAGGTCAGAAGAAGGCTTTGTATCCCCTAGAACTAGAGTTACAGATGGTTGTTAGCTGCCATGTAGGTGCTGGGAATTGAACCCAGGTCCTCTGCAAGAACAGCCAGTGCTCTTAACTGCTGAGCCACCTCTCCACCCCCCCCCCTTTTTTACGATAAGGCCTCATTGTGGCTTGCCTGGCATTTGATATGTGCGTAAGGTTACATCTCACAGAGTTCTGCCTGCCTCTGTCTCCCAGGTGCTGGGATTAAAGGCCTGTATCATTACACCCAGCTAAATAGTGGCTCCTTATTCCTCCAAAGGGATGGCCACCACAATATACCATATATTCCTTCTGTCTCCTGCCTGATCACCAACAACTGTCCAGCAGATGTAGCTTTTTCTAGTGCTTGCTTATGTCCCAAGCATTGTGCAGGTGACTTCCGATTTTGTCTAATCCTCAGTGCAGTCCCAAAGAGGCTTTTACTCTGTCCCCTTTCCAGATAAGGAAACTGAGAGTTGGAGAGGCGATGAAGCCTGGTTAGGGTCACATGATAGTGGCCTGAAGTACCCAAAGTCAGTCTCTCTCTCTCTCTCTCTCTCTCTCTCTCTCTCTCTCTCTCTCTCTCACACACACACACACACACACACACACACACTTACTGACTCTGGGTTCTTAACGAAGACCTTGGTGCTCCCCATCTGATACTGATCTGGCTCCATATTGACAGCGCGAAGCAGGTGCTGGACACCCTGGCGTTCATCTCCACGCCACCGTGGCCATGTCTCAGGGGTCAGAATAGCGTACCTGGAGGCAGAAGGCATGGAGGGGCATTTGGAGCAGACCCACAGGCCACTCCAGTGGGGAGGTAGTCAAGGTGGGGGAATACAGTTATCTCACCTCTGCAGGAACTTGGAGAACTGACGACGGTAGGCAAAGCCCGCCCTTCGCACCCGGATGTTCTCCCTCAGGCCCAGGTATTCCACCTGGTGCTTCACCCTGTGGGAGTGAGGTGGCCTGAATCCCAGAGAGTGGACCAGGGGTATAGTGGAATTTGTGGTAGGGGCAGCTCATGAGCCTAGCTATCATCTCTGTCTATCTATCTATCTATCTATCTATCTATCTATCTATCTATCTATCTATCTTCTATCTATCTATCATTTCTTTCTTTCTTTCTTTCTTTCTTTCTTTCTTTCTTTCTTTCATGTATCCCTTTGCTCTGTCTACCCATCCCTCTGTATGTTCCATCAATCATCTCTTTATGTATAATCTACCATCTATCTCTTTCATCTATCTATCCACATCTCTCTATCTCTTTGATTATCATCTTTCAATCCTCTCTCTCTCTCTCTCTCTCTCTCTCTCTCTCTCGTCCAGGCTATCCTAAAACTCACAATCCTCTTACCTCCATTTCCAAAGTCTTGGAATTACAGACATGAACCACCATCCCTGGCTTGGAGGTGGTTTAGAGGGTGAATTTTGAGGTCTGAGGGGCTTCAGGGCTCAGCATGGGAATCAGATCTTGGACTAGGATCTGAAGGGAGGGTCTGGGCTCATCCAAGAAGATGGTCTGGGATCAGTTCTGGAGTTAAGGTCTGGGAAATTGGGTCTGGATCAACCCACAATCACTCTGGGGTTGGGGGTGCTTGGTCATTTCTATCTACAACTTGAGCCCTAGAGGCTTTAATTTTAAAATCCTCTCTCTCTCTCTCTCTCTCTCTCTCTCTCTCTCTCTCTCTCTCTCTCCCCTCCCCCTGTGTTTTTTTATCATGTGTGTACATGCCACTGCATGTATGTTCTCTCCTTTCACCATATGGATCCTGGGGACTGAACTCAGGTCATCAGGCTTGGTGGCAAACCCCTTTATCACTGAGTCATCTTCAGTCCCCTGAAGGGTTTTAAGCTGGTCTCAGGGTCCAGTCCAGAATGCTTCTAAAGTAAGCAGTCGGTCTGTGGGTCAGATGGCATGGGGTGGGGAGGTGAAGTGGGTGGGCAGCTCACCTGCTTTCCTCCCAGTCCCGGGGCCGTTTGGTCTCATTGGGTTTGATGCAGCGGATGTAGTGGGGTGTGCACTTCTTCAGTGTAGACACCAGGTCATTGGCTTGTTTCTGAGGCATAGGAAAAGGCAGGGGTGAAGAGGGAATTCCAGTGGACCCTGACTTCTCTTCTCCCCATTCAACAAACAGACACAGAATGAGGGAGGCTGCCCCTGGTAAGCCACTGGTGTATGTACTTCTGTTCGGTCCTACCACGAAGGTTAATATTGTGCAACTCAACCTTCAAACCCTAAGCTAGGAGTTCTGGTGTCTGTCGCTCTTACCATGTAGCTTGGCATATAATAAGTAGGAAATGTTTGTTTGACTGAGTGACAGGACAGTCAGGAGAAACCACTGCCTAGATATCTGCCTATGTTCAAGGGACTTCAGAAATAAGCTGGCGGGGGGTGGCGGGGAGAGAAGCTTTGGAAGTGGTAGGGCTGGGTGGAGAGACTAGGAGATTTTATAGATTCAGATTCAGACTTTGCTGTGTGACTTGTGCCAGTAGCTGTTTATCTGGGCATCTTAGCCTGTCCATCTTCCAAATGGAACTGAGCTAGCTCCTTGTATACATGAGAGTCCTGTGCTTGCTGCCAGGATAAAGTACTCAACAAATGGTTGTGAATGTGTCCTTAGGATGGGACCCCAGGCTCATTGCAGCATTATCAATCCAAGTGCACAATGCATAAATGAACACAATGTGGCATATCCATATAGTGCAATATTATCCACCCTTATAAAGGAAGGAAATTCTGTTATAAGCTCCAACATGGATGAATCTCAAGGACATGGCTCCGCATGACTTTAGCCAGACACAAAAGGACATGACTATGTGATTCCACTCACAGGAGGTCCCTAGAACCAGCAGGTTTACATGGACAGAAGTAGGATGGTGCAGGCAAGGGGCTAAGGAGGGGGTTGGAAGGTTAGTGTTGAATGGGAACAGTTTGACTTTGGAAAGATGAGAAAGTTCTGGAGATGAATAGTGGTGTTGCACAAAAGTGTGAATGTATTCAATGCCATTGAATTGCACATTTAAAAATGGTAGGCTAGTCAGGCATGATGGTGCATGCCTTTAGTCCCAGCACTCAGGAGCAGAAGCAGGTAGATCTCTGTGAGATCAAGCCCAGCCTGGTCTACATAGTGCATTCTAGGCTAGCTGTGGCTACAGGGAGATCCTGTCTCAAAAAAAAAAAAAAAAAAAAAGGTGGGACAGTCAGTCTTATAACACACACACACTTTAAATGAAGGTGGCTGGGGCCCAGAGGGGTGGCTCGGGGGTTCAGAGTGCTGACTGCTCTTACAGACAATTCAGGTTCAATTCCCAGCAGCCACACAGTGGCTAACAACAGTCTGTAACTACAATTTCAGAGGCTCTGACACCCTCTTTTGGCCTTTGCAGGCATTGCATGCACATAGTTGCACATATATGCACTCATGTGCATGATACTCATACCCATAAGGCAAAATACTCTACCCATAAGATATAAGTAAATAAAAAATTAAACTTTTAAAAAGAAGTTGTCTGGGAAGTGTAACCCAATGATAGAGTGCATGTTTAGTATGTGCAAGGCCTTGGGTTCCAGCCTCAACACAAGAGGGAGGGGAGGGAAGGGGAGGGGAGGGGAGGGAAGGGAGAGAGAAGGGAAGGAAAGGAGGGAGGGAGAGGGAGGGAAAGGAGAAGGAAGGGAAGAGAGGGGGCGGGACATGGGAAGGGGTTAAGAGCAGATAGATAATGGGGCGATACAATCAAAGTCCACTGTGTGTATGTGTGTGTGCACGCGCCTGTGTATGAAATGGTGAAAAAATAAATGAAGGTGGAGTGGAGGGGAGGGGAGAGAAGGGAAGGGGAGGGAAGGAGAGGGAAGGGAAGAAGGGGAAGAACAAAGGAGAGAGGAAGGAGGGAAGAAAAAAATGAAGGAATAAAGGAAGGCAGGAAGGGAAATGGCCAAAGATCCGTCTTCCTAAACACAGAGATGAAGACGCTACAGGCCAAAGGGTACCACAGACAGAGTCAGAAACCCCAGGCAAAGGGGACAGACGGACACTGGAACAAGAGAGAGGGAAGGGAAGAAGGGGAAGAACAAAGGAGAGAGGAAGGAGGGAAGAAAAAAATGAAGGAATAAAGGAAGGCAGGAAGGGAAATGGCCAAAGATCCGTCTTCCTAAACACAGAGATGAAGACGCTACAGGCCAAAGGGTACCACAGACAGAGTCAGAAACCCCAGGCAAAGGGGACAGACGGACACTGGAACAAGAAGAGACAGTCTTGACAATAGATAGGGTGGAACCTGCCTTTCCCGTCACTAGCTCTCTCCGTCACCGCCCAGGCCCACCTTGATCTTGGAGCCAGCAGTGCTGGGGCGACCCTTCTTGTCTACATCCAGCTTTTCAGGAAAGAGCATCTGAAGGAAGGCCCTGGGCAGGAGAGAGAGTGGCTGAAAGTGCAGCTGGACCCCGGGGCATCTGCACGCAGAGGTGGGGCTGCCTCGGTGCCATGGTACAAAATAGGGTTCCCTCACAGCAGGGGCTGGGAGGGCTGAGGTGGGAAGGGCTGCTGTTGCCTTTGGGGTCTGTTGTTATCTGTGTTTTTCAGTCTTACTCTATGAAAATATAAATAGCAAACAACAGAGCATAAAGTTAACAGAAGAAGATACCCAGTGTGGTGGTACACACCTTTCATCCCATCACTCAAGAGGTAGGAGCAGGAGTTCAAGGTCATCTTCAGCTACGTAGTGGGTATAAGGCCAACTTGGGCTACATGAGACCTTGTCTTTAAAAAAATCAAATAAGGGAACCAAATATGGTGGCACACACCTTTAACCCCAGTCTCAGGAGGCAGAGGCAGGCAGGTCTTTTTGAGATCTAGGCCAGCCTTGTCTATATAGAAAGTTCTAGGACAGCTGGGGCTACAGGGAGACCCTGTCTCAAATAAGCAAACAAAAAACTAAAAACCAAATAGGCAGCTTGGAATGTGACTCTATCTAAAATCAAAACAACTCACCACAAACAAACAAAAAATATATCAGTTGGTAAAGCATCTTGGGCAACAGGGGCAGGTCTCCTAAATGACATCTTACACATACATGTTTGCACATGTGCACAAAAATACATACGGGGTCTGGGGAGATGACTCTGTTGGTAAAGTGCTTGCCATGTAAGCATAAAGACTCGAGTTCAATCCCCAGATCCCATGCTTAGTGTATTTCCTCTTGCTGTTATAAAATACCCTGAAAAAAGCAACTTAGGAGGGTTGGAGAGATGGTTTTGCAGTTAAGGGTGCTTGCTGCTCCTCCAGAGGACCCAAGTTCAGTTCCTAGCACCCATTTCGGACAGCTCACTGCTGCCTGTAACTTCAGCTTCAGGATATCCAGTGCTTTCCTCTGGCCTCCATGGGTACCCCCACATACATTGCAGACACACATCTCATAAAATTAAATTAATGAAACAAATCTTTAAAAATAAACCAATTTAGCTGGGCATGGTGGCACGTGCCTTTAATCCCAGCACTTGAGAGGCAGAGGCAGGCCTGCTCTACAAATCTACATAGCAAGTTTCAGACTAACTAGGGCTACAGGGAGAACCTGTATCAAGAAAAAAAGAAAAGCAATTTAGGAGAGAAAAGGCTTATTTTAGGGTACAGTAAGTCATATTGGGACCACAGTGGCAGAGCTTGAGAAAACTGGTCACATTAAGTCCACAGTCAAAACAGACAGCAAGGAGTTAATGCCCGTATGCCAGGCCTCAGCTGCCTCTCTCCCTTTCATTCAAAGGCCCAGCCCAATACATGGCACCACCCATGTTCAAGGTGGGTCTTCCCACCTCAGTGACTCTGAGGGTGATAATCTCTCACAGGCATGCCTACAAGCCAGGCTAATGTAAACAATTCTCACAGAGATTCCCTTCCCAGGTAATTCTCTTTTGTCAGGCTGACAATAAAACCTAACTGCCACACAATGTAAAAATGGCTGGCACAGTGGTGGATTCTCGTAATCCATACTTCAGAGACAGAGAAAAGTGGATCCCCCGGGGTTTTTTGGCCAGTCAGCCTAGCTTCCTTGGCAAGCTCCAGAGTCAGCGAGAAAAGCTATTTCGAAAATAATGTGAATGGTCAGCAAGACTACGCAGTGAGAAAGCAGTTTGCTGCATGTCTGACGACCTGAGCTTGATGCCCAGGACCACATGGTGGAAGGAGAGAACCAACTCCAGTAGTTGTCCTTTGGTGTCCACACACACGCTTACACATGTGCACTCATACACACACATACATTTACATATAAACACACGTTTAAAAAGAAATATATGGAGCCAGAGAGATGGCTCAGCAATGAAGAGCACTGGCTACTCTTGTAGAGGACCCAGTTTCGATTCCCAGCACCCACATGGTGACTAACAACCATCTGCAACTTCTGTTCCAGTTCCAGGGAATCTGATACTCTCTTCTGGCCTCCATGGGCATTGCATACATGTGGTGCACTTCCATACATACACACCAGACACTCACACACATAAAGTAAAACTAAATACATAAAATTTAAAAAGAATTATGTACAAAGATGCTCACCATTAAAGCCCTGCTAATGACAGCCAAAGATGGGAAGTATCTTCAGTGCCCATCACCTGGGGATTAGCTGAGTAACATTTGATCCGTTTACTGCTCCCTTCCTTATGCAGTAACACTTTCTCTGAATACCCTTAGCAGAAAAGGAGTAGGGTGCTTGGTAGACATGGGCTTTATGTTTGAGGTGATGAAAAGTTCTAGGACGAGGTCTGGGGAGATGGCTCAGCAGGTAAAGGTGCTTGATGCCAAGCCTGATGATATGAGTTCAATCCCCAGTATCCACATGGTAGAAGGAAAGAACTGACTCCCAAAAGTTATCTTCCTACCTCAATACGGGTTCTGCAGTGTATGCCCACACATGTGCACACAGTAACAAGACCATATAGAAATTCTGAACTAAATCGTGGTGATGGCTGTGCAACATTTTGTGTGAACGTATTCATTGAGCTCTCTCATTATTTTGTTTTATTTTCTAAGAGTCTTACCTTATAGTCCTAGATGGCCTGAAACTCACAGAGATCTGCCTGGCTCTGCTGTCTGAATGCTGAATCAAAGGTGTGCACCACTACACCTGGCCTTATTTTATTTAAATTTTTATTTGAGATTTTGTAATTTCGTACAAAAGTTCTTAATCAAATTTAGATTCCCTCCCCCATCCATGCCCTCTATCCCCCCATACTGTCATACAGGTTAAGTCCTATCCAGTAAAGCATGTGTACTCCAATGTCCTTCAGGGTCAATTTGTCCACTGGAATCTAGTCTAGAGTTATTTTATCTTTTAAAAGATTAGCTGGGCATGGTGGTGCACGCCTTTGATCCCAGCACTTGGGAGGCAGAGGCAGGCGGAT
>NW_008348083.1:1394724-1407050 GCF_000622305.1 Nannospalax galili
CACTGTTGGGGCTGGAGAGATGGCTCAATAGTTAAGAGCACTAGCCAGCTGCTCTTGCAGAGGACCTGGGTTCAGTTCCCAACTCCCACATGACAGCTAACAGTCATCTGTAACTCCAGTTCCAGGGTATCTGATACCCTCTTCTGACCTCCATGGGCATTTCAGGACACAGGTTGCACTCACATACATGCAGGCAATACACTCATACACATAAAATAAAAATAAATAAAATATAAAAAAAGATTTATTTTATGTGTTTGTGTGTACCTGAGTATAAGTATGTGCACCATATGTGTGTACAGGTCAGAATAGAGTGTCAGATTCCCTGGAACTGTAGTTACAGGCAGTTCAAAACTGCCTGATATGGGTACTGGGAACTGAACCCAGGTCCTCTGAAAGAGCTCTTTACCACTGAACCATTTCTCCAGCCCATTATTTTATTTTTGAAGCAGAGTCTCACATAGTCCAGGCTGGCCTCAAATTTGCTATGTAGATGACCTGATTCTTTTCTCAGTCCACAAGTGTACTTTGTATAACTCACGTGTATGTATAGATTTGTGTAACAAATTTCATAATTAACATTTCTTCTTTTCCCTTTAAAATTTTTTTATTTATTATTTTTATTTTATGTGTATGCGTGTATTGCCTGCATGTAAGTGCACCCGTGTTGTGCAATGCCCGTGGAGGTCAGAAGAGGCTGTCAGATCCCCTGAGACTGGAGTTACAGACAGTTGTTAGCTGCCATGTAGGTGCTGGGATTCGAACCAGGGTCTTCTGCAAGAACAACCAGTGTTATTAACTGCTGAGCCATCTCTCCAGCCCCCCTTTTCCCCTTTTTTGAGATAGGGTCTCACTATGTAGCCTTGGTCTCACTATATAGCCTCACTATGACCTGGAATTTGCTATGTAGGCCAGGTTGGGCTAGAATTCACAGAGAACCACCTGTCTCTGCCTCCCAACTTCTTTTACATTTAAAAAATATATGTTTATTTTTTATTTTATGTGTGCATTTGCTGGCATATATGTATGTGCATTGTGTGGGCATCAGATCCTCCAGAACTAGACTCATAGGTAGTTGTTAGCTGCTGTGTGGGTGCTGGGAACTGAGCCAGGGTCCTCTGGAGGAGCAGTATGCACCTTTAACCACTGAGCTATCTCTCCAACCTTCTTTAACATTCTTTAGGGCTGCCTTAAATGAGACAAGGTGCTCTGGACAGAACACTTCCCTAGTAATGAAATTCCCATTCGAGAGGTGGAGCCAATTCTTGCTCTGGGTTTCTAAGACCAGTGTTTACTGATTCCAAGTACCTTGTCTGCATCTTTCCCTATTTGCCTGTTAATTTATTTAGATAGGGTCTTTGTGTGTGTGTGTGTGTGTGTGTGTGTGTGTATGCACCATGGAGGTCAGAGGATGACTTTTGAGTGTCGTTGGTCACCTTTCCACTTTGTTTGAGATGGGGTCTCTTCTTAAGTCAGGTTGGATGGCTCTCAAACTTCAGGAGATCCTTGGGTCTCTGGGTCCCTTTTCCCCAAGGCCTAGTGGGATTACAGATGCTTATGGCACTACACTGAGCTTAGGTGGGATCTCGGGATCCAAACTCAGATCCTCAGGTTTATGCAACAAGTACTTTACCAACTAAGTCATCTCCGGAGCCTGTTTGTTTTGAGACAGGGTCTCACCTGGCCCCAGCTGACCTCAAAGTTACTATGTAGTTGAGGATGACCTTGAACTCCTGATCCTCTTGTCTCTACCTCCCAAGTGCTGGGGTTGCAGGAATATACAACCGTGCCTAGTTTATATAGTACTGGGGATGGAACCCAGGTCTTGCCTAGCACATCACCTGCGCTAAATCCTCAACCCCTGTAAGGTGTGTTCACTTTGTTTAAAGGGCAACTGTCCAATCACTGGGCTCTTGAGGGGAGGAGCTCCAGATGGGAAAGGAAAGCAACTAACTCAGAGACTTCCTCTGGGAAAGTGCCCTGGGGGTCTGAAGAACAGGATTCATTTCTCAGCTGTGTACTTGGAGTTTCCTTTTTCCCTTGTCCTGAGACTGGAACCCAAGGCCTCACATGCTCTAGGGAAGCACTCATCACTGAGCTACAGAGCCTTTAGAGTTTTAAATCGGAATCACGTCTTGGCATGTAGTGTGACTGAGTCCTGGGGAAGATAGAGTGGTCCCCAGCCCTCCATCCCTCTGAGGGTTCTGCCCGAAGGCCCCCACACCTGGGACTACTCACTGTTCACTGGACTGCATCAGTTCTATAAGGTCAGAGAAGAGAACATCACGATTCCTCTCACAGAAGCCACTGACGTCATAGGAGACCTGAAGGGAGACAGTGTTGAAGGTTGGTGAGGTGCAGAGACTTTCATATATGGATGCTGAGGCAGGTGGGCCAGGAGTCCTGTGGGGTCTGCTCAGGGTGAGACAGCTTGGGGTTCTGTATAGTTTAGAAGAAACTTCAACAGCTGGAGCTGTTCAGAATAGTGAGTTATAAGCTGCTGCTTGGGTCCTGGCTGCCTGGAAGTCTGTTCTGGAAATTGGGAGATGAAGGTTGGGGTCAGAGGTGAGGGGAGGTGTTCAGGCTGAGGATCAGGGCTGCAGTTTTGATCAAAAGCATATAGCCCAGGTTAGCCTCAAACTCCCTATGTGGGCAAGGATGACCTTGAACTTCTGATCTTCCTGCCTCCATGTCCAAGTGCTGGGATTATAGATGTGTGCAACCTTCACATGACAAGGGAATGAATAGGTTTAGCGCCTCTCTGCTGTAGATTCTTGGAGGGAGGGGCTTCAGCCAGGAGATGGGCTGAGACTGCTGTCTAAGAACCAGTCTATTAGTGGTCTTGCTCCTGGCTGTTGCAGCCCTGGCTGAGGGAGATGTGCTGCTATGTCTTATTCTAGGGGTTGATGGCTGGCAGCATAGGCTGGAGACCTCTGGGAATATCTGCTCCCTCTACAGAGGTCATGGAGGCATGCCAGGAACATCTCAGAGGAGGTGGCTGTAGCTTGTGCAGATTAGGGAATTCTTGTAGCCTCTGGGAGGGGTGGGATGGGGCTGCTCCAGTCCATTTTTGGTTGCTTGTAACCCAGGTCTTGGGTTTTGGGGTGTTTGCTTTCCAAGTTGGAATCAGAAGGTGAGGGTCATGTTTCAGTCAGAGGGTTGCAACTCATATTGGGCATTGGGGTGTCTGGGCACAGGGAAGAGCCCTGGTCTTCGGGGAAGTCTCCAACTGGTTTCCATGGTGTGGTATGTACTGCGCCTTGTCCCTAAGGCGCTGCCGTGTTAGTTGGGCAAACTGTGGACAGAAGCCAGTGTGTGTCCGCAGCCCTGGCTGAGGGGACATGTGTGTGTTGGGGGGGGGGCAGGCAATCTGAGAGCAAAGGCCTGTGGGTCATCGGGAAGGTTCCGGGTTCTGGTCAGTAGGGGGCTCTCTGGAAGAGGGGCTCAGCCTTGTGGATTGGAGGTCCGCCATCCTGAGTCCCGGGATCAGTGAGGAACACAACCGCTCAGGCAGGGACTGGGAGTTGCACTCACTTTGCCTGCGTAATGATGGATGACGAAGCCAGCGCTCCAGCTGTTGAAGTGCTCGTGGGTGCCCACCGCCGCCTGCAACTTCTGCAGCAGGGTCTGGTCCGCGCCTCCTCCGGTGGCGTGCATCGTGGCACACACGTCGTCTAGCACGCTCATGATGCCTGGGGGGCTCTGAGGGGTAAGCAGAGTCCCGGCTCAGCCTGGCTGGGGTCCTGCCTCATCTCTGTGGTCAGCACTGGGTGAGCTCTGGGTTGGGGCAGAGGGCGCCTAAATACAAGGGCAAAAGGTGGTGGCTGGGATGCTGTGTGTGTGTGTGTGTGTGTGTGTGTGTGTTGCTGTGGAAATTTCCTGGGCTGCAGGGAATCCGTGCCTCTTTCCTTTCTCCACACTGGTATCACTTGGGAAATCTATCAGTTTCGATCCCTGTAACTCTGAAAAGGTTACCTAGGGAAATGTTTGTTGAGTGACTAAAAGAAAGGGGCAAATGAATCAATGAATGAGATGGTTGGAAGATATTTCAGCTGTGCTCTATCTTCTTGGCCCCTAGAGTGTCATAAATCCTTCCCAGGTTCACCCTGTCCAGCTGGGGGTGGTGGTGGTGGTGAGGGGGTTGTGAGAGCCTTCCTAAAGTCAGCTCAGCTCTCACCAGCTTATTTTCGATGAGGTCACACACGACTTTGTTGTTGAAGTACTCAATGGGGGTCCAGCGGATGCCCTCTTGCACATATTCCTCCTGGGGAGTGGAAAATGGGGGTAGGAAGGGGAGTCCATGAAGAAGATGTGGCTGTGGACCCATTCCATCCCTCAGGGCTGCCTGACAATGAAGCCCAAGTATGTATTTGTGGCAAGGTAAGCTAGAAGACCTATGGAATGAAATCCCAGCCTCTGGTCCCCACTGACCTACAACCAGCAGGAGCTGGTGGATAAGTACCCCAACTTTTCCACTCTTCTGCTAGACCAACTCTGTGACTTGTTTTACGTCTCAGCAGAATTGAAGCACAGCTGCCCGAATTATAACCTGCTCAGTAGAATTTTATTTGGGCTTTGGGCTCTTCTTATTTTATTTTTGAGACAGGGTCTCGTAACCCAGCTGACCTTAAACATCATATGTAGCCGAGGATGACCTTGAACTCCTGATCTTCCTGCCTCTACCTCCTGAGTGCTGGGATCATGGTGTGTAGCTCCATTTGTGCAGCGCCGGGGATGGAACCCGGGGATTTGTGCATGTCAGGTGAGCACTCTGCCAATTGAGCTACATCCCTAGCCTCCTTTTTCTCTTTATAAATTGATTAGCCAGTGGCCAGATATGATGGCACATGCCTTTAATACCAGCACTAAGAAGTCAGAGACAGGTGGGTCTCTGTGAGTTCCAGGCCTGCCAGGGCTCCATAGGGAGACCCTGTCTCAAAACAAACAAAACAACACAAAAGATTATCTTGGGTATTTCATCATAGTAACAGAAAGCTGACTCTAACACAGTGAGTAGAGAGAAGTGGGAACGGGGTGTTTGTGGGGTCCCCCAGTGGCTCAGTGACCCGATGCTTGAATTCAGAATCCTGTTCTAGGTGGCTTGGTGTTCTGGCGCACCTGCTCTGCCTTCAGGGTGAGCTCAATAAAGATCTGCTGCAGCTTTTCATTGACGAAGTTGATGCAGAACTGCTCAAAGCCGTTTTTCTGCCGAGGAAGGAAAAGGGTTCTTCTGTCTGTGGGCTGTGCTGGAGGCTCTCATGGCCACTGAGTGGGCTAGGGTGACAGGCAGGACAGGATATGGGGTAGGGATTGGGGGAGATCAGGGGCCAAACCTGGAAGATCTCGAAGCCGTAGATGTCTAGGACACCAATACTGTATTCTTCCTGTGGCTTCTGCATAGCGCGGTTGATGGCCTTGGGGCAGGTGGGACAGAAGGTCAGCATAGGGCCAGCCCACACAGCCTGCCACCATACCACACAGTTTGCCACCACAGCACACAGCCTGCCACCACTCTCTTGATATGATAGAAAATATGATAGAAAATGCTTTTTTTCTAATTCTCAATCTCTCTCTCTCTCTCTTTCTCTCTCTCTCTCTCTCTGACTGTGGCCTATGTGGTGTGTGAAAGAGACTGTGTGTGTGTGTGTGTGAGAGAGAGAGAGAGAGAGAGAGAGACACACGGAGACCAGAGGAGGACATTGGACATCCCCCTTTATTGCTCTCCATGTTACTCCTTTGAAGCAGGATCTCTCCGTGAACCTGGAGCTGGCTGGCAACAAGTCTCCTCCCTGAATAGCAAAGGTTTGCAGGTGTGTAAGACCATGCCTGGCTTGTTACATGGGTGCTGGAATCCAAACTCAGTGACTTGTGGTGGCCTAGTAAGTGCTCTTAACCACTGGGCCACCTTTCCATCCCCTTGATATGCTTTACATCTATCTATCTATCTATCTATCTATCTATCTATCTATCTATCTATCTATCTATCTGCCTATCATATATCTATCCATCTATCTATCTATCTATCTATCTATTATCGCTATCCATCATTTATCTATCATCTATCTGTTATCTATCATCTGTCTATCTTTATCTATCTAATCTATCATCTATCTATCTATCTACCTATCTATCATCTATCTATAATCTATTTTGTGTGTGTGTGTGTGTGTGTGTGTGTGTATGCATATGCCACAGCACGTGTGGAGGCCAGAGGACAACTTTGAAGAGTTGATTCTCTCCTACCATGTGGATCTCAGGGATCCTACTCAGGTCAGCAGGCTTGGTGGCAAGCATTTCTACCTTCTAAGTCATGTCACTTCATCCTTTGCCTGCCTTGATATCTTTTTAGTGAAGTTTATGGGCTTTATCCCCTCTCAGCAGATTTTTCTCTGGCCTGTGTCTAGTTTTCTCACCCCCATTCAAGAAATCCAAGTATGGGAGCTTTGTCACTCATGACTCCAGAGTCAGATCTCCCACTTAGCCTATGCCCTGCCTTTAATCCCAGCATTGGGGAAGCAGAGGAGGGCAGATCTCTGTGAGATCAAGGCCAGACTGGTCTACATAGTGTGTTCCAGGCCAGGTGAGACTATAGGGAGCCCCTGTTCCAAAAAAACCAAAAAATAAAATAAAAAGCAACTGCAGGTTGACTATCCCTAATTGGAAATATTTTGGCCCAGAAGTGTTTTGCATTTCAGTTCTGGGAACACATTTACTTCTACCTGAGCCATCATGAGCATGAGACTCAAGTTTGAACATGAAATTCATTTACATTTCATATATAGCACATGCACTATTTAGCAGTCAATATTTAATTTAATTTAATTTTATGTGTATGAGTGTACTGCCTGCGTAAGTGCACTGGTGTTGTGCAATACCCTTGGAGGTCAGAAGAGGGCATCGGACAGTTGTTAGCAACTATGTGAGTGCTGGGAACCAGACCCAGGTCCTCTGCAAGAGCCGCCAGTGCTCTTAACCACTGAGCCAGTTCTCCAGCCCCACATGCACTATTTAAAATAAAATATTTTATATTTTCATTTTATGTGTTTTGCCTGCATGTATGTACACCATATGTGAGCAATGCCCTCAGAGGCCAGAAGAGGGCATCAGATTCCCTTGAACTGGAGTTACAGTCAGTTGTTAGCTGCTATGTGGGTACTGGGAACTGAACCTGGTCTTCTGCAAGAGCATGAATTGCTCTTAACTGCTGAGCCATCTCTTCAGCCCTATCAGGCCCAATTTTTAGTGCACCTGTGGTCTGGCTGTGGCCCCATGGAGTCAGGGATGGAATTTTCCACTTGTAGTTTCATATTGGTGCTTTTTCAAAAGTTTGGAATCTTGAAGGAAGTGTTTTGGATTTCAGATGCTCCCTACCTCCAGAAATTGTTGAGAAGGAAAGTCAAGCCTGTTTTCCAACCTTGTCTTTTCCAAGCACTGTGGGTTTGGTGGGCACTAGACATCCACCAGGCTCCCCAGCCCTGTTCCCACTCACCTCCACCAGGAAGTCAAAGAGGCGGGCATAGAGTCCCTTAGCCAGGGCATCACGGGTGTAGGCCGCCTGTTCCACATTGAGGGTCACGTCAATGGACTCACTGCGTCCACCCCATTTGCTGTCCATCTTACGGCTGGTCAGCTTCTCCTGCAGCCGCCCACTGTCTATGCCCAGCAGGTAGGCTGGAAAGGCCAGGACTGCCAGGCCAGGGCAAAAAGAGGCAGCTGGTCAGGCTCCTGGACACTTGTGGGTGCCTCCCTTCCTCCCTAGCTTGCCCCGTGATTCCAACATAGTTCTCTTGGAATCTGAGTGGGAAGAAGCAGTCCATATGCACGAGGCTGACACCCTTCCTTCAGTATCGCCCACACTCACGGTCTGTGCTCTCCACACGAGCGTAATTCCCCTCTTCACAGAAGCTGATGTTCCCCAGGTGCAAGATCCCTGCCACGAGCTGCAGGACCAGCTGCTGCACACTGGATGGAATTCCAATGACCTGCATGGCATTCTGTGGGTAGGACATGGACAGAGCTTATGCCACCAGCTTTGTCTCCACCCTGGCCCCAGCATCAGGTTCCTGAGGCCACAGCATAGACTTAGGGAGACAAGCTATTTGGATACTTGGTCTATCTGTGCGTATGCATGCTACATGTGTGTTTGAGTGTTATTTCTCAGGCTCTGTCCACCTTGTTTTATGAGACAGGGTCTAGACTGGCTGGCTGGTGAGCCCTGGAATCTGCTTGTCTTTGCCTCCCTAGCACTGGGATGATGAACACCTATCACCATGCCTGGCTTTATTATTTTTTAATGGGTGCTGGAAATTGAACTCAGATCCTCATGCTCGTATCATGGGCACTTTAGCAACTGAGCCATCTCCCCAGCCACCTGATTTGCTCTGTGTGTGTGTATGTGTGTGTGTGTGTGTGTGTGTGTGTGTGTGTGTGTGTTATGCACATGCATGCATGTGGAGACCAGAGATTGATATTGGGTGTATTTCTCTATTACTCTCCACCTTTTTTATTTTTCGGTCTTTTTAAAAACAGGGTTGAGACAGGTTCTTTCTGGAGCCCCAGCTATGGAGATCAAGCTGGCTGGCCTTGATCTCACAGAGATCTGCCTGCCTCTACCTCCTGATTGCTGGGATTAAAGGCATGTGCTACCACACATGGGTTTCTTTTCTTTTTTTAAAAAAATATTTATTTATGTTTATTTTATGTGCATGAGTGTTTTACCTGCATGTATGTAAATGTACCATGTGTGGGCAAACCTGGAGAGGCCAGTGTCAGATTCTTGGAACCGGAATTATGGACAGTTGTTAGCTGCCATGTGGGTGCTGGGAACTGAACCTGGGTCTTTTGCAGGAGCAGCCAGTACTCTTAACCACTGAGCTGTCTCTCCACCCTCATCTTATTCTTTAAATTTTATATGTATGAGTGTTTTGCCTGCATGTATTTAAGTGCACCCATGCTGTG
The DNA here is from genome assembly GCF_000622305.1 of Nannospalax galili. Taxonomy (NCBI): domain Eukaryota; kingdom Metazoa; phylum Chordata; class Mammalia; order Rodentia; family Spalacidae; genus Nannospalax; species Nannospalax galili. The sequence continues at coordinate 1,403,683 of NW_008348083.1, forward strand.
CAATGCCCACGGAAGTCAGAAGAGGGTGTCAGATCCCCTGGAACTGGAGTTTTGGATTGTTAGCTACCATATGGGTGCTGGGAACCAAACCTAGGTTCTCTGCAAGAGCAACCAGTGCTCTTAAGCTCTGAGTTGTTTTTCCAGGCCCGTATGCCCCAGCTTCTTTATGTGAGTTCTGGGGATCAAACTAAGGTCCTCACGCTTGCACAGCAAGCACTTTACCACTGAGCCATCTTCTCAGCCCCCTGTGTGTAACCTTGGGTAAGTGCCTGCACCTCTTTCTGCCTCAGTTTCCTGATTTGTAACATGAGAGGACTCTGTGAAGGCTGGAGTGGAGGTTGGCGCTCACCAGGGTCTCATTGAAGTCACTCCGGTCATCAGTGCCTTCCACCTTGTAGGTGTCTGATTGGTTGAGATAGTAATAGTAGTCAGGCGTCATGAGCCCCAGGTTCTGCCGCTGCTCCTGGGAGGCCCCTTCCAGAAGCTGGAGGGTGTAGGAAGCTCATGCATCTCCCCTGGCCTCGCATAGCCATTGTGGTCATCCTACCCTCCCACACATGCCCTTCCCATTGTCTCCTTCTTCCATCCCGGATCCAGGCTGAGCCCCCTCTGCCCCCAGGCCCACAGCCCCCTCCCTGCACCTGGTAGTAGATGTGGAAATTCCTCTCGTTCTCATTCTGCATAACCACACGAGACTTCTCAAGCAGAAAGTTGGAGATCTTGCCTCCATCTGGCTCCCCACCACGGCTGAACTGGATCTCAAAGTACTTGCCCTGAATTGCAGAGGATCACCTCAGCCCATCCCAGAGTCCCAAGAGGGCAGGTGGGGCAAGGATTAGCACCTCATGAGCCTGGCCTCGCTTCTTTTACCCCTGTGCCCTGAACTCACCTTTGTCTTTCTCTCCCCTCCACTCACTTATTTTTGTTGTTGTTGTTATATTAATATGTGTGTGTGTGTGTGTGTGTGTGTGTGTGTTTGCGCACACATGTGCATAGGTGAATGTTAAGGTGTGATTGTGGAGGCCAGAGGTTGACATTGATTGTCTTCCTTGATTGCTCTCTACGTTGTATATGGAGGCAAAGTCTCTCACTTGAACCCAAAGCTCTCTGATTTGGCTAGTCTGACTAGCCAGCTTTCTCTAGGAATCCCATCTCCATCTCCCCTGTGCAGGCCACCCGACATTTATACTGGTGCTGTGTTGGGGATCCGAATCTGGTCCCCACACTTGCATGGCAAGCGCTTTACCTGGTGAACCATCTCTCTGGCCCCCATGCCTCTCTCTCTCTCTCTCTCTCTCTCTCTCTCTCTCTCTCTCTCTTGCGCTCTCTCTCTCGCCCCCCCGCCTCTCTCTCTCTCTCTCTCTCTCTCTCTCTCTCTCTCTCTCTCTCTCTCTCTCTCTCTGCACATGTGCACATGCTTGCGGATGCCAGAGATGGATGTAGGATGTTTTCCTTGATAGTTCTCCACCTTGTTTTCTGAGACAAGCCCTCTCACTGAACCTAGAGCTCACTCATTCAGTTAGCCTGGCTGGCCAGCAAGGTTTGAGAATCTTCCTGTCTGTGCCTCCTGGTGCTGGGATCATAGGTGTGTGCCATCTTACCCAGTGTTTACATGGATGCTGGGGACTAAACTGGCTTGAGTGGCCAGTTCTCTACCAGCTGGGCCATCTCCTCTGTCCCAGCCTCTGTGTTTATACAGGATGCTATTGATCTCAGTGAACACCTGGTGTCTCCCCTGAGTTTTCCTTGCGCTCACCATTGGGTTCCCAGGATGGAATCAGGTTATCAGGCTTGACAGCAAGCACCTTTACCCATTGAACAATCTCAGGGGACTTTATGTTTACATTTGAAAAGTTTCAAGTTTGGGGGCATTTTGCAGTTTAGGTTTTTAGCTTAAGGATGCTCAGCCTGAACAGCAGAAATGTTAATGGTGGAATCTAAGCCGCACACAAGTGTGCACTGTATCCAATTCAACATTGCTGCGTATTTGAAAATGTTGATGGTGGAATCTAAGCCACATACACGAACGCTCACTGTATCCAATTCAACATTACTGTATATTTGAAAATTTCAGCATAAAATTGGAAAAATGCTGAAAATACAACCATATAAAAGACATGCAAAGAAAAAAAAAGCAAAAAATGAAAAACACACCTCAAACAATATAGTAATATTCACAGCAATAGAGCTGGGTCGTGGTGGTGCACATTGTAATCCCAGCATTTGGGAGGCAGAGGAAGCTCAGTGAGCTTCACATCAACCTGGGCCATGTGAGGTCATGTGTGAGAAACAAAGCAGGGCTGGAGAGCTGCCTCAGTGGTTAAGAGCACCGGCTGCTGATGCAGAGGACCCAGGTTCTGTTCCCAGCACCCACATGGCACCTAACAAACATCTGAAACTCCAGTTCCTGGGGATCCAATACCTTTTTTCGGCCTCCTTGGGCATTGCACACATGTGGTGCACTTATATACATGCAGGCAAAATACTCATACACAAAAAATAAAAATAAATAAAATCTTAAACAACAAAACACAAAACTGGGCTGGAGAGATATTTAGCAGTTAAGAGCAAGGACTGCTTTTGCAGAGGACCAGAGTTCAGTTCCCAGCACCCATGTCAGGCAGCTCACAACTGCCTGTAACTCCAGTTCCAGGGGATCTGATGCCTCTGGCCTCCACTGGCACTTGTACTCACACACACTCCCCCACATACATGATTAAAAATAATTTAAAAATCCCTCAAAACCATATTAGAACAAAACAAAATACTCCCTAGAATGTTTAGGAGAATCAAAATTCATATTAGTGACAGGAATCTATTAAGCTGTTTCTATGTTCAGGCATTGCACTGAAATTAGTGATGTCTGTGCGATAGAAATTAACACCTGTCAACAGAGGGCACACAGGAAATTACATTATTTTTCTTCTGGGACACACAGCTAAACAATGACATAACCAGATCACAATTTAGATGTTTACCTGTTCTGTTTTCTGTTGAGCCTACTACAACACCTGATGATACAAACACAAAATCCTAACAAGCCTCCTTAAAAAAAAGAAAAAAGGAATGAGCGAATAAATTGTCCGTAAACTGTGCAAAGGGACAGAGGTAGTGTGTGACTACAGTGACGGGTGAGTTTAACGGTGTTACACAGAAGTGTCATGGTCTCCATAGTTCTACTAGTGGGGGACTCTTTTTCAAACAGACCATAAGGAGGAAGTGCATCTTCCAGCCTCAAATAGAGCTGAGTTTTCTTAAGGCTTTGATCCTCTCTTGGTCTCTCACTCTGTCCCTCTCTCTGTCTCTCTCTGTCTCTGTCTCTCTCTGTCTCTCTGTCTCTGTCTCTCTCTCTCTCTCTCTCTCTCTCT
>NW_008348083.1:1407064-1418720 GCF_000622305.1 Nannospalax galili
CTCTGTAAGGAGTTGCAGTTCCAAGCAGGGTTATAGAAACTCACAAAGCGGCTGGAATTGTTGTTGCGCACAGTCTTGGCGTTGCCAAAGGCCTCCAGCAGTGGGTTTGACTGTAGGATGATATCTTTGACGTGCTGAGGGCAGAGGCAGGGAAAAAGAGGTTGGTGTAAGTCACGTGGGTGAAATAGAAGGGGATCCCACCTGTCCTTCCATTCTTTTCTTACCTGAACCTTCTCTCCCCCACCAGACACCTTGGAGATATAGCCCATGATGTATTTAGCAGCCACTGTCTTCCCAGCTCCACTCTCTCCACTGGAGGAGGTTAGAAGAAGGAACGGTCAGTGTCCAAGGGTGATGGAAAGGGCCCTTTTTAATGCCTGGACATTCATTCATTCATTCATTCATTCATTCATTATTATTGAGCACCTACAGTGTACCAGTCACTACTCTAGGTACCTGAGATACACTAGTAAACAAGTTAGATAAACATTTTTGCCCTCAAAATAAAAATAAGGTGATGTGGTGGGGCAGGCTGGTGAGATGACCCAGTGGGTAAAGTTTCTTGCTGGCAAGCCTAGTGAGCTGAATCGGCTGGAAGCAGAGAACTGATTCTTGTGAACTTAATTTTTAATAACATGCATGTGTCCCTCCAACTAATGTTTCAGTAAAAAGGGAAGTGAGAAGTGTGTGCAACTTGTTCCTCTGGAGAGGTTGAGGGAATGCTTTCTCACCATTAAGGATAAAGGCAGATGACCATCTGGACCCACAGGAACCATCCACTTTCTCCTGACTGGGACAGTAGTCACATGTGAAAGATGTGGAGATTACTAATGTGGGCTTTTAGAAGACTCAATATTTATGCTTAGCAACAGTATTCAAGCAAATGATCATTTCTTCTATTATCTAAAAAGTATACATTCCACATTTTAATAACTTGATCCCAAGAACATGGTCCCATGTCTCCAGAAAGAAGATTCTTAGCAGCACCTAAATTATACTCAGTCTTACTATTGTTTATTTAATGGGGTTTAAAAAAAGTCAAACGTAACCCTGTCATGTTTTACGAATATAAAAACTGCTAAATGCATTTTATTGAATGGTGTTCCCTTCCTGTGAGCTCTTCAACAAAACTGAAACCAACCCAGGTGTCTGTGATTTCTGTTTAATCACTGTTGGCCATTACGTATAGGTCTTTTGTTTGGGGCAGGGAGGGGCTCTTGTTCTCTTTGGACATGGTATAGTCAGTGCACTAACAATTATGTACATTCAAACTTGATTATTTTAAATATGATCCTCAGCTGTACTGTAAATAGGGTACTGCATTGTAGTCTCCATATGTTTATTTTTTCTGTAATATTTAAGAGCTGCTTAAAAGTATACAAAATGTACAGTTACTAAAACAGCTAATTATTTCTTTCCCCCTGTGAGAGAAAGGGGCTTCAGTTGTTCCTACAGGCTAGAACCTTAATAAACGGTGTACCTGTGATTGTAACATAAGTATTACAATGTTAGTAACAACCTTGCAGCCTTGTTTTTCAAAGTCCATTTTATTTCGATCAATTCAGTATATTGCACTAATTATTTTAGGTATTTTCATTATATGAAATCTACCATGTGTCAGATGATTTAATCTATTTAAGTGTTGAACTGCTAGCAGAACTTGTACATTTTACAGTAACTCAGAATTGGTAAGGAAAACAGTTCACCAGTGTTTAGTTTTATATTGAGGTGCTCAGGTTGGAATAAAGTGGTCTAAAAAGCAAAAAAAAAAAAATGTACAAATAATAAATAAAATATATTTTTAAGTCCTTTGGGTCAGAGAGATGGCTTCAGTGGGCTAAAGGCACTTGCCGCCAGTCCTGAGGAACTGAGTTTGATCCCTTGGACCCATGAGATGAAATGAGAGAAGTTATTCTCTGACCTTCACATGAGACAGGGCCTCTCACTGAACCAGGAGCTATGCTGGTGGCCAGCAAGCCCCGCAATCTTCCTGTTTCCATCTCCCACAGTGCTGGGGTTGGCAAGTGTGTGTGGCCATGTCTGGCTCTTTACTTGGGTGCTAGAGATTTGAACTCACATTCTCATGTTTGAACAGCACTCTTAACCTGCTGAGCCATCTCCCCAGCCCCTAACCTGATATTTAGACAAAACCAATGGGCAATAGTAGAATGAGTAACAAAACATATCAGGGGCCAAAAGATTTAAGAAACAGGGTGGTAGGGACAGAGAACAGCAAGGCACGGTTTGGTTTGGGAGTTCTTGACAAACCACCCCTAGTGGTGGTGGTGTTGATGTTTGAGCACATGCCTGGACAGAATGTCCCAGAATCCTCCATTCTGCTGCTATACCTGATAATGACACATTGATTCTCAGAGTCGATCAGCATGTTCCGGTACATGTTGTCAGTAAGGGCATAGATGTGGGGAGGATTCTCATATTGAGCCTGTGGGGGAGGTCAGGTTTCAGCCCAGAGCTGGGGGCTGGGAGGATGTCCCAGGGTTGTTCCACCCACCAGGACCCTGGCCTCACCGCGCCCTGGTAGAGGTCAATCTCCCGGTCAGTGAAGTAGGGCATCTGCTTGAAGGGGTTAACAGAGATAAGCACCGAGCCGATGTATGTCTGAGAGGTGGTCAAGGGCCACATAATGTCTTGCTTTGTTTTTCAAGTACTTCTGACCCCTCACTCTGTCCTCCAGGACTTCCCAGAACCCCTTTGCTGGGAGACAGAGACGTTTGAATGCACCTCGAGTCTCTTAGGGCAAAACATGGCTGGATCCAGAAAGAGGGGACAGGGAGGTGCAGTAACTGAGATTACCCCAGGGCAGGGGAGCAGTGGTTGCCACAGCTGTCTCCAACCACAGCCCCACTGGCACTTGCTCTAGTCTCCTGGGCTCTCACTGCTCATCATTCCTCCTTTCATTCACCCTCTTCTCTGACCCTGGCTGTTTCCACTTCCTTTCCACTGCCACCTCTGCCTTCCTTCCCCTCCCCTCAGTACACCACCCTTTCTTCAATGCTCAGTCATCCTCTCGCCCTCCTCCCACAGCCCAGGATACGAAGATGTAGTCATCCATGAAGCGCTTGCGGAGGTTGCTCACGATGGCGTCCTCAGTGATCTGTGGCAGCAGTACCATGTCGTCCACGCCACTCTGCTTCACGTTGTGACTCTGCCAGTGAAAGCGCTCCTTGCTGCCCTGGGGATAGGGGCAGTGGACGGGGTGAGCACCCTCAGGTGAGTGTGGTGAGGACATCCGGCTCACCTCCACTACAGCCTCTCAAGCTGACCCTCCTCAGGTGCCCCTCTGATGGTTAGTTTTAATTGTCAACTTGACACATTCTAGAATCACCTAGGAAGAGAGCCTCAACGGTGGATTGTCTAGATCAGGTTGGTCTGTTGGTATGTCTGTGGGGGATTGTCTTAATAATGTACGCTGAAGTGGAAAGACCTGCCCATTCTCCCCAGTCATGTCCCCAACCCTCTCACTGGATTCCAGGCAGGGGATCTACCCCAGAGCCACACCTCTAGTCCTTCTCTAGTGGATTCAAGACAGGCGCTCTACCAGTCCTTGGCTTTGGGTCCTGGACTTGATTTTGGAGGAGGCTGAGCACAAGTAAGCATGCACTCATTCTGTCTGCTCTTGTCTGTGGATGTGATGTGACTGGCTGCTTCCAGTTCCTGCCTGGACTTCTCCAGAATGATGTACTCCGAAGTTGTCAGCCAAGAAAACCCTTTCTCCCTTGAAGCTGCTTTTATCACTGTATTTTATCACAGCAACAGGAAAGAAACTAGGACAACCCTGCTCCTTCCCTCTCGGAGACACCAAATAGGTGGCTGAGGTCCAGCCAGGATCCCTGTGCAAAACAATGCACACTCCTGGGCCTTCTCTCTTGGCCCTCCTTCCACCTGTCCCTTTATTTCAAACCCACTTGCTGCAGAGGGCGGAGTCCCTTCCACTGCCATGCCTTCCACAGCAGGAGACAGTAGCATCTCTCATACTGTGAGCCAAAATAAACCTCTCTTCCTTTAAGTTGTTTCTGTGAGAAATTTAGGTCACAGTGTTGTGAAAGTAACTAACACATATGGCAAATTTGATCCCATCTCTCCATGTCTGAGACTGTGCATATGGCTGCCATCTCCCTCCTATTCCAGTCTACAGCAACGTTTCTTTTAAAATTTGCTCTATTTCTATCTTATGTACATCAGTGTTTTGCCTGCATGTATGTAAATGCACCACATGTGTACAATGCCTATAGAGGCCAGAAGAGGGTGTTGGATCCCTGGAACTGCAGTTATACACAGTTGTTAGCCACCATGTGGGTGCTGGGAAGCAAACCTGGGTCCTCTGCAAGAGCAGCCAGTGCTCTTAACCACCAAGCCATCTCTCAGCCCCTTTTCTTTGTTTTATAAATTTTTATTTATTGATTTATTAATTTATTGATTTTTATTTTATGTGTATGAGTATTTTGCGTGCATGCATGTAAGTGCATCCATGTCATCCAATGCCCATGGAGGCCAGAGGAAGGCGTCAGATCCCCTGGAACTGGAGTTACAGATGGTTGTTAGCCACCATGTGGCTTCTAGGAACTGAACCCAGGTCCTCTGCAAGAGCAGTTAGTGATTTTAATCACTGAGCCACCTTTCCAGGCCCAAAATTTATTTTAACCTGTTTATTTTTATTTTATGTGCATGAGTGTTTTGCCTCCATGTATGTATATGCACCACATACATGCAATGTTTGTAGCAGCCATAAGAAGGCATCAGATCCCCTGGAACCATAGTTACAACAGTAACAGCAGTTACTGTTGTTAGCTACCATGTGGGTGCTGGGAACAGAGCCCCAACCTTAAACTCTAAACCTTTAACCCTAACCCCAACCCCAACCCTAACCCTCTAAACCCTAATCCTGAACGCTGAATCTTGAACCTTAACCCCTACCCTGACCCTGACAGAGTCTCATGTAGCCCAGGCTGGCTAACAACTGTTTTTAACTCCAGCTCCAGGGGATCCAATGCCCTCTTCTGGCCTCTGTGGGCACTGATGTTCAAGTCAACGCTGACCTGGAACATCTGATCTTTCTGCCTCTACCTCTTGAGGACTTGGAGGACAGCTGTGTACCACCATGCCAGTTTATGCAGTGCTAGAGATCAAAGCCATGGCTTTGGCCGTGCAGGAGAGCACTCTTCTAGCTGAGTTACATCCCCAGGCACCTTTCTAGGATCCTTCCGAAGTATAATATAAGACAGGCATGTTGGCACACACTTGTAATCCCAGCACTTGGGAGGTGAAAGTGAGAAGATTGCCACGAATTGAAAGCCAGATTGGTTTACATAGTGAGTTCAAGGACAGCCAGGCCTATATAGTGAGACCCTGTCTCAAAAAAGGGCTAGTGAGGGGCTGGAGAGATGACTCAAGGCTTAAGAGTGTTTACTGCTCTTGCAGAAGACTAGTGTTCAGTTCCTAGCACCCACATGGTGGCTCACAATGGTCTATAACTGAACTTTCTGGGGATTGGATGTCTTCTTCTGGCCTCTAAGGGCTCCTCAGACATGTGGTGCACATACACTCATGCAAGCACACACACACGTATACACACAAAAAAGGGCTAGGGCTGGTAAGATGACTCAGTAGATAAAGGTGCTTGTAGCTGAGCCTGATGACCTGAATTTCATCCCTTAGACCTACAGATCCAAAGAAATAGATCCACTTGATCTTGGACTGAAGCCATGAATTAAATCCTTCCAGGGGCTGGAATAATGGCTCAGTAGTTAAGAACACCTGCTGCAATCCCAGTACTTGGGAGGCAAAGTAGGAAGGACTACCATGGGTTTGAGGCCAGCCTGAACCGAAGAATGAGGCTGTCTCAAAAAGCAAGCAAGGGTTAGAGTGATGGCTCAGCAGTTAAGAGCACCGGCTGCTTTTGCAAAGGACCTGGATTTAGTTCCCAGCACCTATATGGTGGTTAACAACCATCTTTAACTACACTTACAGGGGGTCTGACACCCTCTTCGGACCTCCCTGGGTATTGTACGCATGTGGAACAGTTACATACATGCAGGTAAAACTCTCATACACATAAAAATAAATCAAACAGGGGCTGGAGAGATGGCTCAGCGGTTAAGAGCACTGACTGCTCTTGCAGAGGACCTGGGTTCGATTCCCAGCACCCACATGGCCGCTACGAACCATCCTTAACTCCAGTTCCAGGGGAATCTGAAGCCCTCTTCTGACCTCCACAGCATTGCACGACACGGGTGCACTCACATACATGCAGGCAATACACTCATACACATAAAATTAAAGGAATAAAAAAATTTTTAAAAATCAAACAACAACAAATGAAGGGACTTGAGTGATGGCTCAGTGGTTAAGAGCACTGGCTGCTTTTGCAGAGGATCCTTATTCAGTTCCCAGCACCCACATGGTGACTAATAACCAGCCGTAACTCCAGTTCCAGGGGATCTGATGCTCTCTTCTGTCCTCCATAGGTATTGCACATACATAGTGTACTTACATGCAGGCGAAACACTCATACACATAAAATAATAAACAAATAAAATCAATAAAAACAAAAAAACAAATCAAAAAGGGGGGCTTGGAGAGATGGTTCGGTAGTTAAGACCACTTGCTCTGCAGTCATGAGAACTGCAGTCTGGATTCCTGTGTCCCTGCAAAATGCATTAACCCCAGTTCTGAGGGGTTGGAGAGATCGAAGGACGGCTGCCGCTTGCTAGCCTAGCAGAGGCAAGAGCCCCAGGTTCAGAGAGAGGCCCTGCCTTGGAGGAATAAGCAGAAAGTGATGGAAGAGGACCCAAAGGTCCTCTTTCGGCTTCCTCAAATGAGCGTGTACAGGCACTCCTGTGTGTACACATGTGCTCATACTTTTACACAGACATGCACACCTATGTACACATAAAGAAACGAACAGAAAAGTCTGAGGATGTGGTTCATTTGGTGGCGTGTTTCTCTAGCATGCACAAAACTCTGGGTTCTGTCTTCGACATTGCTTAAACCTTATGTGATATCCCAGGGTTGAAGAGGGGGAAGCAGGAGGACCAGAAGTTCGAGTCCATCCTTGGCTATACAGTGAGTTGGCTAGCCTGGGATAAATAAGACCCTGTCTCAAAAAATTTTTATTTGGGGGTCTGGAGAGATGGCTCAGCAATTAAATGTACTCTTGCAATTAAATGTACTCAGGTTCAATTCCCAACACCCACATGGTGGCTAACAACCCTCCATAACTCCAGTTCCAGGGGAATCTGATGCCATCTTCTAACCTCCATGGGCATTGCACAACATGGATGCACATACACACATGCAGACAATACATTTATACACATAAAATGATAATAATAAAATATTTTTTAAAATGTATTTTGGAAAATTTGCACACACATTATAAGGTATTTGAAGAATGGGACCCAAGTCTCAACTCAAAATTCATTGGAGGCAGAGCAGGCAGATCTCTGTGAGTTCGAGGCCAATCTGAGCTACTTGTGGCTTTTTCATACATACTTACCGTATGATTTTAGCATGAATGACCCCATTGTATTTTTCAAGACTGTGATCCCCTTGTATATACAAAATAATATTTAGATTTTGTTCAGATTGCTTTAAGAGTCAACCTTTGAGAAGATGGCATTCTGGAGGTCACACTGTTTGCTACTGTGAGTAAAATGGTCGACATTCCACTGGACATCAGCTTGCGGGTAGGGCATTTGTGCTTGTAGGTGCACCTGCATACAGGGTGTAAGAATGTTATATTAGGGGCTGGAGAGATGGTTCAGAGGTTAAGAGCACTGGCTGCTCTTTCAGAGGACCCCAGTTCAGTTCCCAGCACACAGAGGCTAGCACTTGTCCTTATGTCCTTAATCCCAGTTCCAGGAGATCCGACGCCCTCTTCTGTCCTCTGTGGGCATTGTATGACATGGGTGCACTTACACAGATGTAGGCAAAACACATACTTTAAAAAAAAAAAAAAAGAAAGTTGGGCTGGAGAGATGGTTCAGTGGTTAAGAACACTGGTTGTTCTTGCAGAAGACCTGGGTTCAAATCCCAGCACCCACATGGCAGCTAACAACTGTCTGTAACTCCAGTCCCAGGATATCTGATAGCCTCTTCTGACCTCTGCAGGCATTGCATGACATGGGTGCACTTACCTACATGCAGGTAATACATGCATACACATAAAAAAAAAAAAAAGAATGTTATGTCAGGATATTAGCTGGGCATGGTGGCACATACATTTAGTTTTTGTTGTTGTTTGGTTTGGGGACAGGGTCTCACTAAGTAGCCCTGGCTGGCCTGGAACTTGCTATGTAGACCAGGCTGCCCTTGATCTTACAGAGATCTGCCTTCCTCTACCTCTTGAGTGCTGGGATTAAAGGTGTGGCAACACCTGGCCTTTGGTGCCCCTTATGAATCCGCATCTGAGACCTTTCATAGGCAGACACATTTGGTGGCTTTGCTGCAGTCTTGGGCCACTGCTGTGACCACTTTCTTATTTGCAGAGACTATTTTTAATGTATGCAACTTTTTCCTTTTGCATTACAGGGGATTGCGTGAATTCCTTTTTCTTCCTTCCTTTCTGTAACTGGAAATGGAACCCAGAACCTCAGATATGCTAAGGGGACACTACTGCCGAATCAAACTCCCAGCCTCTCTCTGGATGATTCTAAGCAGGCATTCTAGTGCTGAGGCAGCCCTCAGGCCTTCACTAGGATTCTAGGCAGGTGATCTAACACTGAGCCACATCCCCAGCACCTCACTGGTTGATTCTGAATATGCAGGCTACTGCTGAGCCATAGCCCCAGCCTCTCACTGGAGGATTCTAGGCAGGGGCTCTACTGATGAGCTCGCCCCCAGCTGCTCACTGGGGCATTCTAAGCAGATGCTCTATCAGTGAGCTTCACTTCTAGCTCCTCCTTGAGGATTCTAGGCAGGCATTCTACTGCTGAACCATACCCCCAGCCCCTTACTGAAGGACTATAGGCAGGTATTCTACTTTCAGGCCTTCTCTGTTGGTCAATGCTCACCTAACATGCAGAGGACCTGGGGTTCCTCCGCAGCTCTACAACAAAGAGAATGTTGGGTGTGATGCATCAAGATCTTTGCACGTCAAAGGCAGACCAGGAGGAAGAGAAACCCATGGCATGCATCAGGATGCAGCCATTGAAGGTGAGATCCACTTTGAGAGGATGAGCAGGAGCTGTGGGTGGGGGGAGGGGGTGTCAGAGGTATCCAGGACAAGGGGCAGCCAGGTGGGATGAGGGTGGGTTGGGGTAGGTTGGGAACCTCAGAGAACTTTGGACAGATCTGAGCTACTGAAAAGCTCCAAGGAGGGTGTTGGCAAGATTGGGATCTGAAGTCAAAGTGGGAGGTGAGGAGGTATAAAAAGACAGTGAGGAGGCTGGAGAGATGGCTCAGCAGTTAAGAACACTGGTTGTTCTTGCAGAAGACCCAGGTTCAAATCCCAGCACCCACATGGCAGCTAACAACTGTCCGATACTCTAGTCCCAGGGGATCTGACGGCCTCTTCTGTCCTCCGCAGGCATTGTACGACACGGGTGCACTTACCTACATGCACACATACACATAAGGTGAAAATAATAAATAAAATATTTTTTAAAAGAATAAATAAAAGAAAAAGACTGTGAGGACAACCATCAGACAATCTGGCTGAGAAGAGGAAGGTCAGAGGCTGGGGAGAGAGGTTAGGTCAAGAAGCCTGTTTCCTGTTTTCAAATTGGGAAGACCAGAGGGTGTTGGTGAGGACAGATGATGAAAACTGGGGGTGGGGTGGGGGGGTGGAGTTACTCATGGGCTTGGTATGGCAAGGAAGACTGCATTTCCCTGAGATGATGGTTGGAAAGTGAAGCACAGTTGGGGAGATGGACAGACAGGACTGCTCAAGTGGCTGTGAGTGGGGGCAGGAAGTGGATTTTAGTTCTGCAGCTTCTAGGGAAGGGTCCTTGCTTGGCAACCAGTAAACAATAACAATAGCGATCACTATGTGGTAAACACTAGCAATAGTTAGCTTCCTATTGGTGTTTATTCACTGTTCCTCCCCTCCCCTCCCCTCCCCTCCCTTCCTTTCCTTTCTGTCTTTTTGTGAGACAGGGTCTCCCTGTAGCCCAAGCTGGCCTGGAATGCGCTCTGTAGACCAGACTGGCCTTCGTCTCACAGATCCTCTTGCCTGTGCCTCTTGAGTGCTGAGAGTATACCATCAAGCCTGGCCAGTTTGTTTTGTTTTGAGGGAGGGTCTTTTTTTTTTTTTTTTTTTTTTTTGAGACAGGGTCTCCCTGTAGCCCCAGCTGGCCTGGAACTCACTATGTAGACCAGGCTGGCCTTGAATTCACAGAGATCTGCCTGCCTCTGCCTCCCAAGTGCTGGGACCACAAGCACATGCCACCACACCCGGCTTAGGGAGGGTCTTCTTAAGCAGTCATACCTGGCCTGGGATTTGTTATAGAACCCAGGTTGATCTTGAACTAGCAATTGTAATGCCTCAGCCTCCTGAGTGCTGGGATAGGCAGATGTCATCATGTTTGACAAACTTTTTTTTTTTTTTTCCACCGCTAAGAATGGAACCCAGGGCCTTTTACATGCCAAGTATGTGTTCTACCATGAAGCGACACCAGCCAGCCCTAAACATTTTGTTTCATTTTATTTATTTTTACACTTTATTATTCTGTGTGTGTGTATGTATGTATGTGTGTGTGTATGATGTGGTGGGTGTATGTGCCACAGTGTATGTGTGGAGGTCAGAGGACAACTTTGTGGAGCCAGTTCTCTCCCTATACCTTTATGTGGGTCCTGGGATCAAGCTCAGGTCACCAGGTTTGTACAGTAGTGCCTTTACCCACTGAGCTGCTTTACTGGCCCTTTTATTTTTAATTTTTAAATTTTATGTGTATGAGTACTTTGCCTGCACGTATGTAAGTGCACCACATGTGTGCAATGCCTGTGGAGGCCAGAAAAGGACATCAGATTCCCTGAAACTGGAGTTAAGGAGGTTGTTAACTGTTAGGTGGGTGCTGGGAACTGAACCTGGATCCTCTGCAAGAGCAGCCAGTGCTCTTAACCACTGAGCCATCTCTCCAGCCTCTTTTTGTGTTTTTGGAGATGGGGTTTCTTATATCATAGGCTGGCCTCAAACCTGTTATGTAGCCAAGGATGACCTTGAACGTCTGATCTACTGCCTCTATCTCCTAAGCCTTCAGAGGACAGATATGCACTAACATGCTCAGTTTATGTGGTGCTGGGAATCAAACCCAGGACTTCATGCATAGACAAACACTCTACCAACTGACCTGTATCCCCAGCCACCTGGCTACGCTTTTAATTTTTTTTTTTTTTTTTTTTTTTTTGGTCTTTTTGAGACAGGGTTTCCCTGTAGCTCCAACTGTCCTGGACCTCACTATGTATACCAGGCTGGCCTTGAACTCACAGAGAGCCACCTGCCTCTGCCTCCCGAGTGCTGGGATTAAAGGTGTGTGCCACCACGCCCGGCTAAGCCTTTAATTTTTAAGAAAAATTTGTAAGCCAGGTATGGTGGTATATTCCTTTAATCCCAGCACTTGGGAGGCAGAGAAAGACAGATTTCTGTGTGTCTACATAGCAAGTTCCAGGCCAGCTGGGGCTACAGGGAGACCCTGTC
>NW_008348083.1:1418741-1429798 GCF_000622305.1 Nannospalax galili
TTAAAAAAAAAAATTCTCTGTGTGTGTGTGTGTGTGTGTGTGTGTGTGTCTGTCTGTCTGTCTGTCTGTGTGGGGTCCACATCTGTGTACATGCAGAAACCAGAAGGGTTTGGGTGGATCCCTCAGAACTGGAGTTATGGATGTTTGGATGCCTACTCCCATCCTTAGGAATGAGTAGCAAGTGCTGTTACTCTCTGAGTCATTTCTCCATCCCCATGACCAAGCTTTTTAAGTGAATTACTTCATCTCATCCTTTCAACACACAGAGGTTGGTACTATTATTAAGTCCATTTTCCAGAAGAGACAACTATAGCTCTGAGAGGTGAGGGGGTCACACAGAGGGAACATGGCAGTGCAGAGAGACAGCATAGGACACAGTTCATCTCCAACCCTATCTGAGTCAGAGGTGGCTGGGGTTGGTGCTTGGTCAGATGAGGAGGGACAAGAGCACTCATGTGCAGTCTTTTCTTTTGGGCTGCTCCTGTCTTTGTGCTTCGAGCTACTCTGCTGAGCTGAGACCCATGGTCACTTCCCTTCAGTGGGATTGGAGGCCCCTAGGCCAGCTGTGGATGGCCCCTCTGGCCTTTAAAGATGAGTTCCTCTTTTTGTTCCTCCCCTGTTCCCCAACTCTGCTCGGCAGCTTCTGTCTCTTCAAGCTCATACCATTTTGTCCATCAGTCCTGCCTCCCTCTGACATCCATGCTCCCAAGTCACTCTAAGCTCCACTATCTATCACAAAATCATTGGAGCACTCCTGCAACCTTGATACTCAGGAAATGGAGGCAGGAGGATCAGTTCAGGGTCATCCTCAGCTACTTAGTGGGTTGGAGACCAGCCGGGGCTATGTGAGACCTGTTTTGTTAATGGAATTTCGAATTTATTTATATATATTTTAGGTGTACAAGTGTTTTGTCTGCATGTATGTAAGTGCACCCATGTGTGCAATGCCTATGGAGGCCAGAAGAGGGCATTGGGTCCCCTGGACCTGGAGCTGTGGATGGTTGTTAGGGGCCATGTGGGTGCTGGGAACTGAACTTGGGTTTTCTGCAAGAGCAGCCAGTGCTCTTAACCACTGAGCCAGCTCTCCAGCCCATGATACCCTGTTTAAAAAACAAAATAAACAAACAAACAAAAAACCCTAGATAATAGGGGTTGCAGAGATGGCTCATCAGTTAAGAGCACTGAATGCTCTTGCAGAGGACCTGGGTTCAGTTCCCAGCACCCACATGGCAGCTAATAACTGCCCATAACTCCAGTTCCAGGTGGTCAAACACCCCCTTCTGCCCTCTTCAGGCATTGCACAGCATTGCACTTACATGCTGGCAAAACGCTCATATACCTAAAATAACTAATTAATAAAAAAGAATATCTCTTTGTCTGTGGGCCCCAAGTCATCTTGGTTCAAGTTGAAACTGTGTTCCTAAGTTCCTTCCTTGAACTAGGGGCTTTGTGGGGGGGGTGGTGCAGCAAATAGGTTTGTGGTCTCAGTTGACCACAAGCTGAGTATGACTCAACCTGCTGGAGCTCTTGTGAAAGACAGTGAGGGGCTAGAGGTGGCTGGGGTGGGAAGTAGGAGGCAGCTTCTTCCTTTAGGTCTTCAGACAGCTCTCCTACACCAGGGAGGTGGGGCTGGTGGGGGCAGCCTTCCTGGTGCTAATGAAGGGAGGGGCTGTTTGTGGTCAAGGTGGCGGTTCTTGTAGGGCTGGGGCTTACAAGCCCTGTAGTGAACAAATTTCCTGATTCCTAACTGTGCATGGAGGTGGAGACCAGGTTAAGTAGACTGGTCTTAAATACTGCTGTTGACTCTCAGAGTGGTGATGCAAGTAAAAGCTAGTCACCAAGAAAGGCTGTGTTTGTGGGAGTTAAGGCAAGCTGTGAGAGTCTGATCTTTAAAAAATAATGTTTTATTTATTTTTATTTTACATGTATTTTGTCTTCATGCATGTAAGTGCACCACATTTGTGCAGTGCTTCCAGAGACCAGAAGAGGGCGTTCAATCCCTTGGAACTGCAGTTAAGGACAGTTGCTAGCTGCCATGTCAGTGTTGGGAACCAAACCTGTATTCTCTGCAAGGCAGCCAGTGCTCTTAACCACTGAGCCATCTCTCCAGTCCCCTATAGGCTGATCCTGCAACTTGATGTCAAGGGCTAGGAAGGCCTTTTGGTTGTGTATATATATGTGTGTGTGTGTGTGTGACTCCAACATTCTAGTTTCTTTGGTGTGGCGAGCTCAGGCCCAAATGAGGCTGGAAGGATGCTCAGAGGCCATTTAACAGCAATGGACTGCTCATGACAATCCCTAGGTGAGCTCTCATTTCCTAAGAAAAAGGAAGGGGCAGCTGTTGTCAAGGTGGCTATTAAGAAAGTGGCCTCTGGAAGGACTGAATTGAAATCACCTCCATCTGTGGCTCATCCAGCAGCTCGCCAGACCTCCCTGCCTCAGTTTTCTCATTTGAAAAATGAGAACACCAAGGCCAGTAGATCTCATGGTGCTGCTGTACAGCTTCAAGGAGGCACAGATTGTCACATGAAAATACTAACATTTCCTACTATAGTCATGGCTACCACCCTTGAGCTTGGCCAGCCCCAGTGGGCCCAAGGCCAGAAGGAAGAGCTTTTGAAATTCACACCCAAAATCTCAAGTGTCAGGAATGAAGATATTCTAAAGAGACTTGTGTCCCTCACATTGGCTGTCAGACTGTTACTGAAACAATGAACCCCTAGGAACTGGAAGTCCCCAAACAACATCATGCTGAGAGAGGAGAAAGCCTAAAGACAGGGCCAGCCAGAGGAGTTGTCTTAATTCACCTTCCAGAAGAGACATTGAGGGTCAGTGGTGGGCAAGAGCAACTCGACTGGGAACTGCTTAGATATCCAAAGCTCTGGCCTCTGCATAAACTTAACCTCATCTTTAAGACCAGAAAGATGGATGTGTGTGTGTGTGTGTGTGTGTGTGTGTGTGTGTGTATGTGTGTATGACTGCATCCCCTTATCCCTCCCCGCAATGTGGCCACACTGAATGAATCTTTTTGTGCTTTTATTATTAATTTGGCTGTTTTAATTCCTTTATGGAGAAAGGGTGGCTGAACCTGGCTTGTGGGGGCACAGGCTGTGACCCAGAGCCTGGTAACACAAATTCTCTTAGACCTGGTGGTGATGAGCAAGAGCCCCAGAGCATCAGCCACTTCCTTCCTAGCAGGAACCTGAAAACTATGGAGGCCTGAGCCTGCTGCTGTAGCCCTGCTGGGACCAACTGCTGCTCCCAGACCCTGCCTTTGACACTAGAACTTTGGGCCTACCTTCCCAAGGCTTGGTGGGGTTTTAGAACCACACCCTGAATCATTGAACTGTGAAAACAGCGTTGATTCCCTGCCAGGATCTCTCTCTCCCTATGGTGGAGGGGGAGGGATGCATAAAGGATGGGGCCCATGGATTTATTTCTTTTTGGTCTAGCTGGAGGCCAAATAGCCAACAGATAGAGACCCTTGTCTTTCAGGACAAGAGTCCATCATAATTCTTCAAAGACTTGATGCAAAGCTGGAGTTGGGGAACCCAAGTCTTAGTCTTTTTCTTACTAGAGAGGAACCTGTGGGATGTGGCTTCGATGTCCCAAACCTGTCTGTCTCACCCACCCCACTTCTTGTCCAATCAGTTGTGGCGCTTTCTTTTTATTTTTCATTATGTAGAAAATACTTTATTATTATTATTATTATTATTATTGAGACAGGGTCTCCCTGCAGCCTCAGCTGATCTGGAATTCACTATGTAGACCAGGCTGGCCTTGTCACAGAGATTGGTCTGACTGCCAGGATTAAAGGCATGTGCTACTGCCTCTGGCTTAGAAGATACATTATTAGTTTCTGTAATCAAATCCATGTAGATAAGACCTGACGATCTAAAGCAATATGTTACCTCTGAATGTTTTTGATTTCTTTTTTAAAAATATTTTATTATTATTATTTTTAATGCATATGAGTGTATTGCCTGCATGTACGTGAGTGCACCCGTGTCATGCAATGCCGTGGAGGTCAGAAGAGGGCTTTGGATTCCCCTGGATATGGAGTTAAGGATGGTTCGTAGCCGCCAAGTGGGAGCTGGGAATCGAACCCAGATCCTCTGCAAGAGCAGTCAGCGCTCTTAACTGCTGAGCCATCTCTCCAGCCCCTGTTTTAATTTTTGAGACAGGGTCTCCCTGTAGCCCCAGCTGATCTGGAACTTGCTATGTGGACCAGGCTGGCCTTGATCTCATAGAGATCTGTGTGCCTCTGCCTCCCAAGTGCTGGAATTAAAGGTGTGTGCCACCACACCCAGCTCCTCTGTAGGTTTTAAAAACATTTAAAAATTACATTTATTTATTTGGTGGGGGCATGGGGCACAGCACACAAGTGGTCAGAGGAAAGCTTGCAGGAGTGAGTTCTCTCCTTCTGCTGTGTGAGTCTCAGCATGGAACTCAGGTCTTCAGGCTTGGCAGCGGGTCCTTTACCTGCCGAGCCAGGGCACCGGTCCTGTTTTTGTTTTTTGAGACTGTGTCTTATCATCCAAGATGGCTGTGACCTCCTCATTCTCCTGTCTCTACCTCCCAATTGCTGGCATTACTGGTGTGCCACACCACTCCCAGTTTAGTTGTGGATTCTTATTTATTTATTTACTTATTTTTATTTTATGTGTATGAGTGTTTTGCCAGAGAGGGTGTTGGATCCCCTGGAACCTGAGTTTTAGACAGTTGCTGCCATGTAGGTGTTGGGAACTGAACCTGGGTCCTCTGCAAAAGCAGCCGGTGTGCTTAACTGCCGAGCCATCTCTCCAGTCTTAAATGTAATAAAATCTTAAATGTTGTTTTATTTGACTTATTTGTGACAAGGTCTCAAATAGCCTAGGCCGGTCTTTCTCAAATTTGCTATGTAGCTGAGGATGACTTTAAACTTCTGATTCTCCTGCCTCCGCCTCCTGAATGCTGGGATGACAGATGTGCACCACCACATCTGGTTTATGTGGTGCTGGGGATGGTTCCAGGGCTTCATGCATGCCAGGCAAGTGCTCTACCAGCTGAACTACATCTCTTGCCTCAGTTAGGGTAGGGGTCTTAGTAAGCTTCCTTCCTAAATCCCTCCTTTTCTCTCCATCCTCTCAGCCACTGGACCTGAACCAAGCAGCTGCACCTCTGCTTTCCATGTTCCTTTTTTAAAAAGGATGTATTTTATTTTTATTTATGCGTATGTGTGTATATGTGCACATGCATGTGAGTGCCCATGGAGACCAATTAGATCTTGTGGAGCTGGAGTTACAGGCAGGTGTGTGCTACTAAATGGGGTACTGGGAACTGAACCCAGGTCCTCTGTAAGAGCAGCAAGTGCTTAACCTGAGTTGTCTCTCTAGCTCCTCCTTACTCTTGTTTTTGTGGTGCTGGGGATGGTGCTAAGGACCCTGCACATACTAGGCAGGCGTGTGCCTACCCCTGAGCGATATCCCTAGTATCATCTTTTTTGCTTTGTGTCTGAACCTTCAAAACAACCACCATTACCTTCATGTCACCACCACTGCCAAGCTGTAGCTGCCTCCACCCCTCACAGTCAAACAGAAACTGCTGGTAGCTTTAGTGTCAGTGCCACAGATGAAACAGCAACCAATTCCATCATCGGTGTTCTGTACAACTACCACACCATCACCATCATCACCAACCCTAATTAACTAACCACCAACAAAAACAACCAGCCAAGAGCGATGACATATGTCTGCATTTGGGAGGTTGAGGCAGGAAGATCATGAGTTTGAGGCAATAACAACAACAACAATAATAATAATTATTATTATCACTTGTCCCCAAACAAAAAACAAAACCCAATACCTACAATAAAACAATAACCATTATCAACAACAACCATCATGAAATACATCATGGGGGCCAGTAAGATGGCTCAGTGGATAAAGGTGCCAAGTCTGATGACCTGAGTTTGATCCCTAGAACCTACATGGTGGAAGGAGAGAACAGACTCCTGAGAGCTGTTCTCTGACCTCCACATGTGTGCCCCTCCCCACAAAATAAATAAATGAAAACAAACAAACACCAAGAGGCTGGGAAAATGGCTTAGTAGGTAAGAGCACTTGCTGTAGAAGCATGAGGGCCTGAGTTTGAATCCCTGGCATCCATATAAAAAGCCAGATGTGATCATATATGTTTGTGCAACCCCAGGCAGAAGCAATAGGACCTTTGGGGTTTGCTGGCAGCCAGCCTAGGTCCAGATACTGTGAGAGACTCAAGGAATGAGTTGGAGTAATAGATCCATTGTCTTCTTCTGTTCTTCATAGGCTTGTGTGCTCAGGTATGTAAATCTGCATGCACACATCACATATAACACACACACACAGAGCAGTTATTGATAATGATACACAACCATATCCCATTCAAAATCCAATAATGCTTTTGTCAGGCACAGTGGCACATGCCTTTAACCTCAGCAGTTGGAGACAGAGGCAAGCAGATCTCTGTGAGATTGAGGCCAACCTGGTCTACATAATGAGTTCCAGGCCATCTGGAGCTACAGGGAGACCCTGTCTCAAAAAAAAAAAAAAATCCAGTAATGAATTGCCACCCCATTCACCAGTAATGAGCAACCAATAGGAAATGAACTGTCAATCACCCAGTTGCAAATAATGGCCATTTACTACCACCCATCACAAGCACCATGGTTTCCTGATGAAAACAACCAAACATTAATGGCTAACATTAAGTATCAGCTAGTCTGGTTTGGAGGAGCACTCCTGTAATCCCAGCACTCAGAAAGCCAAGGCAGGAGGATCAGGAGTTCAAGGTCATCTTGGCAACCTAATAAATTTGAGGGTAACCTGGGCTGCCTGAGACTCTAGAGATACAACTCAGTGGTGGAGGTTTGCTTACTGTGCAGGAGGTCCTGGGTTCCATCCCCATGTAAACAGATCATGGGGGAGCATGTCCATCATCCTAGCATTGGGAGGTGGAGGCGGGAGGATCAGGTTTTCAAGGTCATTCCATCCTGGGATATGTGAGACCCTGTCTCAAAACAACAAAAGTGCCGGGCGTGGTGGCACACGCCTTTAATCCCAGCACTTGGGAGGCAGAGGCAAGCAGGTCTCTGTGAGTTCAAGGCCAGCCTGGTCTACATAGTGAGTTCCAGAACAGTTGGGGCTACAGGGAGACCCTGTCTCAAAACGACCAAAACAACAACAACAACAACAACAACAACAACAACAAAAGCTAATCACCAGAGGGGCTGGAGAAATGGCACAGAAGTTAAGAGTATTTGATGTTCTTCCAGGGGACCTGAGTTTGTATCCACATCTGGTGGCATCCACACTGGTAACTCCAGTTCCAGGGGATCCTACACCCTTTTCTGGCCTCTGTAGGTGATACACAGAAACATATAAAACAAAAATAAGGGGCTGGAGAGATGACTCGGCTTTTGCAGAGGACCCAGGTTCAATCCCAGCACCCACATGGTGGCTAACATGAATCCGTAACTCCTGTTCCAAGGAATCTGATGCCTTCTTCTGACCGCCACGGGTATTGCATGACACAGGTGCACTTAAACACATTCAGGCAATATACTCATACACATAAAATAAAAGTAACAAATATTTTAAAATAAACAAAAATAAATCCTTAAAAAACGAAGAAACTAAAGACCAACTGTTGTCACTGCCGACCACCACCACCAGCCCATCTGTGAGGACTATTGTTGACATAATCTCCACTAACCAACAGCAACACTCCGATCACAACCACAACAGTACCTACCTCACAAGGACATCTACAATAGCCAAGAATGGGTGACCCACAGCCATCTCTATCACTGAATCCACAGGAACTTCCCAGGTGATGGTGGCTGCTGTGTGTGTAGCAGTGTTTTCCACAAAGGACTTATGAACATTGCTTCACTGACTCTTTCAACAGCGTCAGCAACCCAGACAGCAGTATGGTTCTCCTAGATGGTTTCAGTCTTTTCCTTTCTCTTCCACTGTCTTCTTTTCCCTCCCTCTCTCCCTCCTCCCTCTCTCCCTTCTTCCCACTCTCCTTTCCTTTGTCTCCTGTAACCCTGGCTGAACTCAAACTCACTAAGTAGCAGAGGATGACCTTGAATTCCTGGTTCTCCTGCCTCCACCACCAGAGTTCTGGGATGACTGGCACGCACCCCCATACCACATTATTTATGCAGGGCTGGGGATCAAACCCAGGGCTTTGTGCATGCTAGGCAAACATTCTGCCAGCTGAGCGACAGCCCCAGTCCCATTTTTGTTTTTTTTTTTGAGACAAGATCTCACTAGGTAGTCCATGCTGCCTCAAATTCATGGTCCTGCCTAAACCCCCAGAGTGTTGGGATTACACGTGTGCCGCCCTACCTGGCTTCATCATCTATCTGTTCACTTAGATGCATTCATTTCTCCCCTTCCAGATCCGTCTGCAAAAGCAGTCTGTTGACTAAGCATTTCTCATCCTTGGCAGAGGAGGGGTTTCCTTTCAGGTAAGAAATTCTCTTCCTTCCTTCTTTTTTTTTTTTTTTTAGAACAAGTTTCATGTAGCTCAGGCTGGTTTCTAAATTGGTTATATAGCCAGTGATGACCTTGATCCTTCTGCCTCCACCTCCCAAGTGCTGTTCTGACAGACATGTGCCACCATGTCCAGTTTGTGTGGTACTGGGGATGAAACCCAGGGCTTGTGCATGTTAGGCAAGCGCTCTACCCACTGAGCCCTAGCCCCAACCCTCACTGGCTTTCTGAAAGATGAGTTCTCTCTCAGATTAATTTTACCTCTCACCCAACTCCCGGCCTCCACTCTGATCATCTGCTGTAACCACAAAGAACCCTGCAACCATCCCTCTCCTAAAAACAGGCCCTCGTTCTTACTGATAGAATGACACAAAATGAAAGTTGAAGTGGACTGCAGATGCCTGGAGCTATGGGGGGGTGACTTGTATGACCACTCCTGGCTCTGTCTTACTGTGGGTGTCATAATGCTGCCGGGTCTAGACCCTTGATGGTGACTGTCCCCCAACATTGCCAGCACCGTCAGCAGACCTCAACCTAAACACGCAGCGAAACTCTGGCTGCCGTGTCTCCACTTTAACCCTTGTGCAGTGGCGTGGACACACCCTCCTCCACTTCTCCTTCCTCCTCCTCACTTCTTCCTCCTCCACCTCCTTCCCTCCTCCTTTCTCTGTTTCTTTTCTCTCCCTTTTCCTTCTTCCATTTCCTCCTCTTCGTTCATCCTCCTCATTCTCTCCCATCTCCTGCTCCTCTTCCACCTCCTCTTTCTCCTCCTAGTCTCCTTCCTCTTCCATCTCCTGTTCCTCCTCCATCTTCTCTTCCTCTTCCTTTTTCTCAGTAATATTAATTGGCAATTAAATGATGATGATGGTTTATTTTCAGTGCTTGAGATGGAGGACCTTGAGCAAGCTGGCCAAGTACCCTGGGCTACACCCCTAGCTCTGAGATTGTTACAGTAAAACTACCTGTCATCTACACAGTCACCACACCCCACAGCCTGTGCACAAGACACGGTTTCTTCTCTCACTGGCTGACTCCAAGTGGTCAGACCCACACACCTCTTGAATGTTTCCAACAATAACTTCCCTCTTCCCACTAAAAATGTTCCCTATCTAGACCAACTTCCAAATATGACATCTTAAAACGGAAGCCAAAAAGAGAGAAGTGACGATGAAAACCAGAGGGAAGATGAGGGTCTGAGCTGAGTGACAACTGGTTCTCTAAGCCCTAGGAAAGGGGCATGTCCCTGCCCATGCAGACTGTCGGATTCCCTCGGGGGCACCTTCCACCTGCCAGTTACAGCTATGTTCTTGGCCCCCATAGCCAAGCAGCCATCATCAGATAAGAACTTGGTCTCTGATAAGGGACATGAGGAGTGCCCTGACGTGCCTTGAGGGATCCTCTCTAGAGTCTATTAGTCTCATAACCAGTGCTCCAGTTTCTGAGGGTGCTCTGAGGGCACCGTCACCTAGTTGATACTAGCCCCCCCCTCCATGCACCTCGGAGCTCACCCTAGAAGGACTCACCATGGTGAGGGTTGGCGTCTGGGCTCCTGTGGGTGACGATGGGGTAGGCTCAGGAGGCTCTTGGGGGCGGCTCGGGCATGGCCCTACTCCTGCTCCTTCACTGACTCCTGGTCCTAGTTCCTGTTACAGCAGCCCCTCTCTCACTTCCTTTGATGGGAGGGGCTGTGGCCACAGGGGAGGGAAGCTGAGGGCGGGGAGAATACTCTAAGAGCCCCAGCAGCAAGGCAGAGCTGAGGCAGCTGACCGATCAGCTGGAGCCTGAAGAGTTAGTCAAAAATTTCTAGCAGCCATTGCCAGAGTAGAAAGTCCCTTCTCCATTTATCTCCCCAGTAATGCATGCTACAGCAAAAATCACTTAGGTCAGCTGGCTGGAGGACTGGCCAGCTCGTCGAGGTCTCTCAGCATCAGGGAAGTGCCATTTCAGATGTGTGTCTCTGGGTGTTCTATGCAACCTGCCTTCTAGAGAACCCCTGCTTGGTCCTCCCTGTAGAATGTCGCTCTGGAGGGACATGTATTTGCCAGAGAAGGGTAAAGGGAATGCAGGGAGTGCACCTGTAAGGTCTCCAATGTTGTATGTCAGATGTGAATTAAAAAAAATCTTTGTGTAGCCGGGCGTGGTGGCACATGCCTCTAATCCCAGCACTCAGGAGGCAGAGGCAGGTGGATCTCTGTGAGTTCAAGGCCAGCCTGGTCTACATAGTGAGTTCCAGGACAGCTGGGGCTACAGGGAGACCCTGTCTCAAAAAGACAAAAAAAAACTTTGTGTATGCACATATGAGTATGGGTGATTATGTGCCATGGTGTGTGTGGAGGTCAGAGGACAACCTCAGGTGTCAACCCTCACCTTTCACCTTGGGACAAGGTCTCTTTGTTGTTTCTCCACTGTGGAAGGAGGCTGGCTGGTCTTCAAACTTCTGGGAATTACCCTAGCTCCACTTCCATTCTCACTGTGGAAGCAGTGGGATTACAGATACCCACTACCAAGTCTGAGTTTATGTGGATTATGGGGATTTGA
>NW_008348083.1:1430153-1434864 GCF_000622305.1 Nannospalax galili
AAGGAAATCAGAAGAGGGTGTCAGATCCCCTGGAACTGGAGTTACAGACAGTTTTTAGCCGTCATGTGGGTGCTGGGAATTGGACCCAGGTCCTCTGGAAGGATAGCAGGTGTTCTCAACTGCTGAGCCATCTTTTCAGCAGCCTCCCCCCCCCCTTTTTTTTTGTCTTTTTGAGACAGGGTCTCCCTGTAGCCCCAGCTGTCCTGGAACTCACTATGTAGACCAGGCTGGCCTTGAACTCACAGAGATCCGCCTGCCTCTGCCTCCCAAGTACTGGGATTAAAGGTATGCACCACCACGCCCAGCAACCCCTATTTTTTTTCATTAAAAATTAAAAATTTTTGTTTTATGTGTGTCTTGCCTGCATATATGTAAGTGTACTCGTGTCATGCAATACCCAGAGAGACCAGAAGAGGGCATCAGACCCCCTGGAACTGGAGTTTAGGAAAGTGTTAGCTGCCATGTGGATGCTGGGAACTGAACCTGGGTCCTCTGCAAAAGCAGCCAGTGCTCTTAACTGCTGCGCCATCTCTGCAGCCCCTTGTTTTGTTATTTTGAAACAGGGTCTCACTATAGCTCCAGCTGGAACTTGATATATAGGCCAGGTTGGCCTTGATCTCATAACAATAGGTCTGCCATTGGGATTAAAGGCATGGGCCACCACATTCCGTCTGGATTTTTTTTCCAATTATATGCCTCTGTGTGTGTGTGTGTGTGTGTGTGTGTGTGTGTGTGTGTGTATGCCACATGAATGTGGGTGCCCCAGAGGCCAGAAGAGGGAGCCAGATCCCCTGAAGCTGGAGTTACAGGCAGTTGTTAGCCACCTGACATGGATACTGGGAGTTGAACTTGTCCTCCGGAAGAGCAGTCAGCCCTCTTAAGCACTGAGCCATCTCTCCAACTCCCTGGATTTGTGTTTTAAAGACTCATTTTTATTTTTTAAAATTGTATGTGTGCCCACTCATAAAAGCCAGAGGTGTTACATCCCCTGGAGCTGAAGTTAGGTGGTTGTGAGCTGCCAGATAAGGTGTTGACAATAGAACTCAGGTTCTGTGGAAGAACAGCAAGTGCTTTTAAACAATGAACCATCTCTCCAGTCCCCCCACCCCACCCCAAATGTTTTTAATTGAAATTTTTGTGATTTCCATACAATATAGTTCGATGGCATTTAGATATGCTGCCATCTCCCCACCTCCCCCAACTGGTTCCTGTCCAATTTAATGAGCTTTCTTAAATATGTAATATGGCCTAGAGAGTATGATTTGTGTCCCCCAATGTCTTTCAGCATGGACCCATTCACTGAGCCCAGTAAGAGTGCCAATCCTGTAAGACACTGACTTTCCCCCTCCCAGCAGCCATCAGTTGCCCAAAGTTCCTCAGGTTGGTTTGGGACTTCTTACCCACTTCCCCATGTCTATGCTGGGATTTGTCTGATTTGAGCTTGTACAGGACTTGTGTGTGGAAGATTCTGTTTCCTTGTGGTCATCCATCCCCTCCAGCTCTTACAATCTTTCGATCTTCTCTTCCAATATGATCCCTGAGCCTTGGAGGCAGAAGTTTGAAAAAGCTGGCCTACTCAGGGATAAGCATCTTGTTCTCTGCATATTGGCTATTGCATATCCCACAGATTTTTATACCTGCAAGCTTTGCTATTTCATAACTCGGCTCTATCAGCAATGTCTAGCACACACACAGCATGTGTTAACCTACTCCTTGATCTTTGGATGACCAGCAGGTCATTCTTGAGTCTTCTGTAGACATTTGAGGAAATAACAATTCCAAAATGTTGTCACTTCTACATGTGACCCACTGAAGATGTGGCTATGGCAGAACCAGACCTGTGAGAGCTTCTCAGTGACCAGTGTTCAGAACCATCTTTGATCTAGGCCTGAGGACCCGGACATCTCCTGCATATGTCAGAGTCCCAGGAGCTGTTGCCTAGTGACCTAGCTGGGAAGCAGTCTGGATCTGGATCTCCAGAGCAGGTAACACAACTCAGCATGTAAAAACTCTGGAGAGGCTCGGGGGTGGTGGTGAGGCAGGTAATCTCTGTCAGATAGAGGCCAGCCTGATTTACATAGTGAGTTCCAGGCCAGCTGGGGCTACTGGGAGACCCTATCTCAACAAACAAAACAAACAAACCCAAAACTCTAAGAGGCAGGACAATCACATTTTGTTGGTGGGTACAAGAGAGCTGTGCCTTTCTAAGTCTCGGTGAGAAGCTGTACTTCTTTTTTATATTTATTTATTTATTTATTTATTTATTTATTTATATCTATAATCTATTATCTATCTATCTATCTATCTATCTATCTATCTATCTATCACAGTGATAGAACATAGTGATCCATTCTTAAATGTAAAATAAACACCATTGATCCTCTTATCTATAGTTTCTGAGACAGGGTCTCCCGGTAGCACCAGCTGTCCTGGAACTTACTATGTAGAACAGGCTGGCCTTGAACTCACAGAGATCCGCCTCCTTCTGCCTCCTGAGTGCTGGGGCTAAAGGCATGTGCCACCATGCCCGGCTTATTTATTTATTTTTGATCTTTTTGAGACAGGGTCTCCTTGTAGCCCCAGCTGTCCTGGAACTCACTATGTAGACCAGGCTGGCCTTGAACTCACAGAGATCCACCTGCGTCTGCCTCCCGAGTGCTGGGATTAAAGGCGTGCACCACCACGCCCAGCCCTATTTATTTATTTTTAAAAAATATTTAATTTTTTATTTATGTGTATGAGCGTATTGCCTGCACGTAGTTAGGTGTATCTGTGTCGTGCAATGCCTGCGGAAGTCAAAAGAGGGCGTCGGATTCCCTGAAGCTGGAGTTACCTATGGTTGTTAGCCACCATGTGGATTCTGGGAACGAACCCAGGTCCTCTGCAAGAGCAGTCAGTGCTTTTAACTGCTGAGCCAACTCTCCAGCCTACTTCTGTCTTTTTTTAAAAAAAGTTATATTATTTTTTATTTTATGTGTATGACTGTATTGCCTGCATGTGTGTAAGTGCACCCATGTTGTACAATGCCTGCAGAGGTCAGCAGAAGGTGTTGGATCCCCGGAAATGGAGGTAGGATGGCTGTTACCTGCTGTGTGGGTGCTGGGTCCTCTGGAAGAGCAGCCAGTGCTCAGACATCTCTCTAGGCCCCCTGTACTTCCGTCTTAAAATCACCGAGTTTCTGTCTGTGGTGGGCAAAGGATGACTTATGAGGGGTTGTGATAGTGATTCCCTTCCTAAAAATATTTTAGCTCAACAGTTGTGGTGTCGCAGGCCTTTAATACCAGCACTTGGGAGGCAGAGGCAGGCGGATCTCTGTGAGTTCAAGGCCAGCCTGGTCTAAATAGTGAGTCCTAGGCCAGCTGGGACTACAGGGAGACCCTGCCTCAAAGACATTTAGTTTATTCATTCACACATGTATGTACTTGGGCACTCATACCATGGCAAGCATGTGATAGAAGACAATTTGCAGGAGTTGGTTCTTTCCTTCCACCATGTGGGTCCTGGGACTGAACTCAGACTGTCAGGCTTGCCAGCAAGCACCTTTACCCATTTAGCCATCCTGCCAACTCCCTCCCTCCCCTCATGATCCCTTTTGATTCTGGGATAGGGCTGGGTGGGATACCTACACACAGACACACACCTACTCATGCTCAGAAATCTACACAAGACAGAACTTTATTGATGTAGAGCTTCCTGGTAAGGAGTGTGTGGGCCCCAGGGCAGGGCTTGTAGCACCATGATGGGGGGTGGTCTGGATGTTAGGGTCTCCCTGGGGGCAGGCAGGGCAGAGGTTGGGATAGCTCTTCCCGGTGGTCAGTTATGGGAAGGGTCACAGGGAGATGGTGCTAACCCCACTCAGCAGATTTAGATCTCCCCCAGCTTAGAGTGGAGGGGTAGAACAGTGCTGGGGGGCAGGGCACTAGCACACCCCCTCCCCACCCCCACTCTTCACAGTATGTATTCCAATCAAAGGGTGGGGGTAGTGTTGAAGACTTAACAGTGGGTGCAGTGCGTGCTGAGGCTGCCCTATCTGTCCACTGTCAACTGGGCAAGGAGCTGGAGAGGGCCCTTAGGGCAGACATAGGGTAGACAGCTCTTCTTTATCCCTAACTAGGAGTCCTATGGGGGTTTCCCAATAAATAACTTTCAATTGCACCTCACCATTCAATCCCAGCCTCCCTCCCCCTCAGGCCCTCTTCTGTGGGGCTCCCCAGCCTCAGCCTTGCTCCGAGGTGGCTCCAGGTACCGCATGCCCCCTAGCGGCCTTGGCAGGTTTTGCAGCACATCTGGCGGAAGTAGGCTCTGCTACAGAATTGAAATTTGAGCACCAGGGGGCAGTACGCCACCTTGTTCACATCCTTGCATTCTGGAGAGGTGGGAGGGCGCGGGAGAAAAAGGAGAGATCAGTGCTCAGTGTCCCTTATGTGAGTTCTAACTGGTGACTTTGCTTCTCTATGCCCCAGTTTCCTCAGTTGTCGAAAGGGGCTTATAATAGTGCTTCTGTCATTAGCCTCTTGAAGATATATATATATATATTTTTTTTTTTTTAATGGGGAGGGCGCGGGAGAAAAAGGAGAGATCAGTGCTCAGTGTCCCTTATGTGAGTTCTAACTGGTGACTTTGCTTCTCTATGCCCCAGTTTCCTCAGTTGTCGAAAGGGGCTTATAATAGTGCTTCTGTCATTAGCCTCTTGAAGATATATATATATATA
>NW_008348083.1:1444504-1481959 GCF_000622305.1 Nannospalax galili
GCCCATGGAAGACAGAAGAGGCTGTCGGATCCCCTGGGACTGGAGTTACAGGCAGTTGTTAGCTGCCATATTGGTGCTGGGATTCAAACCCGGGTCTTCTGCAAGAACAACCAGTGTTCTTAAACGCTGAGCCATCTCTCCAGCCCCAGATTTATATATTTATTATTATTTTGTGTATGATGTATGTGTACAGGTGTATACATCACAGTGCACATGTGGAGGTCAGAGGACAACTCTGTGGAGTTGGTTCTCTCCTTTCCTCTTTATGTGGGTTCTGAGGATTGAGCTCAGTTCAACAAGATTGAGCTACAAGCACCTTTTCAGCTGAGCCACCTCACCAGTCCCTTTTTGTTTTTGTTTTGAGGATTTTGAGTGCGGCATCTGGGCTGCCTTTGGCCCATCATTAAAGAGAAAAGCTATTTCTTTTTCTAGGATCATTTTTTTCCCTCTGCTGGAGACTGAACCCGGGCCTTGAGCATGCTAGGCAAGCACTCTTGTCACTGAGCTACATTCTTTTTTTTTTTTTAAATTTAATTTTTGCTTTTTTTAATTTTAGAAAATTTATTTTTATTTTACATGTATGAGTGTTATGCCTGCATGCATGTAAGTGTACCCATGTCGTGCAGTGCCCACAGAGGACAGAAGAGGGCATCAGATCCCCTGGAACTAGAGTTACAGATGGTTGTTAGATGCCATGTGGGTGCTGGGATTTGAACCTGGATCTTCTGCAAGAGCTGCCAGTGCTCTAACTGTTGAGCCATCTCTCCAGCCCCTAAACTACATTGTTTAGTCCTCATTTGACTTTTATGGGGTGACAGTGTTTGGTTAAGTTGTCCAGGCTGGTCTTGCACTTAACAATCCTTCTGCCTCAGCCAGGTGTGGTGGCGCACGCCTTTAGTCCCAGCACTTGGGAGGCAGAGGCAGGCGGATCTCTGTGAGTTTGCGGACACCCTGGTCTATATAGTGAGTTCCAGGTCAGGAGACCCTGTCTCAAAAAGACCAAAAAAACACAAACAAACAAACAAACAAAAAAAAACCCCAAGCTCCAAAACCAATCCTTCTGCCTCAGCCTCTCCAACAGAGGACATGAATGACAGGCCTGTACCACCCAGCTTGGCTCAATGAGCCACTTGACGCTGGGAGAGAGAATATTTGTTTGGAGCTGCTATATTCATTTTTTACCCTTTTTTATTCAATCAAATTAATCAGTTTAAGACAGAGTCTTACTATGTAGCCCAGGCTGGTCTTGAACTCATGATTATCTTGTTTCTGCCTCAAGTGTTGGGCTTAAAGATGTGCACTGCCACACGGGGCTCCTTTCACTAGGACCTTAAACCCAGCTTGTAGAATTTGCGTATTTAAAGGCTGGAAAAATAGCTTAGTTGGTAGAGTGCTTGCTTAGCATGCACAAGGCCCTGGGCTCCATCCCTAGCACCCCATCAAACTGGGCATGACGGTGCATACCTGTCATCCCAGCACTTGGGAGGTGGAGGTGGAAGGACCAGAAATTCAGTCAGCCTCTACTATACAAAGTTTGAAGTCAGCCTGGCTACATGAGACCCTGTCTTTTTTTTTTTTTTTTAAAAAAAAGCTTATTTGTGCCCTTGATATTCAACAGCTTCTGTTAGGGATAAAAGATACAGGCTTCTACTTAGCAGCCGGTGATGCGTGGTTGCTCATGAACTCCACGTGGATTATTATTTGACTCCAGATCCCTAAAGCGGCACTTCCTTCCAAATGGAACTATTATTTGCACTCTTGACAGATGAAGAAACTGAGGCACAGTGGTGGTCACTTGGTTCCAGAGTTGGGAATGCTGCTCTCTATAAAAATAGACTTACAGATGAGACATTGACCCATGCCTATTGTACCAGGTACTATGGAGGTTTGCTTGAGGTCAGGAGTTTGAGGTCAGCCTGGGCAACATCATAGCAAAGCCTGATTTAATAAAAAGAAATGATCAATTGGGCATGATGATACATTGCCTGTAATCCCAGCTCCTGGGAGGTGAAGGCTGGAGGGTCAGGAGTTCAAGGTCATTGCTGGTTATATGCTGAGTTAGAGGTCAGCCTGAAAGCTTCATCTCAACCAAAACAATTAACAAAAAATAGTGCCTGAGGTTGGGAAATTCTGATTTAAAATAAAACCGGGGCATAATTAACCCTCCAAGTAGAGAGGGGTGAAGGTCATGGAGAGGCTGGGAGAAAGGACTAGAGTTTTGAATGCTCAGAAAAGTCAGATGCTTGAAAGATTCTGCACACTTTGGAACGGAATAGAAATCTGCCAGGAGAGGAAGGTGATACATGGCGTGGCAGAGACAAAGAAAGCACTTCAGTGGAAGGCTGGAGCTGGCTCAGCAGGTAAAGCGCTTGCTGTCAAGCCTGATGACATGAGGTGGATCTCTGGGACCCACATGGTGGAATAAGAGGATCCTGAGAAGTTGTCCTCTGACGGCCACAGCAGGGCCATGGTACTCCCACCCCACAAAATAAATACAAATAAAATGTACTAGAAACCCTAGGACCAATAATCAGGACACCCCACCTGCTCACTTGTGGTTCCCTCAAGCCAGAGCATTCTCTGATGCCCTCTCCCACGGTCCACATACCTTCGGGGCCATCCCCCGGGGGTACGCTGTCACACTTGGCTTCGCACTGCTGTGTGGTGGGCGGTCGCAGGGCCTCAGTGCACTCCCGAGATGGCTGGCCAGTGTGGCTGGTGCAGTGCACGGCTCGCTGCTGCTGGCCAAGTCCACACTGCGCAGAACACTGAAGAGAGGGGCTGCTGAATTGCCTCCCTACGCCCCAGGCCCTGGCCTTTATCCTTCCGATTGGCGCCTACCTACCTCGCCCCACTCGCTGGCCACCCAGCGGGCAGGAGGGCAGCGGCGCAGGTTGCAGCGTATGGTGGCTGGCGGTTTGGCTGAGGGAGGGCAGTGTGCTGGGGGCAGAGTGGCCCGGTGGTCTGCGCTCTTGCAAAGGACAACTCGGTGACGGAGGCCGGGTCCACAGCTGGGGGTGCACTGCAATTTGAGGGAGTGTTTTATACTCGGTGAATGGAAAAGCTTCCAGCCCAGTATGACATGAAGAGTGGACAGGCAGCCGGTGCTACTCGCAACACACCCCATTCCTCCACCACCCCCATGCTATCTCCCAGCACTGATCTGTGCCAATGCAACACCCACCAGTCTCACCACGCACTGCAGCCTGGTGGTAACACTAGGACTTGGGGCAAGATCGCCTTGGTGGCAATGTGGCGACATGGACATCTCAGTTCCTGTGGTTTTCTGCACTAACAGTGGATTGTGTGGGTGTGGACAGGAAAAAAGTGTGGAAGACGCTGACCTCAGACCAGTCCAGGGCTGCCCACTCAGGAGGGCACGCTGGGCCTTGGCAGGCCTCGAGCACGGGTGGGCGTGGCTGTGGACAGGCGCTGTCGTCCAGGGCTCTCTCTTCTGCAGCTGACACGCGGCGTTGGCACACCACCGAGCGGCTGCGCACACCAGCATCACAGGTACGGCTGCAGCGTGACCAGTTTCCTACAACCCAGCTGTGGGAACGGAGGATGGGGGTGGCTAAGCAAGGCAGGACACCCCAACCTGGGAGTTCTTATCCTTGCCTATTCCAGTCCTCCCAAACTGGTACTGGGCAGGGTGGGAATTCCCGTCAGGGAGGTTATTGCCTTGTATCCACACTTTGGATGTGGGGATGGGTTAATCTAAAGAGAACCAGTTCCTTTAACTGTGAGCTCAATCACTCTGAATGGAGGACAAGTTTTGTGTGTGTGTGTGTGTGTGTGTGTGTGTGTTTGTGTAGCATGTGTGTGCATGAACATGTGTGCTCTTGATGTGG
Source organism: Nannospalax galili (assembly GCF_000622305.1). Lineage (NCBI taxonomy): Eukaryota > Metazoa > Chordata > Mammalia > Rodentia > Spalacidae > Nannospalax > Nannospalax galili. The sequence continues at coordinate 1,448,356 of NW_008348083.1, forward strand.
AGGCAGAGGTTGACATTTCTCTATCAATTTCCAACTTGTCATTCTTATTATTTTTGCACTATTTTTATTTTGTGTGTAATATGTAGTAAGTGCACCATGTGCATGCAGGGCCCAAGGAGGCCAGAAGAGGGCATCAGACCAACTGGAACTGGAGTTATGGATGGTGTGAACAGTTAGCCACCTAGTGGGTGCTGGGAACTGAACCAGGGTCCTCTGCAAGAGCAGCCAATGTCTTAACTAGAGTCATCTCTCCAGCCCCTTATTTCTTCTCTTTTTAAAGTATATGAGTGTTTTACCTCCATGTATGTGAGTATACCACATGCATGCAGTGCTCATAGAGGCCAGAAGAGGGCACTGGATCCCCTGGAACTGGAGTTATAGATGGTTGTTAGCCACTTTGTGCTGGGGATCTGAACTTGAACTCAGATTATCATGCTTGTACCACAGGCACTTTACCAACTAAACCATCTTCCCCAGCCCCTGCTGATTTGTTAAAAATTATTTTATTTTATTTTTTGTTTTATTTTGAGACAGGGTCTCCCTATAGCCTCAGCTGGCCTGGAACTTGCTATGTAGACCAGGCTGGCCTTAATCTCACAAAGATTTACCTGTCTCTGTCTCCCAAGTGCTGGGATTAAGGTGTGCATCACCACAGTCAGCTTAATTTTAAAAACTATTTATTATATTTATTCTATGTGTATGAGTGTTTTGCCTGCATGTAAGTGCACCATATGAGTGCAATGCCTGTGGAGGTCAGAAGAGGGTGACAAAGCCCTGGAACTGGAGTTACAGAGAGTTGTGAGCTTCCATATGGGTGCTGGGAATTGAAACTGGGTCCTCTGCAAAAGTAGAAAATGCTCTTAAACATTGAGACATCTCTCCAGCCCCATGTTTTCAAGATTTTTTTTTATTTGCCTGTGTGTGTGTGTCTATGTGAGTGTATGTGTATGTGCCTGTGGAGAACAGACGAGGGCAGTGTATCTCTTGGAGCTGTAGTTACAGGTATTTATGATCCACCTAGGGTGAGTGTTAGGACCAAACTCTGGTCTTCACAACCAGCAAGTGCTCTTAGCTACCCAGCCAACTCTCCAGCCCTTGCTTGTTTATTTTTGAGGCAAGATGTCACATGGCCTAGGGTGGCCTCTAATGTACTAGGTAACCCTGGCTGACCTTGAACTCCTATTCCTTCTGTCTCAGCCTCCCGAGAGCTGGCATGAATCACCATACTCAGCTGACAGTCAGCTTTGATCTCACCCCACAGAGCACTTGACTCCTGGACCCCTATTAGCCAGGACTCCAGTACTGACTGTCATTGCCCAGTCCTACACTGACCCTCCACCCCCTTAGGAACACTTACCCTGACTGCAGCAAACACTCCCACCCAGCCCTGGGCCACCTGCCCCCTGGAGGACACTCACTCTGGTGGGCACGGTTCTGTGTTGCAGGCACGCTGCCTCTTGGGCAGTTTGCTGTGGGCACTGCAGTAATGGGGGGCCACGGCTGAGCTATCCAACTGATTTCGGCACTCCACCACCTGTACCTGGCTGCCTGGGGGGAGGGGAGAAACCCACTCAGCCCTAGCCAGCCCAGAGAACCTCAGGTTGGCTGCACAGTGCCCGCTCTTGGCCCCCGCCCCAGCCTCACCGCCTGCACACTGGGCTGAGCATTTGGTCCAGGGGGCATAGTGCCATGAGTAGGGAGGCAGCGCATCCCGGGCAATGGGTGCATTGAAGCGGTAGCGGAGAGCAGGCAGCTCTGTCTGGGCCAGCACCTGGAGGCACAGGAAACAGTCATTGGAGGGGTGTCATGAAATTTCCATCCCTATAGATGCTCAGGTCCTCTTGTACCTTGCCCCAAGTCCCACTGTTACCATGACGATGAGAGATGCATTAATGGGTCCCAGGGCTTCTAGGCTCTGGGCCTGGTCTGGCCCCTGACGCAGATGAAAGGTGGTCCCAGCTAGGGGCAGGCGGTGAGGCTGGGGGGTCCCAGGCAGCCCCTCCAGTAGCAGAGACTCTTGGTCCCCCTTTAGGGCTGGGGTACAGCACAGGGGTCAGAATGAAGTCACTTTGTTGTCCCTCCCCACTCCCATGGAGTCACAATTCTCATCCTCCATCTCTGCTTACCCAGGTGACTAAGGGACAGGTTCAGATCTTGGATGAAAATGTGAACAGAGCCTTTGGGGATCCAGACGACGTCCTCATATCCTGGGCAATGGAGTTTAGCTGTCACCCACTCAGCCTGCCTCCTTCACACCTGATGACTGCAGCTAACAGTCCCATGCTATGTTGTGCGTACAGCGCCATCTAACTGTGACCTCACTTGAACCAATACATGTACCATCAAGTTCTTTTTGTGTGTGTGCAACTTCTTATGCCCGTGTGTGTGCATGTGGAGGCCACAGGTCAATGTTGAGTGTCTGTCTCTATTGCTCTCAAACTTACTCATTTTTGTTACATTTACCGACTATGCGTATGTGTGTGTGCATGCACACATATGTGTGAGCATGTGTCATGTGTGTGTGGAGGTCAGAGGACAATTTGGAGGAGTTGGTTCTCTCCTTCCACCATGTGGATCCTGGCGATGAAACTCAGGCCATCAGGCTTGGCAACAAGCACTTTACCAGCCTGGCCCTCTTACAGCCCATCAATCTTTATTTTTAAAATTATTTATTTATTTATATTTTATGTGTGTGTTTTGACTGCATGGATGTAAATGCACCACATGCATGTGATGCCTACAGAGGCAGGGCATTGGATCTCCTGGAACTGTAGTTACAGTGATTGTTAGTCATCATGTGGTTGCTGGGAACTGAGTCCGAGTCCTCTGCAAGAGCAGGCAGTGCTCTTACCCACTGAACCAGCTCTCCAGCCCCTTCTTTTCTTTTGATACAAGGGTTCACTCTGTCACCTTGGCTGGCCTGGATCAGCTGAGATTACAGATATGTACCACTACGCTCAGTTTCCCTCTCGTCTTTTCTGCCCTCATTCCTCCATCCTGAATCTAGATTATCTGATCTCACACTTGACAACAGAGCTTTAGCTTTTTGTGTACATGTGTGCGTGTGGGGATGTACACATGTGTGTGTGTGCGAGCTTGCATAGGGAGGTTGGAGAACAACTTGGGGTGTTACTAGTAGACTAGTAGTATCTAGTCTACTTTGAGACAGGGTCTCTCATTGGTTTGGCACTCACTGGTCAGGCTAGATGGGATGGTCAGTGAGCCACAGGGATCTGCTTGTCTCTGCGTCCCCAGCATTGGGACTAAGAACTTGTGCCAGTACACCCAGATTTTTAATTAAAAAATATACTATTTGTGCTAGAGAAATGTCTCAGTGGTTAAAAGCACTTGCAGAGCACCCAGGTTTGGTTCCCAGCACCCACATGGCTGCCAACACATGTCCTTAACTCTAGTTCCAGGAGTTCCGACCCCTCTTCTGGCTTCCTGGGCACTGCATGCATGTGGTACACTTACATACGTGTGGACAAAACACTCATACACACAAAAATACATATTAAAAATTAAAAATTATTATTATTGTGTGCACATGTGTGCAGGTCAGAAGACAACTTCCAGGAGTCGTTTCCTTCCTTCTCCTGTAGGTTCCAGGGCTTGAACTCAAGACGTCAAACTTGTGTGGTGAGTGCTTTCTACCCACTGAACCATCTCGCTAGTCCATGCCCAGGTTTTTATTAATGTGGGTTATGCAGCTCAAACTCAGTTCTTCATGCTTGCACAACAAGCACTTTACTGACTGAGCCATCTCCCCAGCCTAGATGCTCCATTCTTAACCTACCAGGCAGGTGGATCTCTGTGACTTTGAGGCCAGTGTGGCCTATACAGAGAGTTTTAGACTTGCCAGGGTTACATAGTGAGACCTTGTCTCTGAAAACAAACAAAGCTGGGCATTGTGACCTAACACTCGGGAGGCAGAGGCAGGTGGATCTCTGTGAGATCAAGGCCAGCCTGGTCTACATAGTGAGTTCTAAGCCAGCTGGGTCTACAGGGAGACCCTGTCTCAAAAACCAACCAACCAGACAAAACCTTAAGGTGACCCTGCTTGGGGAATGGCACCCACATTCTGCAACTTGTTCTTTGTGGCCAGAGCCAACCTCGTATCATATTGTCTGGCCACCATTCCCTGGCAGTGGTTTCAGTTTCCTCATCCTTCGTGAACCTTCCTGTCTCACTCCCAGCTCCCTGTGCACTCTCAACGCCAGCCCAAGCTGGGAAAGGTGGTCTGCCTACCCTCCCAGTACCCTGACCCTCTAAGACTTTGCATGCCAGTGCAGAGAGTTGCACAGCCCCTTAGGCTCACAGGATGGAAAGTGACCTTCTTTTTACCCATTCTGAAGCCTCCAGGAAGATGTAGTGGAGAGATTTAGTCCCTAGTCCCAAGTAATCTGTTTCCAAGTCTCTGCACCAGATCCCAAACCAGTAACTAGAGTCCTTTCTAGTTATGATTGTTGTGGTTAATACTGGTTGTCAACTCAACAGGATCTAGAATCACCTTGGAGACAAGTCTCTGGGCATGTTTGTGAGGAGTTTTCTAATTAGGTTAACTGAAATCCATGGGCTGGGGGTCCACACTATATAAAAGGAGAAAGTGAGGGGCTGGAGAGATGGCTCAATGGTTAAGAGTACTGGATGCTCTTGCAGAGGACCCAGATTTGTTTCTAGCAACCATATGGCAGCTAACAGCTGTCCTTAACTCTAGTTCCAGTGGATCTGACACCCTCTTCTGGCCTCTGTGAGCATTTCGCAACAAGGTGTATCTACATACATGTAGGCAAAACACTCATACACACATTTTTTTTAAAAAAGAGAAAGTGAGTTGAGCATCAGAATTCATCTCTCTCTGCTTCCTGACTGTGGATACAATGTGACCAGCTGCCTCACTGCCCTGCTGCCATGACATCTCCACCATGACTGACTATATACCCTCCAGCTACAAGTCTAAGTAAGCTGTTCCTCCCTGAATTGCTTCATGTCAGATATTTTGTTGCGGTAACAGGTAAGCATGCTATATGCTCTTAGAGCTTTTGGGAGTCCCTGAGACCCTAACTCTAACTAGGAGTCCATGGAATTGTCAATGTCTAAGAAGCTACTGATCTTAGCAACTATGGTGGGGCTAAACCTGACCCCTAGCCTCTGGGCCCAAGTAGGGAATGGGGGTGGTGGTGGAGGTAAGGGCTCTCACCAGTTCCTGGCAAAGCTGGGCTGAAGACCCCCTCGATGGTCTCACAGGCACTGCCGTCACCCCCACACACTCGGCATTTGTCCTCTCGCAGATCAGAACCCAGGATCCGGTCACAGCCCACATGCTACACAGGAAAGCAGTGATGGTGATGTCCTGGAGATGCTCCTCTCCCCACATCTCCATATCCTTCTCCCTGGGAATTCCCTCTACCTTGCACTCGCCACTGACACAAATGTCCACTGTGTCTGGGCGGCAGGGTGTCCCATCCACCACAGCTGCTGCTCTCTCCGTGTAGAAGTTGAAGCCTTCTGCTAGGCAAGTCAGTGAGCAGGCCTTCACGCCCCCTGGGGGGCACAGCCCCATCAGACCTGGAGCCAGGTCATCCTGGAACTCCCTGCCTGTTCCCTGGGGAGAGGTAAGGACAAGAGCAACAGACCCCAGACCCGATACCACGGGCAGACACTATATGCAGGCAAAGCACCATTAAGCTGTATCATGGGTAAATGTTTACAATACTGTATGCATCCGACTGCTGCTGTCCTCCACTGTCCCCCAGCCTCTGGGGCTCCCCTCTCACCCCCTCGATAAGTCTTCCACGTGTAGAATTTCCCACGGAAAGGAACACTGTCAAATTCAGAGCACTGCATTTCCCTGAAGTCCTGGGAGCCAGGGGGACAGTCCTAGGGTGAAGGTGTGAGAAAGAAGTTAGAGCAGAGAACTCTTGCTCAGAATGGCATGGGTCAGATGAGTGAGGCTGGAGGCAGGGAGTCCAGGTGAGAATGTATGATAGCCCACACTGGGCATAAAGATGCATATGCTATGGTTTGTTTATTTTAAAAATATTTTTATTATTATTGCCTGCACATATGTAAGTGCACCTGTGTCATGCAATGCCCATGGAGGTCAGAAGAGGGTATCATCAGATTCTCTGGAAGTGGAATTAAGAATGGTTGTTAGCTGCCATGTGGGGGCTGGAAACTGAACCCAGATCCTCTGCAAGAGCAGCCAGTGCTCTTAACTGCTGAGCCAACTCTCCAGCCCTGTGTGTTTATGTTTGTGTCTGTGTACGTGTTCATGTGTATGCACATGTACATGCTAGTGTACCTGCAGGTCTGCATTTGAGTGCACAAGCATGTGTATGTGTGCTCATGTCTGTGTGGGAAGAAATCAATGCTGATATCTTCCTCACTTGCTCTCCACTTATTATTTATTTATGTCTTTTTGAGACAGGGTCTCCCTGTAGCCCCAGCTGGCCTGGAACTTGCTATATAGACCAGGCTGGCCTCAAACTCACAAAGATCCACCTGCTTCTGCCTCCCAAGTGCTGGGATTAAAGGCATGCGCCACCACCCTGGCTACAACCAGCTTTTTATGTGGTTGCTGGGGATCTGAACTCAGGTCCTCATGCTTGCACAGCAAGCATTTTACAAACTCCCAGCTTGTGTTTATTTTTGAGACAGGCTCTGTGAGACTGACCTCAAACTCATAGTCTTCCTGTCTTAGCCTCTGAAGTAGTGAGATCAGTTTCATGCCCCTACACTTGGTTGGTGAGAGGAGCTGGGGGTGGACACCAGGGTTCTGAGTTCAGACTCTTCTTGAGACAAGAGGTGTAGGATGGAACAGGTTTGGGGAAGGTGTGGAATTCTTTTTGAATATGAGAGGCATGTGGATGCTCTGAGAATCCCTAAGCAGGGGACCAGAAAGGCCACAGTTCACTCCAAAACTCTCCCTAACTTCTGAACATCCCTTCCTCTGGCTTGTTAGACGTGTACAACCTAACCCCTGTATCCCTGTGAGGCAGCCACAGGGAGCCCCAGGCCCAGGGTAAGTCGAAGGTTTGGTGACAGCAAGCTCAATCAGGCTTTGACAGATGACAGTTACTAAGGGCTGGATTTAGTTTTAAAGGGTGGAGACGCAGGGCTGACATATTTGGAGCTGGGGCAAGAGGGAAGGCTACTTTCACAGAAGCAGACTTCTCTAGTTAAAGAATTTGAAGAGCGCGGCGTGGTGGGGCACACCTTTAGTCTCTGCACCAGGGAGGCGGAGACAGAGGCAGGCCCATCTCTGCAAATTTCAAGACCGGAGGACCAGGAGGTGCTGGGATGGAGGGTGAAGGGATAGGGAGGGCAGGTCCAGAGAGAATTCTGAGAAGGGTTCCGGGGAAAACTTACATCGGTGTTGCAGGAACGGTGCCTCCGTCTATCCCCCAGACAGTATTTGCCCCCGATGGTAGGCCTGGAAGGGGCAGGGGCATTGGAGAGAGATGAGGCAGGGGCGACAGTGGGTGAGTTACCTCACTGCTGGGAGAAGATCCTGAGGACTGACCTGGGACTGTCACAGTGACGACTGGAAGATGACACGCCACCGCCACATGTCCTACTGCAGTCGCCCCACGGAGTCCACGGCCCCCAGGCTCCATCTACGCCCTCCGGTCGAGACCCAAAAGGGACACACACTCGCTTGTAACACCACTGGGCCGGAAGTGGAGGGAAGAAGGGAAAGGGGCGAGTCTGACTTCGCAGATGCTGGGTTCAGAGCCCCCTCTCCATCCACCATACACCAAAGTCACAGGTTACAGTCTGTCTGGGATGGAGGTAGCCGGCTGGACAGAGGCAGGGTCTGAAGACAGATTCCGGTAGCACAGGGGTTTAAGGCCAGAGGTAACAGATTTAGCCAAGTAATGACTTAAGCTCAGAACCGGTAACCCGGAGGTGGCTTGAGATTCCAAGGGGAGTGGCCTCAGGCCAGGGGGTGGGGCCCAGGGAAACGAAATTTGCAGGCCGCGTGACCAAAGCTTTGAGAGTTCGCAGAAGTGGCTAGCGGGGCCAGGCTCAAGGGCAGGGGGCAGGGCCAGCCGGGCCTCTTTGGCCATTGCTCACCCCCTTGTCGATGGTGTGCGTCTGACACAGAGTCCCCTCAGCGGCTGGGATACTATTGGTGATGCACCGATTGCTCTTGCTCAGACACCACAGCTCGCTGCAGACCTCCTGCGGGACAGAGGCGACCTCTCAGGCTCGTCCCCCTCCCGCCAGCAAGCCTCTGGCAGGCTCGGAGAACCCAGTGCTTCCCTGGGTCTCAAAGAATGTCATTATGGGATCATGGCCTGACATTTTTCCTCTGGTAGTAAGCTACACTTATGTAGCATGTATGCTTGCTATAAACTCTGGACACGGTGACCTCGATGTCATTCCAAGAAAACCAAGGTGTAGAGACAAGATAGGTGTCTTGGGGCTGGCTACATGGTTCAGCAGGTAAAGGTGCTTGCTACCAAGCCTGAAGACCTGAGTTTGATGCCTGAAATCCACGTGGTGGAAGGAGAGAATCAACTTTCCTAAGATCTCCACATGTCCTCCTATCTCCACACGTGGGCCATGGCCACTGCCCCCATAAATGTAAGTTTAAAAGACAAGGGGTGGGGGGGCTCTGGAGAGCTGGCCCAGTGGTTAAAAGCACTGGCTGCTCTAGCAGAAGACTCAGGTTTGGGTCCTAGCACCCATATGACAATTAACAACCATTTGTAATTCCAGATCCAGGGGATCTAGCCTAAAGGCATTGCACAACATGGGTGCACTTACATGCAGGCAAAGCACTCATACAGATAAAACTAAAATAAAACTCAAAAGTATAAAAACAGAAGAAAGATCTAGGGGCAGCAGCATGACTCAATGGGTAAAACTGCTTATGGCACAAGCCTGATGACCTGAATTCTGTCCTTGGGACCCATGGTGAAAGGACAGAATCGACTCCCAAAAATTGTCCTCTAAGTCTCCACACCTGTGCCGTGGCATGTGTCCTTCCCTCCAATAATAAATTAAAAAAATTTAAAACAAGTCTATAACTCCAGTTCTAGGGGATTCAACACCCTCTTCTGGTCTCCACTGGCATTGCAAACATGTGGTACGCTTACATACATGCAAGCAAAACACTTATACACATAAAATAAAGACAAAGTCCTTGGCTAGAGGTCACACCGCTTCAGACGAACATTGCTGAGTTGAACCTAAACCTGGAAGCCTGGTTGTGTTCTCTACTGATTTCAGGTCCTTCTGAAACCTGGGCCTACTGCGGGTAACAGGAAGGGCTCTCCTCAACTCCTCTGGGGACAGGTCAAAGAACTCAAGAGACAACAGAGACATTGAGAAGTCAGGTCTGGGTGGCAACTCGTGGCAAGAGTTTCATTCTCATTCTCTCTCTCTCTCTCTCTCTCTCTCTCCCTCTCTCTGTATATAAGTGCGCACACCTCCACACAGGTTCCTTGCTAGGCAGCATGGGGCTCAGTCTGTGTGGGATGTTCCTCTTCTTTTGAATCCTGCTTGGGCAGCTCAGGCCCTAGCAACAGTTCAATTCATGGCAGAAAGTTGGAACAATCCCAGAGAGCTGCTCTCACCCTTTAGGTCCAGGTTAGTATCCTTGGAGAGAAGCCGCTGCAGGATCGAGTATGGAGTATGGCCAAATCTCACATTCTTCCGCCTCTCCTACCCCCACCCTCCTGGAGTCTTTCCTTCTGAGAAGTAGAGGTTTGTCTGTAATACTCTGTGAACTGAACCCTTCCAGGTAATCCATGAGTTCCAGGTCAGTGAAAGACTGGGATTTGAAGATTTGGGCATGGACTAAGTGAAGGCTGTCAGGTACCCTTCCAGAGCCCCTCAGAGATACCTGCATATACCTCAAAATATCTCAACGCCCCTCCAGAGAGTCCCTGATTTCTGTCCCCTCACAGGGACATTCCAGGTTTTCTAGTTTCAATGACTAGTATTTTCATGGTTACTTCTAGAAGTATCAGTCAGCCTCAATTATACTTCTGCCACCTCTTTAATTCTAGTCCTTCTTCTCCTCTCCACAAGGAGGCACTGTGGTACATGTAAACAAGTCCTAGTCCACTCTAGGAGACCAATTTTGCCACCAACTTGCAATGCCTGTCTGGACCCCAGTTTCTTCATCTCTAAGATGGCAAGCCTATGCCTGCTTTCTGACAAGGTAAATACCATAAATGAACACGGATAACCCTGGGGCAGGAACTAAGCTCACCTATTTACATAAATTAACCACTCACTATTTTATTTTATATTATTTTATTTTTGCCTGGAGCTGAGGACTAACCCAAGGGCCTTGTGCTTGCTAGGCAAGCACTTTAAACACTGAGTTAAATCCCCAACCTCTTTATCATCACTTTCAAGAAAAGACCTCATGTGGCCCAGGCTGGCCTCTGTCTGGCTATGTAGCCAAAGATGACTTTGAACTTCTCATCTTCTACCCCACAAGTGCTAGGATGACAGGCCTGTGCCACTATACCCAGTTTATATGTACTGGAGATCAAACCCAGGGCCACCTACATGCCAGGCAAGCGCCTACAAACCAAATTTCCATGTAGAAGATAATTCCTCACATGACAGACCAGGAAGATGTTCTTTCAAAAGGAAAAGGTTCAGGGGCTGGGGAGATAGCTTCGTGAAGTACTTGCCATGTAAGCATTAAGACCTGAGTTCAATCCCCAGAACCCAGGTTAAAAAAGCCAGGTGTGGTGGCATTCATTTGTAATCTCAGTGTTCAAAGAGAGCCAGGTAGATCCCAGGGGCTCCCTGGCCAGCCACTTTAGCCTAATAAATGAGTTCCAGATCAATGAGAGACCTTGTCTCAAAAACCAAGGGAAGTAAGTAAATAAGTTGTTCCACTCAGCATATTGTCAGCTCAAGCCTGACATTCTGACAGTTCTTCCCCATAACACCTTCAGTAAAATCTGGAGTTAAACAGCTCTAGTGGGGGCTGGGGAGATTGTTCAGTGCTTAAGAGTGCTTGCTGCTCTATTATAAGGACTGGAGTTTGAAAATGAGCACCCATGATAGGCAGCTCGACCAACAGTAATAACTCCAGCTCTAGGGGATTTGATGCCTTTTTCTGACCTCTGCTGGCACTTATGCACATGCATATGCACAGACACACAGATGCAGACATACACTCACAATAAACAATAAAAAGAAATATAAACATAAAAAAGAGAGGGGCTGGAGATGGCTCAGCAGCTAAGAGCCCTGGCTGCTTTCACAGAGGACCTGGGTTTGGTTCCCAGCACTCACATGGTAGCTAACAACTATCTGTAATTCCAGGTCCAGGGGATCTAGCCTCCAGGCATTGCACATACATGGCACACTTATATACATGCAGGCAAAGCACTCATACAGATAAAATCAAAATAAATAAATAAAACTTTAAAATATAAAAACAGGAGAAAGATCTAGGACCAGCAGCATGGCTCAGTGGGTAAAACTATTTATGGCATAAGCCTGGTGACTGGAGTTCCATCCTTAAGACCCATGGTGGAATGACAGAATTGACTCCAGAAAGTTGTCCTCTAGGGCTCCACACCTGTGTCATGGCATGTGCCTTCCCCCCAATAATAAATTTAAAAATAAAGAAAAACACTGGCTTAAAAGAGATAGATCTAAGTTCAAACTCCAGCTCTATATGTTCTTACAATTGTGGTCAGATGTGCTCCTTCCTTAAACACAGTTTCTTCATCTGCTACTTGGAGATAATGGTTTTATCAGGAGTTTAAATGAGATGAAATATATCACATGCTAAGCAGCTAGTGAGTGCTGAGAATCAGCTATTATTGTTGTTAGATACCAGGTCACCGGATTGAAGAGCTGGCTCAGTGCTTAAGAGCACTGTTGCTCTTGCAGAGGACCCAGGATTCAGTTCCTAGCACCCACGCAACAGCTAACAACTGTCTTTAACTCCAGTTTCAAGGGATCTGACACGCTCTTCTGACCTCTGCTAGCACTCCATGCACGTGATGCACTTATATACGTGCAGGCAAAGAACATATACACATAAAATAAAAATAATAAATAAATGTAAAAAAAGATACCAGGTCACAAAAGATATTCAGAGGCAGCCTAGAATTCCTTAGGAATGCATTAGAAAAATGTGCTGTAGTTATCAGCCTAATTAGTGCTGAGGGTCAGGGCAAGAGTAAAAATGTCAGGCCCGGTGTGGTATTGTAAGCCTTTAACTCCAGCACTCCAGAGGCAGAGGCAGGTAGATCTCTGTGATTTGGAGGCCACATAGCAAATTCCAGAACAGCTAGGGCTACATAGTGAGACTCTGTCTCAAAACAGAGTAAAAATCTCAAAATACACATTGCTTCAGGATTTATCTCTTGGTCTAGAAATGGAAAGAAATGAGGGGCAGTCTGACAGCTAGCTGCCCATTCTCTGTTTTCTATCAACATGGTACTATGTTGGGCAATAGCTGTGTAATTGGCTTCTGTGGAAAGTGTGGAGGACCGAGGCTGGACGTACCAGTAAGGCTGGGGCTGAAGGGAGCCAGGGAGTATGCTTAAGGAATTGACAGAGGTATTAGCCCTAGGTGAGCTGGTCCCAAACAAAAAGCCAGCAGAGCTTTGGTTTTCTGGACTGGGAATCGCTGCATCCCAGCTCACTTTATTTTATGTGTATGCATGCACGCATGTGTGTGTGTGAGCTCCAGTGCACACAACACAGGGGGCCAGAGGAGGGCGTTGGTTGTGCTGCTCTATCACTCTCCGCCTTATTCCTTTGAGACAGGGTCTCACACTGAACCTAGAGTTAGCTTGCAGCCAGCAAGCCCCAGCAATCCTTCTGTCTCTAGCACTAGGGTTATACGCACATACGGCCACACTCAACTTTTTTACATGGGTGCTGGGGATTTGCACTCAGGTACCCTTGCTTATGCAGCAATTGCTTTTACCCACTGACCCGTCTTCTCAAACACTCAGCTCACTTTTTTTTTTTTAATGTGCATAAGTGTTTCGTCTGCATGTATATAAATATACTACATGCATGAAGTGTCCAAGGAGGCCAGAAGAGAGTGCTGGATCCCCTGGAACTGGAGTTACAGATGGTTAAGAGCCACCATGTGTGTGCTGGGAACTGAATCCAGGTCCTCTGAACAGCAAAAGCTCTGAACTGTTGAGCCATCTCTCCAGGCACTTCACAAATGGCAGTTTGAGAGTTTGAACCTCAGCAAACGGAGTGTTGGTTCAGGAAACTCAGTGTCTATCCAGCCAAAGACTGGAGCCAGGAGACCTTAAGAACCAGTCAGTAGGGGATGTGGGCAGAGAAGACAGCATCTCTGCAAAATTCTCTCAAGTTCCTTGCCAAGCAAAGATGGCCCCATCTCCAGTGACACTATTGCTACCAAGTCTAGACATGTTGCTCAGAACTACCTGGTTAGACATCTTGGGACTTTGGTGCTGCCATAAGTGGTCTTTTACGAAAAACAGATGACTACACCAAGCCCAGCCCTCAGTCAGTTGTCATTCTTTGTGTGTGCACACACACATATGGAGGCCAGAGGTCAATCTTGGTCATCATTCTTCAGGAGCTGCCCGCCCAGTTCTTTGAGGCAGGGTGTCTCATTGAACCTGGAACTTGCCAAGGAGGCTGGCTGGTCAGCATGCCCCAGGGACCCACCTGCCTCTGCCTCCACAATGCTGGAATTACAAGCATGCCCCACCATGCTTATTTTACATAGGTTCTAGAGATCAAACTCAGGTCCTCAAGCTGGCAAAGCAAATCCTTTACTGAGTCATCTCTCCCCAGCCTGGCATCATTTATTTTCAGACAAGGTCTCAGGCAGCCCAGGCTGGCCTTTGGTTTACTATGCATCCATGGGGACACATGACTAACTGGCATTTTATTCTTTTTTTTTTTTTTTTCCATCTTTCTTTGGACATATTTTTAGTCTTTTTGAGCCCCAGCTCACCTGGAACTCACTATAGAGACCAGACTGCTTCAATCTCACAGAGCTCCGCCTGTTTCTGCCTTCCGAGTGCTGGGATTAAAGGAACGAGTCACCACCACTCAGGCTCATTTATTTTTTAGGTGTATGAGTGTTCTGCCTGCATGTTGGTGCACCTGTGTCATGCAATACCCCTGAAGGCCAGAAGAGGGCGTCGGATCCCCTGGAACTGGAGTTACGATCCGTTGTTAGCTAGATCTGGGCGTTAAAAATTGAACCCAGGTTCTCTGTAAGAACAGCCAGTGCTCTTTACTGAGCCCCGCCCCCCACCTCACTTCTAGTCCCAGTCTTTGTTGACTTGATTAGGATCTGGATACCCCACACTTCAGTCCTCCCAGTTCCCCATGAGGTGGGGGCTCACTTCACCCCTTTCCCTGCTCTCGTGCCCCCCCCCCCCCATTCCCCCGGGAGCGGGCCAGGGAACCACACCCCCCCCCCGGGCCCCCCCCCCCCACTTCCGCGGGCAGGTGCCAGGGAAGCTCCCCACCCCCTACGGCCACCTCCCCTTCCCAAGGAAGGAAAGCAGGAAGGCTCTCTCTACCCCGTATTTACACTGACGCGATTTGACTCCATGCTGGAATCGGCACTGCTCGTCGGCATCGTAAGCCTGGCCAGGAGCCACCGTCGGGTACACGAAATCCTGTCTGGGAGGTCGGTTATTCAAGCAGAGTCCGAGGCCCGAGCTGTGTCGAGAACAAAACAGCTGTCATGCCAACGGGACCTGCAAGGCCACAATGTTAGCGTTACACCCGGCTAGGTGGGGGAGGGGTGGGGGGCCCCAAGACAGCAGCTCTGACTTCCAGAGCTCCTCTAACACAACTGTGCCCCGATGAGTAGGTAGGCGGTCCATCCTCACTCCAGAAAGCTGGTGATGTAGTCGCGGCTGCAGGAGGACCACACAAACGGATTGGTCTTCATGGTAATGTGGGCTGCCATGAGCTTTGCCGGGTCCTGGCCACGGGCCCCGCAGCTGTTCCCCACACCGTCATGGTTCATGCCGAATCTACGGAGAGGGGCGTTGGCTCTGCTGGGCGCAGGAACGAGCACGGCCCCCCACCCCCTCCCTCTCAGTGTGTCCTGGCCTCACGTGTGCCCGATCTCGTGGGCAATGGTGAAGGCTGTGGCCAGGCCAATGTCTTCGTTAATACTGCAGCTCCTCTCTCGCTCACACATCCCACCCACGGGAGCCAAGCCTGGGAAACGGGCATGTGGGGTGGGTCAGGGGACCCGGGGCTGTGCTGGCTGGGTCCCGTTTACCGTATTAAGGTCTCACCCCAGTACAAGGCCACCCTCTGTGGTGCCTGGAACCCTTGGAACTCCTGTACCTAGTGTGCCACAGGGTTTGTTCTTGTAGATGCAGATGTCATAGCTGTGGAAAGAGGGCAGTGAGAGTCTGGAGGCAGCCACCATGCTTAACTCTGGGGTCTGGGCATGCAGATGTGTGTCTGTGTGTGAGCTACAGGGTTTCATATAGCCCAGGCTGGATTTGAACTCTCTATGTAGCCAAGGATGACTGAACTACTGATCTTCCTGCCTCTACCTCCCAAATGCTAATGCTGGAATTACAAGTGTGCAACAACACGCCTGGTTTTATATGGTGCTGGAGATTGAACTCAGGGCTTGGTGCATGCTAGGCAGGCTCTCTACCAACTGAGCTGTATTTAAGTCTATTTATTTTGAGATGAAGTCTCAGGTAGCCCTATTTCCTTGTTTATATTTAATTTTTTAAAAATATTTTATGGTGGCACATGCCTTTAATCCCAGCACTTGGGAGGCAGAGGCAGACTGAGCTCTGTGAGTTCAAGGCCAGCCTGGCCTACATAGTGAGTTCCAGGACAGCTGGGGCTATAGGGAGACCCTGTCTCAAAAAGACCAAATAAAGTTTTTTTTTAATTATTTTTATGTGTGAGTGTATTGCCTGCATGTATGCGAGTGCACCGGTGTTGTGCAATGCCGGAGGTCAGAAGAGGGCTTCGGATTCCCCTGGAACTGGAGTTAAGGATGGTTCGTAGCCATCAAGTGGGTGCTGGGAATAGAACCCGGGTCCTCTGCAAGAGCAGTCAGTGCTCTTAACTGCTGAGCCATCTCTCCAGCCCCTGTATTTATTTAATTTCTTTTTTGAGACAAGGTCTCAGGTACCCACGCTAGCCTTGAACTCACTATGTAGCCAAGGGTGACCTTGAATTTCTGATCCTCCTGCTTCCACCTTCTAGGTGCTGGGATGACAGACATTTAATATCACAACTGGATCTGAGGGCCGAGTTTTGCCTAGGAGGTGTCGCCTGTTTCCCACCCAAAGCCTCATGCTGTGCCTCCACTGGAGCCAATGAATTGGTCTTGGGGATGCTGGGGATACTTAACTGACTGACTGACTGACTGAATGAATGAGTGCATGGTTAAGGCTCAAATGCCAACGCCCCTCCCATTCTCAGGTTCCTAGCATCCTTTTCCCCTGGCTTCCTCAAGATGTGGCTGTTAAGCTTCCTGCCCTTCCACCTTCCACCAGCAAATGCCACTCCTACTTGGACCATGTGCCTCTGGCTGGCCTTAGTCCTGGTAGCCCAGGACTGCTCCTTACCGTGTAATGAGCACAGCTGTGTCATGGTTGGCCACGCCATTCTCTGGGATGGCATTGCCATGGCTGCTGTGGCTCACGATGGATTTCTGCCACTTACAGAAGCTGTCCAGGGACTTCCCGGCGTGGTGGGTGATCTCCAGGGTGGGCTAGGGAGGGGCAGATTGCATGGGTGCCTTGCCATCCTAGAGACATCAGGCAGCACTGGTGTGGAAGGGGAAGGGGTGAAGCATCTCCCAGACCCGCACCTGGTCCTCAGTGAGCAGGATAAGGCGAGTGACGAGGATGTTAACGATGTTTCCCAGACTCGAGTCCTGGAAAAGTTTGGCAACCTGACCTCCAAGAAACAAGAGAGACCGAGTCTTAAGAGGAGCCCAGAATAGAAAAGGAAGCCCAGGACTATGGAGATGGCTCATTCAGTAAAGCACTTGTCATGACCTGAGTTCAATCTCTAGCACCCAGATTAAAAATATATATGGGGCTGGAGAGCTGGCTCAGCGGTTAAGAGCACTGGCTACTCTTGCAGAGGACCCAGGTTTGGTTCTCAGCACTGACCTGACAGCTAACAGTCATCGGTAACTCCAGTTCCATGGGATCTGAC
Organism: Nannospalax galili; assembly: GCF_000622305.1. NCBI lineage: Eukaryota > Metazoa > Chordata > Mammalia > Rodentia > Spalacidae > Nannospalax > Nannospalax galili. Next base: position 1,465,513 of record NW_008348083.1, read on the forward strand.
ACCCTCTTCTGGCCTCCAAGGGTTTGTGTGCACAAAAAACACTCATAAAATTTAACAAAAGCTGGGTACAAGGCATGCACCTGTAATCCCAGTGATAGGAGGCAGAGACTGGTGGGTCCCTGGACTCACTGGTAAGCCAGGTTAGCTGAATCTACAAGTTCCAGTTTCAGTGAGAAACCTTGTCTCAAAAAGTAAAGTCGGGGGCAGTTAAGATGGCTCAGCAGAAAAAGGCACGTGATAAAGGTGCTTACCACCAACTGTGATAAGTTGAGTTCAGTCTGAGGGGCCCACATGATGGAAGGAGAGACGGATTCCTACAAGTTGTTCTCTGACCTCCACACGTAAGCCAGTGTGTGTATGCACATGCACAAATAAATAAACGTAGTAACAGAAGAAGAAAAGCTGGGCATGGTGGCTCACACCTTTAATCCTAGTACTTGGGAGGAAGAGGCAGGCAGATCTCACAGCCTGGTCTACGGAGTGAGTTCCAGGTCAGCTGGGGCTGCAGGGAGACCTTGTTTCCACTCCACCCCCAAATGAAACAAAACAAAAACAAAAGAAGTAAATTGGAGAATGGATGAGGGAGGAGGAATCGCACCCCTAGCAGAAGAGCTCTTGGTAGTTGATGGCTGGTGTGTGTGTGTGTGTGTGTGTGTGTGTGTGTGTGTTTGTGTGCGTGCTGGGGGGAAGTCAAGATCTCTGTGAGTTCAAGGGGAGCCTGGTCTACACAGGGAGCTCCCGGCAAGTCAGGGCTACATAGTGAGACTCTGTTTTAAGAAAAAAAAGTTCAGTGTGGTACTTGGAAGGTAGAGGCTCTATTAGTTCAAGGTCAACTTGGTCTACATAGGGTTCCAGGTCAGCTAAGGCTATATAGTGAGACCCTGTCTCAAAAAAGAAAAAAAAAAAAAAAAAAGGAGGAGGGAGGAGGAGGCATGGTGAGAGGTATGGGAGGAACTTGGGATAGGTGTGATAAAAAAAAATACTTTGTATACATGTATGAAATTCTCAAAGAATACAAAATATATTTTTAAGAAGATGACAAGTAATTGAGGAAGACACCCTATGTTAGCCTCTGGCCTCCATATGCAACTGCCCGCATGTGCATGTGTGCACGCACACACGTAGAAAAATGGAGATGGGGCAGGCTGGAAAGGTGGTTCAGTGATTAAGACCACTTACACCTGCGTTGAGTTCCCAACACCACAAGGCAGCTAACAACCATCCTTAACTCCAGTTCCAGGGGTGCCTATGCCCTCTTCTGGCCTCCACAGGCACTAGGCACACACATGGTGCACTTATATACATGCAGGCAAAACATTCATACATATAAAATAAAAACAAAATCTTAAAATCAAGAAAGAAATGAAGAGTGATAGCTGTTTGCTCTGAGTACCTAGTGTGTGCTGAGTACTAAGTAAATCGTACTCCCAGACCCTTTCACAAACAAAGTACCACTCTCATTCCTACTTCAAAGATGAGGGAATTGGCATACAAGAGGTAGGACGGGCAGCTGTGGTGCCTATGTGGCATTCAGGTCTGGGTTGCCTACCAGCATGCTTCTCTGACTGTTCCGACTCAGCTTACCTCTCTACTTGTCCTCCAACTCCTGTTTGTCCCACCCTCTCAGGATGCCTTGTGTTTTCACTCAGAAGTGGCCTGGAGGACAAGCATATGATCTCATTCCTCTCCCGTCTGAAAGCCCAATTTAAGCATCCATACAGGAGGGTGGGATGGGAGCAACCATGGAGAAGCAGTAAGAGGGAAGGATGAAGTAGCCCGGGGTTAAGTGAACCCAGGTGATGGAAACCAGGCTGTTTGGGGATCGTAGGAATCCTGTGTGACCCATATCCCATTAGAAATCAGGGTCTTACCATGTAGCCTGGTAAGTTTTAGAAAACTCTGAAAGCCCAAGGAAGGGATGCGGAGCTGGGACAGAACGCAGGGACAATGTTATATCAACATCTTGTGTCATTTATTAGTCTGCCAAACTTTTTGTCTTGAAAATTTTTTTAGTTTTTTAAAAACATTTTTGATTTATTTTTTATTTTATGTATATGAGTGTTATGTATGTATGTATGTATGTATGTATGTATGTATGTATGTATGTAAGTGCACCCATGCATGCAGTGCCCATGGAGTCCAGAAGAGGGTTTTGGATCACCTGGAACCGGAGTCCTAGCTGTTAGCCACCAGGTGGGTACTGGGAACCAAATCTGGGTCCTCTGCAGGAGCAGCCAGTGCTCTTAACTACTGAGCCATCTCCCCAGTCCCTGTTTTTTTTTTTTTTAAACAGGGTGTCACTATGTAGTCCTGACTGGTCTGGAACTTGCTATATAGAACAGGCTGGCTGTGAACTTACAGAGATCCACCTGCTTCTGCCTCCTGAGTGCTAGGATTAAAGCATGCATCATTGTACCAGGCTAAATAATTTTTTATTACATTTATTTGTGTGTGTGTGTGTGTGTGTGTGTGTGTGTGTGTAGGTCAGAGGACAAGTTGTGAGAGTCAGTTCTCTCCTTCCACCATGCTGGTCCAAGGGATAGAGCTCAGGTCATCAGGCTTGGTGGCAAGTGTCTATACCCACTGAGCCACTTTGCCAGCCTTTGTCTTCTCTTTTGCTTCAATGAAACGAGAACCCCATTCAATAAATCTTACTGTATGACAAGTGCTCTACCCTGTTCTCTTTGTACTAGTCTTTATCCTCGGTGGCAGGTGCCACTGTAGTCCCTTTTAACAGAGGAGGAGGCTGAGGAATAGAAGGTCCAGAATCTTGGGCTGGAGAGATGGCTCAGCAGTTAAGAGCGCTGGCTTTTCTTGTAGGAAACTCAGCACCCATGTGGCAGCTAACAACCATCTGTGACTCTAGTTCCAGGGGATCCAATGCCCTCTTCTGCCTTCCATGGGAACTGCATGACATGGGTGCAATTACACACATGAAGGCATAACACTCATATACATAAAAAAATAAATCAGTCATGCCAGGCATGGCGGTGCGCACCTTTAATCACAGTGCTCAGGCGGCAGAGGCAGGTGGATCTCTGTAAATTCAAGGCCAGCCTGTCTACATAGTGAGTTCCAGGACAGCTGGAGCTACAGGGAGACCCTGTCTCAAAAAGACCAAAAATATAAAATATATCAATCAATCAGTTAAAAAAAAAAAAAAAAGGAGTTCTAGAATCTTGATCAAGTTCTAGCATAAGAATTGAGTAGAGGGGCTAGAGAGATGGCTCAGCAGTTAAGAGCACTGACTGCTCTTGCAGAGGACCCGGGTTCAATTCCCAGCACCCACATGGTGGCTAACAACTATCTGTAACTCCAGGTCCAGGGGAATCTGACGCCTTCTTCTGACTTCTGTGGGCATTGCATGACATGGGTGCATTTATACACATCCAGGCAATACACTCATACAAATAAAATAAAAATAATATATAAAATATTTAAAAAAAAGAATTGAGTAGACACCCCTCCATATCCCTGGGCTTTGCACCTATGGATTCAACCAACCACAGACTGAATATATATGAAAATTTATTGTGTGGTGGGGCATGCCTGTAATCCCGGCACTTGGGAAGTAGAGACAGGAAGATCAACATTCCAAAGCTAGCCTTAGCTACATAGAGTTGAAGCCAGCCTGGGCTACATAAGACCCTGTCTCAGGAAAAAAATATCTGACAAAAATTAGCAGGTTGGGGAGATGTCTCAGTGGGCAAAGTGCTTGCTGTGTAGGCACGAAGACCTAAGTTTGGATCTCCAGCACCCATGTAAAGGGTCTTGCAGTGATGACATGTTACTACTGAGAAGAAAAAAAAAAAAGAAAGAAAAAGAAGGAAAAAAAGAAAAGAAAAAAAAGGTAGGTGTCAGGGGCACATGCTATAATTGCAGTGCTGAGGGAACAGGGACAGGCAGATTCCTGGAGTCTGGTCAGTCAACTCAGCCAGCTGGTGAGCTCCAGGTCCAGTGAGAACTCCTGTCTCAAAAAAAAAAAAAAAAAAAAAAGGGGGAAGGGCGGGGGATGGCTTAGAGGTTAAGAGCACTGGATGCTCTTCCAGAGGCCCTGAGTTTGGTTCCCAGCATCCACATGGCAGCTAACAACCATCTGTAACTCCTGTTTCAGAGGATGCAGTGCTCTCCTCTGGCCTCTCTGGGTATTGCACACATGTAGTGCATTTACATACATGCAGGCAAAACACTCATATACATAAAAATAAATAAATGAAAACAAGGTTAAGAGCACTGGATGCTCTTCCAGAGGCCCTGAGTTTGGTTCCCAGCATCCACATGGCAGCTAACAACCATCTGTAACTCCTGTTTCAGAGGATGCAGTGCTCTCCTCTGGCCTCTCTGGGTATTGCACACATGTAGTGCATTTACATACATGCAGGCAAAACACTCATATACATAAAAATAAATAAATGAAAACAAAGGTGGATATTGATTGAGGGAGATACTCAATGCCAACCTCTGGCTTCCACATACATGTGGACACACATGAACACCTATATACACCACACACACACAGTTACATATGCACTAAACACATTGATAGCCCCCCTTGATTAAATGATATAATGTAGCGTTTACATTGTATCAGGTGAGGGTCTCAAAGCATCTGCTATGAATGAGAAGCAAGGAGGTTATCTGTATCAACTGGCAGGTAGCTGCTTGTGTGCTGGTGCACTGTGTGCATACAGATGTGGGTCTGTGTGCACTGCTAACCATGTAATCCTGCAAGCTGTGTGTTTATTTTAGTGTGTGCATACATGTGTTGATGTGTTCATAGGAGGATGGATGCAGTGGCCAGAGATCAGCATCCGGTGCCTCCTTGGTTGTGTCTTTTTGTTGTTGTTTAAAGATTTGTTTTTTATTTATTTAAATATATTTTTGGATTTATTTTTTATTTTATGTGATGAGTGTTTTGCCTGCATGTTTGTTAAGTGCATCACATGCATACAGAGACCAGAAGAGGGTGTCAGATCCCCTGGAATTTGAATTATGGATGGTTGTCAGCTGCCATGTGGGTGCTAGGAACCAAATGTGGTCCTCTACAAGAGCAGCCAGTGCTCTTAGCCACTGAGCCATCGATGAACCCCCTACCTTGTTTTTTGAGACAAAGTCTTTCACTGAACTTAGAACTAGGCTAGCCTGGCTGACCAGCGAGCCTGAAGATCTGCCCATCTCCATCTCTCAGTTGCTGGAATTAAAAGCATGTACCACCATGCCTTGCTTTTTTTAAAAAAATTAAAAATTGTATTTATTTGTTGCATATGTACATATGTGGTTGGGTGCATTAGTGCCACAGTGCACATGTAGAGGTCAGAGGACAACTTTGAGGAGTCAGTTCTCTCCTCATACTGTGTGGATCCTGGGGATTGAACTCAGGTCCTCAGGCTTGGTGGCAGGCACCTTTACCTGCTGAGCCATCTCACTGCCTCACCTGTTTTTTTTTTTAAATGTGGGTTTCAGTGCACAACAAACTCAGGTTCCCATGTGCAACAAGCACTTTATTGACTGAGCCTCTCCCCAGTCCCTGCATGTTTGTTTTCATGCAAACACTTACATGTACCTACCATATGCTATGTGCTATATCTTTTTTAAAAGAGATTTATTTTTCTAATTATACATATATGTGTTTGCACATGGGTATGTGCATATGAATGCAGGTACCCAAGGAGGCCAGAAGGCAGTATCAGATCCTCTGGAGCTGGGGCTACAGGTAGTTGTGAGCGTCTGATGTGGGTGCTGGGAACTGAACTTGGGTCCTCTGCAAGAGCAGAATGCACTCTTAACTGCTGAGCCAGCTCTCCAGAGCTTTTCCTTTTTTTTTTTTTTTTTTTTTTTTTTTTTTTTTTTGTAGCCCTGGCTGGCCTAGAGCCTGCTATGTAGACTAGGCTGACCTTGAACCCACAGAGATACTCACAAAGATCTGCCTGCCTCTGCCTCCCAAGTGCTGGGACTACAAGCATGCACCACCACGCCCGGCTAGACCTTTTCCATTTAAAAAAAAAAACTTATTGTATGTGTTGAGCCTGCATGTGTGTAAGTGCACCAGTGCCTGACTGCGGAGGACAGAAGAGGATGTCGGAGGCCCCGGAACTGGAGTTATGGATGGTTGTTAGTCACCATGTGGGTGCTGGGATTCAGACCCAGGTCTTCTGCAAGAACAGCCAGTGCTCTTAACCCCTGAGCCGTCTCCCCAGCCCCTACCTTGATCCTTATAGATGGCTAAGTTAAGGCAGAGTGGTGAAGTAACCTGCTCAAGGGCAAACAGCGCAAGCGGGACAGAGCTTTGAGGTTTAAGCCTGGCAGGCTGCCTCCACTGGAGCATCTGTTCCTAGACTTTGCTGCACTCCCTCCCAGCATTCATGGTCTATGCAGGTATTTCTCCGCTTCCTTCTCTCCTCTGTTGCTCTGGTCCCAGGTTGTGGATAAGGGGTGAAAGTGACACCTTTTCCCTGACACCCTAGAAGGTGGATGCAGGTTGTCAGGACTCCAGAGCCAGGAAGGGGGAGGCACTTACAATGTTCATGATGGCCAGCACATACTGCTCCACGTCTCGCCGTCCATGGTAAGCCACCATCATCTTGTCGGCCACCACCAAGGTCTCCACGTAGCGCTCTCGGCTGACTGAGCGCTTCAGGCCCAGCTGGCCTCGCTCTGTTTCATTCCCCAGGGGCCTGGCAGGTGGCGGTTTCAGGGTGCGCAGCCACCAAGGACGACCCTTCCACGGTTTCTCGTCTGGGGGGGACACAGTGGAACCTATTAATCTCTCTTGGCTGGTGGGGCACACCCTTGGCTCTCTGGTTGTCTCTTCTGCCCAACAATCTTGGTGGATAGTGTATGGTCATTTTACCACCTGCTCTTGAGCTCCCTATCCTCCTGCCACTGCCTTCCAATTACTGGGCTGACAGGTGTGTGTACCACACCCAGCTTTATATAGCTTTCCTATTTTCCCATTCCCTAGATGTCTAATAGTGCCAGTCCTCCTACGAGTCTTGTACATACAGTCTTTTGAACAGCACCGGAGGCCTAACAGCCCGTGTGCACCTGTGTGGGTGCATGTTGTGCACTCAAATGTGGAGGTCAGAGGCTGATGCTGGATGTCGTCCTTGATCACACTCTACCTTATACACTGAGGCAGTATCTCTCACTTGAATCCAGAGCTCACTAAATCCACTGGTCTAGCTAGCCAGCATGATCCAGTGATTCCCCGTCTCACCTTCCCTAGTTCTTGGGACTTCAGGAGGCCTGCTATACCCACCTGGCATTTACATGGGTGCTGGGGTCATGAACTCTGGTCCTCACACTTGCATGACAAGTGCTTTACCCATTCAGCCATCTCCTCAGCGTGGCCTTCTTTCACCACTGAGCTACCTCCTGAGCTCCTGGTGGTGTTTCAGTTGTATGACCACTGAGTGTCTGACAGGACCTTCTCCTGCTTGGCTGTGTGATTTGACAATAAATCTAGGTAAAGAATGGTTGCATACCTGAACACTTGTCTGGCTGTTTTACTCGTTGCTGGACAGCTGACCACACAATGATGGGTCACTACACTGCCTTACAGTCTCGCTATCTTAACGTACACATCCATCTTGCCTCCTGCCTGCAGACCAATCAACTCCTGGACTCTATCAGCGTCTTTCCCACAACAGTTTCTTTTCTCACGATACAGCTTTCTGTTGACCTTCTCGGGTGGAAAGACCCCACTGCCCATCTCCGCCTCAAAGGAGGAATGTTCTGTAACCCCCTTGCCATCCCAGGAGTCAGGAGTACCTCTCACTCCACAGGCTGTGTCTAGATGGGGATGACGCAGAGAGGAACGCTTGTATACCACGTGGGGGCCACTCTCTTCTGGGCCACGGCGACCCTTGGGCCCACTTTGCAGAGGCTCAATCAGGTACTCTCCCTCATCTGCCATAATCAGGCCATGCTGGAGGTGAGGCAGAAAACTCAGGCCAAGTTCTGGTTCCATGTCTTCATGATCTCATTCGATCCATCCATCCATCCATCCATCCATCCATCCATCCATCCATCCATCCACCTCTATTATTTACTTATTTATTTATTCACCAGTGCTAGGTATCAAACCCAGGACCTGGGACACGCTAGGCAAGCAGTCTACCCCAGAGCTATGAGGCCCCTGCTTTTTTTCTTTTGAGGTAGGGTCTCATGTAGCCCACGCTGTCCTCCAACTCATTACATAGCGGAGGATGATCAAGAACCTCTGATCACACTGCTTCCACCTCCCAAGTGCTGGAGATTGCAGGAATGCAGCACTACACGTCTGGTTCACAGCCCTTCCACTTTTGTGTTTGTGTGTGCACAAGTCTGGGCACTTGTACTTAGGCCAGAGGAAACTGGGTGTCTGCCTTCATCACGCTCTGCCTTACCTCCTTAAGACAGGGTCTCTCACTGAATCTGGAGCTCACTGTTTTTCAATTAAGTTTGCTGATCAAAGAATCCTTCAGAATCTGCCTGTTTCTGCCCGGTCCCTAGCATTGCTGTTACAGATGCACACAGCCAAGATGTTTTACATGGGTGCTGGGGATCTGAACTCAGATCCTCCCGTGCAAACACTTTACCAAGCCAGTCTAATTTCTTTTAAAAAGTCATTATGTTTATTTTTCTGTGTATGTGTAGGTGTGAGGTCAGAGGACAACTTGTGGAATTGATTCTGTCCTTCCACTATGTGCATTCTGGGGATCAAACTCAGGTCTTTAGGCTTGGAGCCTACACTATTTGTCTAATTTCTTTCTTTCTTTTTTCTCTTGAGACAGGGTCTCACTATGTATCTCTGGCTGGAACTTGCTATGTAGACCAGGCTAACTGCCAACTCACAGAAACCTGCCTGCCTCTGCCTCCTGAGTGCTGGGATTAAAGGCATTGCACCACCAAGCCCAGCTTGTCTAATTTCTTGAGACAGATGTTCCTTCAGCCTTCCTTAAGGCTAAGTATTTCCTCTACTGACTTCTTTAGCTGCATCCCAAAAGTATTGATTAGCACAAAAAACAGTAAAAATTCCCTACGATTTAACTTTTAAAAGGAAGTGAGCATTTCCCTTTGCCTCCCAGAAGCCTCAGCTCACCAGGCCCCCACAGGTGCTGATGGCGACATGGGAGCTGCCAGCCTGGCCTTGCAGGTGGCCAGCGTAGAGGCAGTGGGCCCGGGCAGCCCTCTGCCAGGCCAGGCCCTCCCGTGTCCAGTACTCCACGGAGACGTGCCCTGCCAGTAGACGGGGGCTGCGGGTCAGATTCAGCAGGAAGTGGGTGCTGGGTGCGGACACCTTGTAGAAGAGGCGGGACTCTGCTGCAGTCCCTGTGCCCCGACGCTGCCTCTGGAGGGCAGGTGGCGAGAAGGCCAGCAGTGCCCCGTTGTGGTCCACACGTGTGGGAAAGGCAATCTCATAGCTCTCCAAACTGGATAGGAACTCATCTGTAGGTAAAGGGATGAGAAGACTGGGATGTGTCTTGGATTTGGTGACCCCTGTGTACTAGCTGCCAGAGCCAGGGATAAGAGCCTCACCTATCCCTGCATCCCCGGCTGTTCAAGCTACATGATCCCAGGTCCTTCCATGAATCCCCCATCCTAGCCCACTGACCTCTCTTTATCTTGAGGCCCAACTGGCTTTCTCACCAATCTGTTCCCTCCCCCTGCCACCCCTGATCATTCCTACCTTGAGATCTGAAGGCATGTGTGATCTTGAACGTGAGGCCCAGCCCCAGGGCGAGGGCCCAGCGGAGGATCTGGCAGGCAGGAGCCATAGGGGCTACGTGTCCACATGTCTCTCTCCAGCCCCGGCTGCTGGCAGCCCCCACAGTGCTGCCTCCCCTTTTCACAGCCTGGGCAGCATCGCAGTTCTTCTGGGAGGAGTAAGGAAGGAGGGAGTCCTACTGTCTAGCATAGCCAGTGTCAAGTCCCCATGCCAAACTGATGGCAGTCCTGCCCGTCAGATGACCAAAGCTCTTCCCTCAACAGAAGATTCTCAAATACTCTTTCTCACTCATTAGAAGCCGCCCCCCCCCCCCAACTCCTCCCTGTCATCCCTACACTCAGGGAGAACAAAGCCCAGGACCAGAACTGTGAGCCACCTACTGTGTGCCGCTATGGCCCAAGAGTTTTCCTGCTGTGATGGTTAGTGCTGTGAACTTGAAAATCCAGAATCGCCTAGGAGATGGGCCTTTGAGCATCCCTGTGGGGGATTATCTTAACTGGGTTAACTGAAGCAGAAAGACCTAAACTAAAAGTGGGTAGGGTCATTGCCTGGCAGGGGATCCTGGACTATATAAGAAAGGGAGCTAGGGGCCTGGCATGGAGCTGCATGCCTTTAGGCAGAATCTCTGTGAATTTGAGGTCAGCCTGGTGTACATATGGAGTTCCAGGCCAGTCAGGACTACATGGTGAGACCCTGTCTCAAGAAAAAGGAGAGAGAGAGAGAGAGAGAGAGAAAGGAACCTGGATAGGTGAGATGGCTCAGAAGGTAAAAACACTTGCTGCTAAGCCTAACAACCTTAGTTTGATCCCTGAAACCCACACGGTAGGAGAGAACTGACTCCTGCAAATTGTCCTCTGACTTCCACATGGGTGCTGTGACACACAAGCGTGTGCTCTCTCTCTTTAAGAAGGAAGAGCTGAGCAGTCCACACACTCATGGCTCTCATTCATTTCTGATTGTGGATGTGGTGTGTCCAGCAGCTCCAAGATCCTGCCTCCCTGATTTCTCTGCCATGATGGGCTGTACTCGAAATGCGACCTAAAATAAACCCTTTCGCCCTTGAGTTGCTTCTGTCGGTTGTTATCACAGCAACAGGAAAGGAAACTGCAACGAGCACTTCGTTTTCAAAATAAGAAGTCCCCTCCTTGTCCCTTTTTGCAAAGACCAGAGGCACATGGGCAGAATGGGGTGGAAATCAGATCCAAAAAGTAGCTAATGACTGGTCTGGCCTGGCGGTTGGTGGGGAAGGTGATCTCACGGCTCTGCACAAAGCAGAGATGCGGCCTTCCTTTCTCCCGAGGCTTTGGATCATAGGAGTGGCAGACACATGAAAGGACAGTGGCTCAGACTATGAGCTGTTCTCTAAAGAAATCAGCAGTGCACAGGGACACAGACGTTCAAATGGCAGGAAGTAACCAACTGAATGCCAGGAAGTGACCAATCGAAAGACGCGAAGTAACCAAGCATGGGGAGTACAGAGGGCCCATCAGGCAGGGGAACTTTAAGAGCAAAAGTCAGGGTGGGAGACTGTGATATGGCTCAGCAGGTAAAAGCACTTGCTATCCAAGTCTGGCCATTTGATCCCTGGATCCCATGGTAGAAAAAGAATTGGCTCTCAAAAGCTGTCCTCTGACCTCCACATGAATGCCATGGTACATGCACTTCTGCACACACACACACACACACACACACACACACACACGTACGCACGCACGCATGCGTGTCTAGAGGTATACTGCCATGCATTGAGGAACGGCTGGGTGCTAGAAAGCAGCAGGGGAAGTTCAGTACTTGCCTAGTATGTACAAGGCCTTGGGCTTGAGCCCCAGCACACCAAAACAATACAAAACACTTTGACCAAGCAAGGCATTTTTGGACTTGGGAGACAGAGACACAGTTTTTAACCCCAGCACATAAGAGGCAGAGGCAGGCAGATCTCTGTGAGTTTGTGAGTTTGAGGCTAGCTTGGTTTACATATGGAGTTCTAGGCCAGTCAAGGCTATATGTATGATGAAACTCTGTCTCAAAAAAAAGGAAAGGAACCTAGATAGGTGGGGTAGCTCAGTAGGTAAAGGCACTTGCTGCCAAAAGTTCAAGGAAATCTTTGGCTACATACTGTATTTGAGGCCAGTCTGGACTGTGTGAGACACTGCCTCTAAAACCAAAACTGGGGCCAGTGGGTAAAAGTGTTTGTGAGTTCCGCAGGGCAGGACTTGAGTTTTCTCCAGAAATCCCATATAAAGGTGGAAGGCGAGAGCCAATCCACGAAGTTGTCCTCTGACCTCCACAGGCCCCCTTGGCACATGCGCAACCCCTTATTTCAGTAATACCTTGTCATATAAGCAACATTTATATGGTCTGGGTGTGGTGGTGCACACCTTTAATCCCTGCACTGGGGAGGCAAAGGCAGGTGGATCTCTGTGAGATCCAGGCCAGCCTGGTCTACATAAAGGGTTCCAGGCCAGCTGGGGCTATAGGAAACCCTATCTTAAAACAAAACCAAACCCCTTAGTTCCTGTAAAATGGCTCAGCAGGTAAAGATATTTGTCGTCAAGCCTGACGCCTTCAGTTTTACACCTGGGACTCACATGGTGGAAGGAGAGAACCAGCCCCGAACAGTGGCTGCCAGCATACATACACATACAAAATAAATGTAATAAAAAAAAAAATTAAAAACAACCAACACCCCCCACCACTAAACAAAAAACGGTTACTTGAAGGCTGTTGATGGTCAGGGTGAATTTTCAACCCAGAATTAAAGTCAACACAAGCATTGAGGTCTTCCAGGCCTTCTCCAAGTCCCTGACCCACCCACCCACCTACCCACCATCCTGGAACCAGTCTTGGGATCCCTGGCTACAGGTAGCACCATTCACCCCAGCAGTGGGGCTGCTAACCTCCAACCTTTGTAACACATTCCCAGAAGCTTTGCCTGCACCCTCCATTTCTAGCCTCCCCCGTACTTTTTTTTTTTTTTTTTTCCTGGTCTTTTTAAGACAGTATCTCCTTGTAGCCTCAGCTGGCCTGGAACCCACTATGTAGACCAGGTTGGCCTCAAACTCCCAGAGCTCCGCCTGCCTCTGCCTCCCAAGTGCTGGGATTAAAGGCGTGCGCCACCATGCCTGGCTTCTCGCCTTGCTTTCTGAAAAATTTTAAATTATTTATTTTACGAGCGGAGGTCAAAGAACAACTTGCAGGACCACATTCTCTCCTTCCAGGGACTGAACTCAGGTCATCAGGCTTGGCGGCAAGCTCCTTTATTTGCTGAACCATCTTGCCAGACCGCTAGCTTTGCTCTTTATCCGGCTTCTCCTCTCAAGTCATCCCTCCTTTCCACTCTGAGCTTGCACTGCCTCTCTGGCAGGCCTGTTTGAAACAGGCATCTGCCCCAGGCCAGTCTGCTGCACACACCACTTTGGGCTAACCACTCTGTGCCAAGCCCCCTCCCTGCCCTCTGGTCTCCACCCTCCACCTCCTCCTCAGTGCAAACCCCAATGGCCCCCCTTAATCACACACTGTCTTGTTTTCTTTGCATTCCAGCCAAGTCTGAGAGTCGATCCCCAAACAGGGCAGTTTGGCAGGAGAGAGGGGAGCCGGAATTTCTCCAAGATGTGAGCAGAGAAAGCCACATTCTCTGCTTCAGCTTGGATCCCTCCTGTGACAGGCAGCTCTCTCACAGACATTTTGAGACTCTGCACCTCTGTTCAGCAAGCCTAATGTCTCTCTACCCTTGATTGGTTGGCTCCTCCCTTCCCTCATCCCCCCACCCCCCATTTTCAAGGCCTTCACTGGGGTGGCACAGTCTTGAGCCCTTGCGTATGGATTCTTTTATCAGCTGGCACTGGGCAGGGGCTTTGGTTGCATCTTCTGCATAGCGCCAGCTGGATAGGGGACAAAGAGGAGGAACTAACTGATCTGTCCTGAGCTGAGGTGTTTTGTGGTTGTTTAGACAGGGTTTTCCAATGCAGCTCTGGCTAGCCTGGAACTCCTTATGTAGACCAGGCTGACCTTGATCTCCCAGAGATCTATCTGTGTTTGTATTTCAAGTTCTGGTATTAAAGGTGTATACCACCATGCCCAATGAGCTGAGTTTTTGTTGTTTGTTTTTTGAGACAGGATCTCATGTAGCTCAGGTTCACCTCAAACTTTCTCCAGAGCTGAGGATGGCCTTGAAGTTCTGATCCTACTGCCTCCACCTTCCAAGTGATAGGATGACAAATGTATGTCACCACAGCCAGTTTATACAGTGCTGGGGAATGAACCTCTCAGTCTTCTGCATGCTAGGTAAGCACTTTACCAGCTGAGCTATATCCCCAGCCCTCTTGAGCTGCGTTTTTGGAGTTTGCTGAGCCTTTGGACCACCTCCTTGAGCCTGGTGAACATCTTCATGACCTTCATCCTTCCTCTGTTCCTAGAGTAACATCACTTGCCCCTTCAAAGCCCTTCTTCCCTTTTTCCTTCCTTGGAGCCTTGACCAAATCTGGAATCAACACTCCTCCAGGGGTCTGAAGGGATGGCTCAGAGGTTAAGAGTGCTTACTGCACTTGCAGAAAACCCGAGTTTAATTCCCAGCACCTAAGTCAGACAGCTCACAACCACCTTTAACTTAGCTCCAGCAGATCTAACACCTCTTCTGGCCTCTACAGGCACCTGTATGCACATGGTGTACACCAACTCATGTAGGCACACATGTACACATAACAAATAAGTAAATCTTACAGTAATTTTTTTAAAAGATCCAGTTGGGGGTCTTCAATCATGACCCCTCCTGTCTTAAGTGTCCTGCCTCCACTGGAGGTGCCAGTGGCCTCAATGCAAGTGAGGCAGGGGACCAGCCTCCTAACTTCTGCCCTCTTCCCTGTTCTGGTACTGCCTGAGCCGGAACCTGAGTGTGGTACCTGGGAGATTCTTCCTATCCCTCTTCCAATCGCACCACCACAGTCCTCTGGTCCTGGGCCCCTCCTCCCAATAACTGCACAGACTCCCTAGTGCTTCAGGCTCAGGTTTGTTTTGTGGGAGGGAGGCAGGGAAAAAGGACCCTGCCAGGGCTGGGTGAGTGGGAGAAGAGTCACCTGCCCACAGGCGGGAGCTACTGGTGGGAGCGCAGAGTAATGGAGCTCCCAAACCCCAGGAGGAAAGCACAGTCTGAGGGTCTGGGGAATTATATGAGGCCTGTCCAAGGATGGGGTCAGGGGAAGAAGATGAGGCCTGTCTAAGGATACAGTCAGGGGATTCCAATTGATAGGCGTTTCATGCCTGGTTGGGAAGGGACTGTAGTGGGTACAGGATCACAGAGGGATCTACACCATCATGAATGTGTAAGTATGCGTAACTGTGTGTGTGTGTATACTTAGGCTTGGCCATTCCCCTCTACCCCTCCTCTAGCAGGCTGGAAGGAGGCCATCAGCCTAGGGGAGGAGGCAGGCGCTGGAGGAGGAAATGCCTCCCGGAAACTGACTCCATCCCATCCAGGGGATCCTGGAGGAACCCACAGCTCCACACTAAGACCTCTGCAGGTCAGGCTGTGTGTGTGTGGGAAACCTAGCAGCCAGAAGGACAAGGTCTGTCAGGCCAAGCAGAGACCACCATCAGCTTGGGGCAGCCAGCTTCCTCCAGGCTCTGCACATCTGGCCTGGCTGCTGTGAGCAGACAAAGGCCAGGCTGAGAGGAGGCCTGAGGGAAGGGGTTGGTGCTGGTCACCACCTCCACTACCACCAGTCAGCTGCTAATTAAAGGCCCTGAGCCCCACTGCTGGAGAGACAGACCACTGTGGCATGGGTGACCAAGTCAGGGGAAGTGGGTGGTGCCATTCCCACAGTGGGACGTAAACACACACTGGGCAGTATTTCTCTCTCTCTCTCTCTCTCTCTCTCTCTCTCTCTCTCCTACACGCTCCCAGACCTATGCAAACAGATACTCTTTTGCAAATGGATATACAAACAACCTACAAATCCAGACAAACATGTATACCAGGGGCCTAGGCACACATTTACACAAGTAGAGACAACCCACAAACCTAGGCGCAAATGTGTACACCAGGGGCCTAAGTGTGCTAATTTACACAGAGGCACACACTCACAGCAGACTAGACACTCACAAATCCCATGAACTCTCCCCATCAGACACCCAGGCATTTCCAGTCATTACATGTTAGAGAACACTAATGTTCTGGCACAGACACGCAAGTCCAACAACTCACACATCCTAGACACTTCAGTTTATACAGGCCGGGTTCTGCTCACTTCGGCAGACCCTCAGCACACCTCAGCTATCCCCACATCCGCTCCCAGATGTTGATAGCCACGAAGCCATCACAGGGGGCACATAGTCTGCAGACACACAATTATTTGCACATACGTGGATGAGCACACACAGCTGAGCCAATGACCCAGACAGGCGTTGGGTTTCTGCACGCTTAGGGATGTCCCGCACCAACACCGCACACGTACAGTGGGATCCATCCAACACATCCGGGCCCCGCAGACTCAGTCACTGAAAGTCAGCTGCACCCCTGGGATGCTGCCGCCCACCCAGGTCCCGACCGCGGTACCTGCGCGCCCCGGTCCTCCGGTCCGCCGTGGCCGCCACCGTCTCGCCGGCCCGCGCGCGCAGGAAGGGAGGGAGCGAGTGAGCGAGCGCGGCGTGGCCGGGGGAGGGGGCGCGGGAAGGCACTTCCTGAGCAGCCTGCCAGTGTTATAAAAAAAAATCCCCAAACCGCGCGGCCAGAAACCCCGCCCG
>NW_008348083.1:1482114-1497919 GCF_000622305.1 Nannospalax galili
GGGTGGGGTGACTGAAATGGAGGGTGGGGGAGGGGAGGAAGCATACGGTAGGGGGATGGGAGAGGAGACAGAATGGAATGGACGGTGGGGGGTAGCAGGAAGGAGAAAGAAGATTGGGGAGGAGGAGAAGTTGAATGGAAAGAAGGGGAAGACAGTTGAGTTGGGGGCAGGAGGAGGATGGGAGAGGGGCGAGCCCACTGCCTTGCCTCCATCAGCAGTGTCAACAACAGCTGTTATTTATTGAGGGCTGGTCCTTGCTCACACAGGCATTTATTGGGCGCCTCCCCGTGTGCCAGGCACGGTGCCCGGGGTGAATGAATAAATCCCAGTTGGGTCCCCACCCTCACCAAGCCCCCCTCTGAGGGCTTTGATTTGCCTTGGCACTGCCCTCTGGGTTTAGTGCTTTAAATCCTGGCAAGTGGGTCCAGCTGATCCCATTTTGCAGATGAGGAAATTGAGGCCAGCCAGGGAAGCCCGGGATCACCCTTGGGCCCCAGGGCGAAATCTATGAAGACTTGATATGTAACAGGTACAGTGGAGCCCAACCAGCTTTCTCCTGGGCTTCTAGGTGCCCAATTGTGGGAGTGTCCAAAGGCCTGACCCCGACCTCAGAATTCCAGACATGACCCCCAGGGAGCTTGGGCCTTGGCCTTGATGTCTGATTTTAGGTTTACAGATCCTTAGACATGGGGTAATAACAGCCTTTGTCAGGAGCTGGGGTGGGAGAAGAGTGGGGGCGCGGGGGGGAGCAAAGGCGAGTTTCAACCACAAACATTTGCTCTGTGCTGGGTTCAGCTGGGGACACAACGGGAGCCAGGTAGAACTGTCTCTCTCCTGAACTTCCTCTTGAACTTGGAAATGACATGTTAGGGTTCATGCATACAGCAGGCAGGCACTCCATCAACATTTTGCAGCCCCCCCCCCACTTCTCATGCCAACCTCTCCAATGACCAGGCCATTCCAGAGGGGCAGCCAGCTCTGTCTCACATGGGGACATCTCTAGAACCCCCATTTGGGGGACAACTGGAAACCGTCTCTGGCCTCAGATAGGTGGTCTGCCGTTCCCCCAGGGCCTCTTGGGACCCGTTCCTTGGCTGCCTTCCCTGAGGCTCTGGCTGCTTTTGCGTTCTCAGTGTGCCCCAATGCTGAAGGCTGCTGAAGCCACCTGTCCCTCGTCTTTCCCTCACAGTGGGAGTTTTTTCAGGGCCACTTTGAGCTGGATAGCTTTGAAGCAGGCATTCCCAGGTCCTGCCATTGACCAGCTTTGAAACCTTTTCCCGCAGTTACTGTGCAAGACTGACTTTTCCTCCTTCTGCCTGCTTCCTGCTTCAGCCTCAGAGTCTTTCTTGGGGGGTGGTCTCCATTTACAATCCGGGTGGGACATGTGGGCTCACGGATTGGCGTGGGGGAGTGGGTAGGATACCCAACTTCCAGTCAGCTCTTTTTTTTTTTTTTGACAGGATCTCTGTAGCCCCAGCTGGCTTGGAACTCACTTGTGTAGACCAGGCTGACCTCGATGTCGCTGAGATCAGCCTGGCTCTGGGATTGAAGGCGTGCGCCACTGCTTTGGTTGCCTTTTTTTTGTTTTTATTTTTTTAGTTAAAGAGTTGGGCCTCAGGGGCTGGAGAGATGGCTCAGGGTTTTAAGACCCCAGCTGTTCTTGCAGAGGACCTGGTTTTGCTTCTCAGCACTCACAAGGTCAAGAGCTATTAGTAACTTCGGTCCCAGGGAATCTGACACCCTCTTCTGGCCTCCAAGGATAGTGCGTGCATGTGGGACACTTGCATGCATGCAGGCAAGACACTCAAACATATTTAAAAAAGAAAGTTTTTCGGGGCTGGAGAGATGGCTCAGAGGTTAACAGTACTGACTTCTCTTGCAGAGGACCTGGGTTTGACTCCTAGAACCCACATGGTGACTAGCAGCTGTCCATAACTCCAGTTCCAGGGCACTGACACCCTCTTCTGATCTCTGCCAGTGTTGCATGACATGGGTGCACTTACATTTGTGCAGACTATACACTCATGCACCTAAAATAAATATAATAATTGTTTAAAAGTAACAGTGGGCTTTTACTGCATTGCCTAGCTGGCTGTGAACTTCTGTGTTCAACCAATTCTGCTTTACTCTCCTGAGTGGCTGGCATGTGTATAGGCACACATCACAGAGCCCGAATGCAGTGGGATTTAAAATGGACTCTTACTTCTAACAGCAGGGAGAAGAAGCGTCAGATCCTCTGGAACTGGAGTTAGGATGATCGATCCTTAGCCCCCGTGTGGGTGCTGGGAACTGAACTCTGAGCAGCCAGTGAGTGCTCTTAACCACTGAGCCATCTCTCCAGCCCTGAGGGGAGGCTTCTTATAAGCATGTAAATACCAGGTGAAGAGTAGCCCAGGGGCTGTCATAGTTTGAGGCCCTGAACAAGCTGTTTCTGAAACCCACAGCTGGGGCTTCATCCACTCACATCATTCACACTTTATTGAGCACTTATTTGTGCCAGGTATCCATCCAAGCACTGGGGACATGGCTGTAAAGTCATAGTTTGCCCCAGGGCCTTTGAACTTGCTGTCTCCCCTTCCTCTTCATTCTTGTTCTTGATATTCGCGTAGAAACACATCAACTCTGCTCTTTCCTTCCAGCACCACTCAAACATCACCCCTCAGCAAGTCCTGTCCTGATCTACACTTCAGCATCACACCCTCCCACATCTTTCCCATTTCCTGGTTTATTTGACTCTTATCAGAAGTCATGATCCAGTATACTTTATAGAATGCTTATTTATTTTGTTGATATTCTGACATCCACCAGAAGGTCAGCTTCGTGAGGGAGGGTGTTTTCATCTCTGTGGGCCACAGTAATATTCCTCAGGGTCAGGAAAGGGTCCCCCACACTATTGAGAAACTGACAATATTGAGTGAACAGAAAGCTGATAAAAGGCAAAATGGTGATGTTGTGCTTTGGCTTGCTTGGTTTTTATTTTATGTATATGAGTGTTTTGCTTGTATATATGTACCATGTGCATGCAATGCCTGTGGAGTCCAGAAGAGGGCATTGGTCCTCTAGAACTGGAATTAGGGATGGTTGTTAGCCATCATGCAGGTCCTGGGAACCAAACCCAGGTCCTCTGCAAGAGCAGTCAATGCGCTTAAGTCCTGAGCATCTCTCTAGCCACAACATTTTGTTTTTTTGATATGAGATCTCATATAGCTCAGCTGGTCTCAAATTCACTATGTAGCAGAGGATGACTGACATTTTGATTTTACTGCCTCCACCCCCAAGTGCAAAGATGACAGGCATGTGCCACTATGCCTCTTTATGCAATGCTGAGAGCTAAACCCAGGGCTTCATGCATGCTAGGCTGCATTTTACCCATTACATCCTCAGCCCCTGCCTTGGTTTTTGAGACTGTGGCTATAGAGCCCTAGGGGAGTACCCTGGCACTGGGATTATAAGCATGTGGCATCACTCCTGGCTTTTTTTCAATGTGTATGAGTGTTTTACCTTTATACATATAAGTGTACCTGTACATGCAATGCCCTTAGAACCCAGAAGAGGGCATTGGATCTCCTGGAACTGGAGTTACAGATGGTTGTGAGCTGCCATGGGGTGCTGGGAACTGAACCCAGGTCCTCTGCAAGAGCAGCTAGTTGTTGTTGTCTTCTGTTTCTTTTTCTTTTTTTTTTTGGTTCTTTTTGAGACAGTGTCTCCCTGTAGCCCCAGCTGGCCTGGAACTTGCTATATAGACCACTTGAGCCTCGAACTCACAGAGATCCGCCTGCCTCTGCCTCCCAAGTGTTGGGACTAAAGGTATGTGCCGGTACACCTGGCTCCAGCCAGTGTTCTAACTACTGAGCTGCCTCTCCAGCCCCACGCCTGGCTTTTTACATGGGTGCTGGGGATGGAGCATGCAAGCAAACACTCACACACATCAAAAAAAGAATCCCTCAAAAGTGTGCCCAGCAGTTTATATCTTAGCTAATTCCAGATCCAGTCAACTTGGAAACCATGCTTAACAGTGGAAGGCCTGGAGGCTGGAAGGTAAAGGGTAGGCAGGCACTTTTCTCTGGTACTTTTGTGAATCTGAGGCAGGCTAGAAAGGCAGGGATGTTTAAGGGGACATGAGAAGGGAATCTCATTCTGGAATCTCACTGACGTCTCTCACTAACTGACAGTCAAGAATTCCAACACAGGGTTTGGGAGGATGGCTCAGGCAGTCAAGCACTTGCCATGGAGCATGAGGATGTGAGTTTGGAAATCTCACACTTGTGTAAAACAGCCAACTGCAGTGGCACACAACTATGATCCCACCATTGGGGAGGCAGTGACAGAAGGATCCTTGGGGCTCAATGACCAGTCAGTGTAGCCCAATCAGTGAGCGCCAGGTTCAGTGAGGAACCCTTCCTCAAAAACCATGGCGGGGAGGCTGAGGTTGCAGTTCTTTTGGCAGCATGCTTTCCTAGCATAGTCGACTCCCTGGGTTTGATCCCCACCACCTGATAAAGCTGGGTATGGCTGTGCCTGACTGGGAGATGGCGGGAGGAGGAGCAGAAGTTCAAGGTCATGTGTCTTGAGATGGCTCAATGTGCTAAGCCAGTGAGCTGAGTTTGAACTCCAGAACCACAAGGAGGAAAGAGAATCAACTCCTGCAAGTTGTTCTCTGACTTCTACATGCTTGTTTGTGTGTGTGTGTGTGTGCGCGCGCGCGCGCGCGCACATACACACAAAATAAGCAAATGTAAAAAAAAGTTTTCGAGCTGGGTGTGGTGGCACACGCCTTTAATCCTAGCAGTTAGGAGGCAGAGAAGGGTGGATTTCTGTGAGGTGGAGGCTAACCTGGTGTATATAACAAGTTCCAGGCCAGTTGAGGTCACAGAGAGATATTACCTAAAAAACAAAGACTGTAGAGTGACTGAAGAAGACACCTACTGTCAACCTCTGTCCTGCACACACACAAACACATGGACACAAAAGGAATTCCAACCGAATTAACGACAGTTGCTGTGAAGTTCGCTTACACCGAGACAATATTCCTCTTATACAGAGATATTTCAGATAGGAATGATAAACAGCAATGAACCATGCTTAGCTATAAGTATATTTGGCTTTTCTTTTTTTCAGTTGTAAGCCTGCAATTTTTCAGGAATCTCACAAACACTCCCATTTATAGTAAGGCATGTCTTAACTCTTGTGCAATTCGTGTGACCCACAGTTTCATTTTATCAGATTACAGTTCCATCCAAGTACCTCTGGAGCTACCCTACAGTCTCATTTATCAAAAAAGTGGGAAAAGGTGTGTGGGGGTGTATAACTTTGCAGTGTAACTTGTGAGCCACCAAAATCATATGTAAATGTTTACTGCTGAGTCACTTAAGTGTGACTGTCCCTGGAGAAGCTCACACTCAACAGTTGGGAGTGTCGTATCCTTTTCCTGAGTGGCCTATCAACCCCTGTGCTTTAATCTGTATTAAGTTCTCTTCCCAATAAACTCTCACTGCCTCATGCTGTCTCATCCCTACATTCTTTTCTGCAGCAAAGTCAAACATCCCATCTTCATTTGAGTGGAAGTCTCTGAAAACAACTTCTCATGGGCTGAGGAGATGGTCCATTTGGTATATTAGGTACTTGTCTGTTGCTGTGATGAACACCAGACGGAGACTTACAGAAGGGAGAATTTATTTGGCTTATGGTTCCAGAGGGATCAGAGTCCATCATGGCGGGAAGCGTCGGGGCAGGAGCAGATAGCTGAGTGCTCCTGTCTTCAAATAGGAAGGACTAGAAGAGAGGAAAGGCTTTAAATTCTCAAAGCCCGCTTCCAGTGACGTGTGTGTGTGTGTGTGTGTGTGTGTGTGTGTGTGTGTGTGTGTAGTTTGTGCAGGAAGAGGCATTCATAGATGAGGAAGCTTCAAGAAAGGAGCCCTAAGGATAGAGGTTGGAGGAAACCTCAGGCAAGTAGTTTAGGGACTAATTGTAGTAGGTGGCCTCAAGCCTCTGAGGCTATGATAATGGGGATAATTGCCCAGAGACATCACAAGCAAGGTGGCAGGTGGATGAGGGCTCTGGCATCCCCAAAAGGGGCCATGAGGGTGGCATGAATACAAAGGCAAGGGGCTCTGAGCTGGAACTCAGTGGAAGAATACTTGCTTTTGTTTAGCATGTGCAAAGCTGAGTTCCTTCTCCAGCAGAGTGCAACCTCCCCACCAGCACTCCCCCACAAAACAAAACAAAACAAAACAAAACAAAACGGGGTGGGGGGGGCATGGCACACCCATATCATGTGACTCTCAACAGCCTGTAAGTCCAGCTCCAGGGGAATCTGCCTGCATAGACACCTGCAATTACGTGCACATACCCCCTCCTTACACATAGTTAAATAAAAATAAATGATGTTCTCTCTCTCTCTCTCTCTTTTTTTTTTTTTTTTTTAAAGTACAGGGTCTCCCTGTAGCCCCAGCTGTCCTGGAACTTGCTTTGTAGACCAGGCTGGCCTTGAGTTCCACCTGCCTCTGCCTCCTGAGTGCTGGGATTAGAGGTATATGCCACCACACTAGGCAGTTTGTTCTCTTTTTAAAAAAATTTTATGTGTATGAGTGTTTTACCTGCATGTATATAAGTGCACCACATGTGTACAATGCCCTCAGAGGCCTGAAGAGGGTGTTGGATCCCCTGGAACTGGAGTTACAGACAGTTGTTAGCTGCCATGTGAGTACTGGGAACTGAATCTGGATCCTCTGCAAGAGCAGCCGGTGCTCTTAGCCACTGAGCCATCGCTCCAGCCTTCAAAAGAAATTATAACATAACAAAACAAACCACAAAACAGTAACAAACCTCTGATCCTCCCCTTCCCCCTGAAAAGACAACAAACAAAAACAAAGGACAAGAACAGGTAGAGCCACTAGTCTCTGCAGGACCCTTGTGTCTGAGTGTGGATGTGAGGTTTGCATGTTTGGCCAGAGTGTGAAGGCTGATGCCCTTATGACCCAGCAGATGGTACCAGGTGCATGGGCCAAATGGGAGGGATAGGAACAAGGAGGAGCAGAAGGTAGCTGTGACTAGGTGGGGGAGGTCTGACTGCCTCCATCTCTTCTCTGGACCCACATGGTGTGTGATTAATTGGAGGCCATGGCTGCTCAGGGAACGTTCTGTAGAACTGTGGTCAAGTGAAGGGATAGAAACATTCCATACAGACCTTGGCAGAGCCTTTAATACACTCTCAAGCTTTGCATAGCTTTCCAAAACTTACTTGTAACTTGACTTATTTTTCTTTCCCTTGGAATCATTTTTTGGGGGCACTAGAGTTTTTGGAAGTAATCTTAGAAATGATGTCTTAACCCAAAGAGGAAGCTTGAATATGGAATTTCAGGCAGGCAGAGATTTCTGGCTGAGCATGAAAGGCTTCTTTTTGGTTATCCTCTTCCTCTGAAGACCTGGGCACTAGAACAAGGGCTGGTGCCCCACAGATCTCTCTCGAGTGGCCCAGTGGGGTTGCAAACTTTGGGCAGACCAAATTAGGAACTCAGGGGAAGACTGTTCAGGGTTAGGCTAAGCGGGATGAACACTGGGCTAAGGAAGAAGGGGCTAATGGAGGACAGACAAGAGGATTTCTGATTTCTGCTTTGCTCCTTGGATCACGCCCTTTGATTGCTGAGGACTGGGGAGGTAGCAGGCAGGTCTTCTGGGAATGCTTAGAGTCCCCTGGGACAAAGTCCAGAGATCAGCTCAGCAGAGAAATATTTGGTTTCTGATTCCTACCCCCTTTCTCCTTCCCCAGTTTAGGGTCACAGTGGGAAACTTCAGATAGCCCTCCTCTTCTGAAAGTAAACACAGGAGGCTGCCTGGGCTTGGCTTTCCCCCATCCTGCACAGCCCCCAATCCTTTGTCTAGCTCCCTCTGGACCTTTGAGTTCCAGCAGCTCAGCCCCCTTCAGCCCATGGTCTCTGGACCCTTACAGGGTCTTTGGCATGGGGAAGAGGGATGCGAGGAAGCACCAGGGACTTGGTCAGTCCTGGCATCACTCCTGTGTGCTCCCGCTGGGGACACTTTAGAAGACACAGGGAAGCTGAGGAGAATTCAGGGCTTTCTGCCCTTATTTGTGGTACATGGCCACAATTGTTGTTATTACTGGTAATAAGGCAGAGAAGCTGGGACAAAGTTGAAAATGAATGGGGGATCCTCCATTCCTTCCTCTGTCCTCCTGTTCCTGTTCTTCCTCCTCTTCCTCCTCCCTTTTCTCTTTCTCCCTCTGCTACTCCTTCTCCTCCTCTTCCTTCTCCTCTTCCTCCTCCTCCTTCTCTTCTTCCTCCTCCTCTTGAGTCCAGGCAGACCTTGAATTCATGATCTTCCTGACTCAGCCTCTCCAGTACTGGGATTGTCAGCAGCAGAGGGGCACAGGCCAGAGACACAGTTCAAAGCTGTTACTTGCAGCAGCCTGAAGACTGTTTTCCAGAGACTTCCAGTCAGGTGAAGACTGGATTCTTGACTTCAACACAGAAAAGAATTTCCAGAGGAGCCAGTATGAAGCAGAGTGGGAGGAAGAGAGTTTAACACAGACTCAAGCACAGGGTTGGTATGGAGGCGCTCACAGAAAGGATGAGACATGCCAAGTTTAAGTCTGGGCTTCTCAAGGGAGAGTCAGGCTCCAGTGTCTTAGCAGCAGCCATATGTACGATGTTGTTGACTCAGAATTTACATGTCAAAGGATTAGTAGGAAACCACACCCCCCCCCATTTCTTTTTTTCTCTTCTTTCTTGAGACAGGGTCTCCCTGCAACCCCAGCTGGCCTGGAGCTCACTATGTAGACCAGGCTGGCCTTGATCTGACTGCCTCTGCCTCCCCAGTGCTAGGATTAAAGTTGTGTGCCACCAGGCCTGACTGCCTCTTCTTTGACAAGATTATAGAGTGGCTCCAGATGTACCTTGGATAGAATTGTCATTCTTTCTCACAAGGGATGCTCAAGGGGATTAAGACATGTCTTTTACTATAAATGGAGGTTGGTGAGATTTCCTGGGAAACTGCAGGTTTACAACTTGCAAATGGGAAAGGCCTTGTGCACTTAGACCTTAAACATGGTTCACTGTTATTTTAACATTCTTATTTGAAATAGTTTATAGAAAAGAAATATGCCTTGGTAGGTAAACTTCACAGCCTTGGAACTGAGAGTCCTCTTGCCTCAGCCTCCCAAGTTCTGAGATGTCAGGTGTGTGCAAAGGATGATAGTGACTCACCTTCCCTTTAATTTCCTTTAATATTTATTATTTCTTTGAGTTCAGGTTTTATTTTATTTAGTGTGTGTGTATGGGAGGTGTAAGTGCACTTGTGCATGCAATGCCCTGCAGAGGCCAAGAGAGGGTGTCAGATCCCTTGGAACTGGAGCTATGGACAGTTAGTTTCCATGTGGGTGCTGGGAATCGAACCTGGGTCCTCCATAAGCCAGTGTTCTTAACTGCTGAGCCACCTCTCCAGCTCTCCTCCTTTGTTTTTTTGAAACAAGATCTCTTGCTGACCATGAAGCTCATCAGTTTGACTAGGCTGACTGCCAGTGAGTTTCAGGGATCTGTCTGTCTGCTCCCTCTCCTCCACCCACCCATGCTGCGGTTATAGGTGTCCACAGCCATATTTGGCTTAAAAATTTTTTTATTCTGGGGGCTGGAGAGATGGCTCAGCAGTTAAGAGCACTGACTGCTCTTGCAGAGGACCCCGGGTTTGATTCCCAGCACCCACATGGCAGCTATGAACCGTCCTTAACTCCAGTTCCAGGGGAGTCCAACACCCTCTTCTCACCTCCCTGGCATTGTATGACATGGGTACACTCACATACATGCAGGCAATACACTCATACACATAAAATAGAAATAATAAATTAAAAAAAAATTCTATTCTGGGCATTCGAACTGAAGTCCTTATGTTTTCACGTCAGGCGCTTTATTGACTGAGCCATCTCCTTAGCCCTCAGGTTTTGATTTTAGTGTGTGGTGTGTCTTAACTCCTGGCTCTTTTTTTCCCTCCTTCCTTAAAAAAACAAAACCAAAACAAACAAAAACAAACAAACAAAAAAAAAACAAAAACAGGGGCTAGGTGGACATCTCAGTTGGTAAAGTGCTTTCTGTCCATACATGAGGACCAGAGTTTGATTCTCAGAATCCATGTAAAAAGCTGCATGTGGTGCTACACAGTTATAATCCCAGTGTTAGAAAAGTAAAGACAGGTGAATCCCTGGGCTCAATAGCCAGCCAGCAAAGACCACCTGGCGAGTTTCAGGCCAGTGAGAAACTCTCAAAAAACAGGGTGAGCCAGGGATGACCGGGCATGCCAGTGCTTAGGAGGCAGAGGCAGATGGATCTATACAGCCAGTTACAGGCCAGCTGGGGATACAAGGAAAGCCTGTCTCAAAAAACCAAAACCAAAAACAACAACAACAAATCCCAAACAAACAAACAAAAACACACACAACCCCAAAGTATAAAACCAAAACCAAAAAAAAAAATAGCCAGGTGGATGACTCCTGAGGATTGACAGCCAAAGTTGACCTCTGGCCTTGCTCCACGCTCCACGCTGCACGCTCCAGCTCCACACTCCACGCTCCACGCTCCACGCTGCACGCTCCAGATCCACTCTCCACGCTCCACGCTGCACGCTCCAGATCCACTCTCCACGCTCCACGCCGCACGCTCCAGATCCACGCTCCATGCTGCACGCTGCACGCTCCAGCTCCATGCTCCAGGCTCCAGGCTGCACGCTCCACGCTCAGACACACACACTCAAACACGCACCTCTAACCTCACCCCCACAAAACAAACACAAAACCAAAACCCAAAAACAAGACACAACACTAACAGCCCGATATTTTGGCATACGATTTTGTTATATCCGACTGTCAGCTGCAATGGACGAGTGCTGGAGACAGGACTCCACGTTGTCAGCTGCAGCCGCCTGTGGAGATCTTTTCAGAGATCTCTGCTTAGGTGAAGATGTGATCCCTGACCTCCCCGCAGAAAAGACTTTCAGAATGAGCCAGTAGAAGCACCACTGAGGGGTTTAAAAAATACTTTTATTTATTATTTTTATATTATGTGTATGAGTATGCATGCACACTCATGTCGTGCAGTGCCCATGGAGGCCAGAAGAGGGCATCGGAGCCCCTGGAACTGGAGTTACAGGTTGTTAGCTGCCAGGTGGGTGCTGGGAACTGAACATGGGTCCTCTTCAACAGTAGCTAGTGCTTTTAAATACTGAGCCATCTCTCCAGCCCCCGGCATTGAGTTTTAGTAAAAAGAAAGTTGAACATAGATTTTTAAGCACCAGGGTTAAAAATGTGAACTGTGGGGCAGGGTGGGGTGGTCACAGGACCCTCACCTGGGAATCTGGTCATTAGTGCATCACAGTTTCAAGTGATCTTGAGAAAGGCTACAGGAAGTGGAAGGTTAATGGGAGATGGGGAAATCAGTCCCTTCTTGGGGTCCCTTCTTGAAGTTTTTAGTCTCCTTAATTAAAAAATTTGGGGCTAGGGAGATGGCTCAGTGGTTAAGGGGACTCCGATTCAGTTTCCAGCACCCACATGACTGCTAACAACCATCTGTAACTTCTTTCTAGGGGATTGCCTTCCTCTTGTGCTTTGTGCGGGCACTGCACACACATGGTACGCTTACATACTCCAAGGCAAACCGTTCATACACTTAAATGAAAATAAATAAATAAAATATTTAAAAAATTGTAAGAAGAAATTCAAAAGGAAGACCCAGGATAGTTTTATTAGAATTTAAAGGGAACACTCCAGGGTGCTGTAAATCTTGGTAGCTGCCTGGGGGAAGGAGACAGAGAAGAGGAAGAGAAAAGGCTATGACCTTTGAGTTACCCTGGCCTGGAGGTCAACCATATAGCAGACGCAGACAAGCAGCTGTCTGGCAGGAAGGGGTACTTCAAGGAAAGAGGAAGGCCAGAGTACCAGAAAAATCATATTTAGGCTCTGGCCAATATCTGAAAGAAAGAAAGAAAGAGAAGAAAGAAAGGAAAAGCCACCCTCTAATCTCATTGATCTAAAGAGGAAAAAGAGGGAGGAGAGGAATTTTTTTAGTAACCCTTTGAGATGTAGCTTGCAAGCCACTTAAATCATATATGGCTACTATTAGGAAATGCAATGTGCCAGTGTGTTGGCTTATGCTGTTAGTCCCAGCACTTGGGAGGCAGGGGCAGGCAGATCTCTTGAGATCGAGGCCAGCTTGGTCTACATAATGAGTTCCAGGACAGCTGGGGCTACAAGGAGACCCTGTCAACAAAAAAGGAAGAAAAAAAAAAAAAAAAAAAAAAAAAAAAGAAAGAAGTGTAACTCTCCATGCAGAAGCCCACACCTGGATGAGTCCCACTGGAATGTCCCAAGGACACCTATGGAAGGCTCTTGGATCCCATGGCAACGATCTGGGTCAGCAACTCATGGGTGGAAATGGAGGGACTGGAGAGATGTTCAGTGGTTAAGGCACCTGCTCTGGCAGAGGACCCAGGTTTGGCTCCCAGCACCCATATGAGGCGGCTGACAACCATGTATAACCCCAGCTCCTGGGGATTTGACACCCTCTTCTGGTCTCTGAAGGCAGCAGGTATGTATGAACTACACATGCATACACGCACACACTCACAAATACACATAAAATACATTAAAGCAATAGAAGTGAGGACAGTAAATTTTTTTGATTTATTTATTTTTATGTGTATGAATGTTCTGTCTGCATGCATGTAAGTGCAACATGTATGAGCAATGAAGAGGGCATCATATCTCCCAGAGGTGGAGTTACAGGAGGTTGTGAGCTGCCATGTAGGTGCTGGGAACTGAATCTGGGTCCTGTGGAAGCACAATCAGTGCTCTTAACCGTTGAGTCATCTCTTCAGCCCCTGATTTATTTAATTTTATGTATATGAGTGCTTTGCCTACATATATGTAAATGTACCAGATGCACTCAGTGCCCCTCAGAGGCCAGAAGAGGCTGTCAAATTCCTTGGAACTGGAGTTACAGACAATTGTTAGTCGTGCTATGTGGGTGCTGGGAACTGAACATGGGTCCTCTGCAAGAGCACTCGGGTAACTGCTGAGCGTCTCTCCAGCCGCCAGAAAGAGAAAGCATTCCTGAGAACGGGAGTGGGCTAGGGAGCTGAGGGCGAAGCATGTGCCACTCTGAAGTGTGCGAGGTTTCCACGCAGCCCCTTGTCGGTGGTTGTATCTCGGGCTTTTCCTCCACGTGCTGTTTGTTACATGAAGCCTAAGTGAGGAAGGGCTTGGAGTCGTCCTCTGCAAATTGGCCCGAGCGTGCTCATTTCTTTTATTTATTTATTTTATGTGCATGAGTGCAGCTGAACCTCAGGTCACCAGGAAAGAATCTAACATTATTTAACACTTCCCCCCCCATCAACTGGCTGTTTGAAAGGCCCGCTGAGATTGCTGCTTTCTGGCTGGGACCAGCTCTTTTGTATAACAGATGTTATCCAGATGTCAGCCAGGGTCAGTCAGAGATTTGGCGCCTGCCTCTCTCCCACGGCCTGCGGGAAACCCAGTGCCCTCCCTGAGATGTTTGTGAATTCCCCGGGCCTCTATTCTCATGCCTGCATCTTGGCTTGAGTTCATGCCTGCTGCCCACTCCGGGAGGTGGGGGGGCATTTTGGGTGGGGGGAGACCAGCCCTGTTTGCTCATTCTCCCCCAGGCCAGTCCTGTCTATCCATCGATGGCTTGCAAGTCCTTAACGTCCCCCCAAACAGCGCGGTTCCTGAAATCCTGCCATTCCAACCATTCTGACATTGTTTAGCTTCCTCCAGTAAGATCTTGCTTGACAAAGAATTCCAGTGCTGGCAGGAAAAGCTTGCACCCTTCTTGCATAACACAGCCAAGGGTATTATGACTGGCTTCGAGCTAACCAGGCTGTGGAGGGAAGGGGAAACCTCGCTGAGGACACCCAAGGTCAACGGCTTGGTGAGGAGGCTGGACATGCTCTTTCCTTGACAAGTTGGCATAAGACTGCTGCTGGCATCCAGGCTGTGGTGACAGGAGATGGCATTGAGGCTGGCTGTCAGACGGAGGTAGTGGCATGGGGGGATGGAAGGAGGACAGCAGTTAATCCCAGGCAGATAGCAAAGGACCAGCAGTCAGCATTTTGGGGGACAGAGGCAGGGGGCACAGCTACCCACTGTCATCCTCAGCAGTTTGAGGAGTTCTTGTAGACTTTTAGGGACCTCCACTCAGGTCAAACTGGGGTTCCTGGCTTCAATGCAGAAAAGAATTTTAGGAGTAGCCAGTGTTTGAAGCAGAGTTAGAGTTTAATAAAGATATAGTGGCTGACAAGAGGGCTCAGTGGGTAAAGACTTGCTGTCCAAGCCTGACAACCTGAGTTTGATCCCTAGAACCCACATAAAGGTGGAAGGAGAGAACCAACTCCACAAACTTGTACTGTGACATCTCTACTTGAACTGTGGCACACATCCTATACCCTACATATCACACATACATGCACACACATACACACAATGCACCCAATAAATAAATGTAGAAAGATATATACATTTAAAGAATTTTATTACATTTGTGTGTGTGTGTATGTGTGTGTGTGTGTGTGTGTGTGTGTTTGTGGTGTGTATGTGTTGGTGTGGGCCTGGCACAGCATGTGTGAGGAGGTCGGGGGCAACTTTTGGGAGTCTGTTTTCTCCTTATACCATGTGGATCCTGGGGACTGAACTCTGAATGTCAGTCTTGGCTGTAAGCACCTTTCCCCCATGAGCCACCTCAATGGCCCAAGATATTTTAATATAGGCTTAAGTATGAGGTCTGAGAAAGAGGTGTTCAGAAAAAAGGGAGACCTACTGAGAGCTTTGCACACATGGGTGCGCTTGTATACACGCAGGCAAAACACTCATACACATAAAAAAGAAATAAAAATATTTTAAAAAGGAAGTGTTATCCTTTGATCTTCCAGTTTATAACATCACAAATTGGTTTCTCAGGGTGTGGCCGATTGGGGTCAGAGGCTGAGGTTATAGCAACAGAAAGTTGCTGGAAGTTGAGAGCTGCTCAGAATGTGTGGGACTAGCTCAGGGCTGGTCTAGATCCAGGACGAGAGTGTGGGGTGTGTTGGAGAGGTGTATCACACTCAAGCCTGGGGGAATGCTAGGGTACTGATGAATGTGAGCCTGTCTTAGTGATGTGGACTGAGTGGTACCTAAGTCTGCTTAGGTGGAAGGGCTCACTTGCTCCCTCCCCTCCTTCCCTCCCTCCCCTCCCTCCCCCTCCCTTCTATCTTTTCCCTCCCCTCTCTCCACCTTTTCTCCCATCCCTTTTATTTTTATTTTTAACTTTTAAAAGAAACTTTGTTGAGAATTTCATATATGCATATAAGGTGTTTTGGTCAAATCCACACCCACTCTCTCCCCTCCAACATGTCCCATATTTCCCCATCACTTTTTTCTGACAACTTTGTGTATTCTTTCTCTCTCTCTCTCTCTCTCTCTCTCTCTTTCTTTCTCTCTCTTTCTTTGAAATGGGGCTTTTTACCTCTGAAGAGGTAACCCTAAAATCTTTTAGGGATTAGTAATATAAGAGCTCCCAAATACTTTTTGTCATTTTTGGCCTTTGGAACAGAGTATGTTGCTAAGAGGCCCAAGGACATTTTGACTTTTGGCCAAGAAACTGGCTACTTTTCTTTGGGGTCTTTTTTACTCTAACTGCCTAGCCAACTCCTACATCCTATTCTTTTTTTCTTTTTAGGTCTTTTTGAGACAAGGTCTCCCTGTAGCCCCAGCTGGCCTGGAACTCATTATGTAGATCAGGCTGGCCTG
>NW_008348083.1:1498528-1577937 GCF_000622305.1 Nannospalax galili
AGATCCGCCTGCCTCTGCCTCTCAAGTGCTGGGATTAAAGGCGTGCACCACCACGCCCGGCTTCTAAATAACTTTTTATATTGACTTAAGCCTAATGTCTGGGAAGTGTGATCCCTTGAACTCTTAAAGAAATATACTTCTGACTTTACTCTTTGGTTATACTTTCCTTTTGGGTGTTTAAGACCATACAGTTGGCCGCTTAAGGTCGTTTGAGGATCTGTTCCTCAGAGGCCACATGGGCTTGGGAGGAGCCCCTGGCTCCTTTCTTTCACAAGTTCCATCTATGTGAAGATAAGTCAAAGGTCTTGTTCAACCATGCCTTGCTTTACTTGGATGCATGGATGAGATGTTCCCTCTGAGTTGACCCTCCTCTTTGTAGACTGGACACTGGTTCAAGTCCATCTCGTGGGGTCTCCATGGCCTCCCTGAATAAGATGACAGGTGCCTCACCACAGTTACAGGACATTTGGAGAGATGCTCCATAGGCTCCTGGAACTTAGTTGACCTTGGAGGGCTGTGGGAGACAGGCTTGAGCCTAGGGTGAAAGTCTTAATGACAGCCATACAGCAGGCCCAGGGCAATGGCTTGACCACTGGAGCCACAAGTTACGCCTTGTGACATTTGCTCCAGTTGGCAGATCATGAGACTGATGCCTAGAGCTTGCCACTCCCTAATCACCACCCTTGGAATTCAAAATTGCAACACTTAGATACTGCAACAGTCAGGGTCATGGGGTTTCCAGGAATCCAGGCTCTGTAATCTGAAACCCAGCATGCTAATGAGGCATCCTACCCACTATTCTGTGATAGGACATTAAGTCTTTTATGCTAATAGGATGCTAAACCTGTTATGCTAATATGGTATCCTACTTGCTGTACTGTGAAGGACGCTAAACCTGTTATGCTAATAAGGTATCCTACTTGCTGTGCTGTGATTGGACCACTACCCCTATATAAGCTTGTGTCTGAATGCAGCTCTGCTGACACAGTCTCCTCACTAGCCCTGGGGTCTGGGACCCGGCAGAAGCAGCAATGACAGGAGGCAGCGCAGGGCAAGCAGAAGAGCTGCCTCAGCACCAGGTGAGCAGAACAGCCTCAGCACAGGGCAGGCAGAAGGAAGAGTGGCCTCAGCCCAGGGTGAGCGAAGGAGCAGCCTTGACGCCCATAAGAACGAAGGAGTGGCACCCACGAGAACAGAGGAGGGGCTGCTGTTGGCGGTGACCGCAGAAGGCAAGGGGCAAAAACTGTTCTTTAAGTCCCTCTGACCACATTAGTATAGGCCTCAACGTATGGTTGTTAAACATCCAATAAGGTTAGTTCCACCAGTCTGGTACTTTTAATTACCATGTGCTATGTAGATAAAACTTGGGTAAAAAAACAAATATTCGGGGCTGGAGAGATGGCTCAACAGTTAAGAGCACTGACTGCTCTTGCATAGGACCCGGGTTCAATTCCCAGCACCCGCATGGCTGCTACGAACTGTCTTTAACTCCAGATCCAGGGAAATCCGAAGCCCTCTTCTGACTTCCACAGCATTGCACAACATGGGTGTACTCATGTACATGCAGGCAATACACTCATACACCTAAAAAACTAAAACAAAACCAAAAAACAACCCAAATACTCTCAGATACACCTTGACTAGATATTTTGTTTCTTAAACTAGTTGACTAAACTATGACCTTAGAAAATTTTAAGATTGTGTGTATATTATTTTTGTCTCATCCTTTATATATCATAGCAAACCTACACAGACCCTCATCACTTGTCTAGGCTTTCTCATTTTTTCTATTTTGGAAAATATCTTCATTCTCATATCTTTTTAACATCTTTTACATTCTCATTTTCTTTTTTTTTAAAATAATTATGAGACATAATAGCATTAACAAATAAATTTTCCATCTGTTGTGAGACATCTTTTCCTGGTGATTCTAAGCAATGCTTATTCCCTTTTAAGGTCCTAGTGTCAAGCCAACATTTGATTAAAGTCCTCCCTCCCTCCCTCTCTCCCTTCCTTCTTTCCTTCCTTGCTTCTTCCTTTCTAGTGCTAGGATGTTTGATAGATGTATCACATGCATTTTTTGTTTGTTTGTGTGTTGAGGTAGACCTCAGGACCTGACACTGGCCAAACATACTACCTCAGAGCTACATCCCCAGCCCTTTTTTCAGTATTTCTTTAACTCTTGGAGGTCAAATCTCATGTAAGAATCCAACAAAATCTAATCTTCCACCTGTAATAGGGCACCTTCTTGACCATAGCTATGCCATGTTAAAGTTTAGGCTGACTCTAGTCTCTGAAATTATCAGACAATTGGCCCAGGATATGTGAACACATGCAAGTTGGACCCTGGTTGTCTTGGGAACAGGTCAGAGCATCCTAGAGTGCTCCTGCTAACTGCTGATTTATGGCTTCTGTAGGTTATGCTTGGCTTGCTTCTGCAGAATAGTAATTGTTGATTAATAGAATAGAAATTATTTAGGGGACTCTCTACCTGTTTGCTAGGGAACCTGAACCTTTCACTACTGGTTATAGTTTCTCTATACAAAAAGTATC
Source organism: Nannospalax galili (assembly GCF_000622305.1). NCBI lineage: Eukaryota > Metazoa > Chordata > Mammalia > Rodentia > Spalacidae > Nannospalax > Nannospalax galili. Next base: position 1,501,082 of record NW_008348083.1, read on the forward strand.
CTATAACATTTAGAGGTTCCTAAGATACAATTGCTATACAACAAACCTCCTTAGAGGGAATTTTGTGACTGGTAAAGACAAAATAGAATAACAGTAAGATTGATAATGTCAGTTTATGAAAGAGGAGAAAGCTAGTTCTGTGCAGGTCAGGGGTTTGGACAGAAAATTGTATTTTCTTATGTATTTCCTTGACAATGTTTGCTCAAGCTTAACACTCAATGATTAGCTTCTGTATTCTGCTTGCTTGCCCAGCAACATGATCAATATAAAAAAACCCAGAGTGCTTAGGCTCGGGGCTGCACTTGGGCCCTCTAGGAAAGAGTGTAGCCCAGCCATGTAGCCCAGCTATAATAAATCTTTCTTTCTTTCTCCAGACTCACCTGTCTGTCTGTTTGGAGCATTTGTGGATCCCAGACTATAACATACCTCCCCAAATATATTTACCTGAAAGAGTTTTGCAGGTAGGTAGTTTTGCAGGTAGACCTACCGCAGTCTCATCCATGAAGCCCATCCTGAGTTAAGAACTTTTTTTTTGGTATTTTGAGAGACAGGGTCTCCCTGTAGTTCCAGCCTAAAACTCACTATGAAGACCAGCCTGGTGTCGATCTCACAAATATCCACCTGCTTTTGCCTCCTGAGTGCTGGGATTAAGGGCATGTACTTTTTCTTTTCCTTTCTTTGTTTCTTTTTTTTTTTTTTTGTGCTGGAGATGGAACCCAGGGCCTTGTGCATGCTAGACAAGTGCTCACTACTGAGTCATACCCTAGTCCTCACTGGGGGATTCCAGCCAGGAGCTTTATCAATAACCCATGTCCACAACTATTCGCTGAGGGATTCTAAGCAGGGGCTTATCAACAAGCCACATCCCCAGCCCCTAACTGGGGGATTCTAGGCTGTCACTCTACCCATGAGCCATGCACCCAGCACCTCACTGGGGGATTCTAGGCTGTCACTCTACCCCTGAGCCACACCCCCAGTCCCTCACTAGAATATTCTAGGCAGGAGTTTTACCAATGAGCCACATCCCCAGCTACTCATTTGGGAGGATTCTAGGCAGGGGCTTTACCTCTGAACTACACCCTCAGCCCCTCACTGGAGGATTCTCTAGCTATGCCCCATCCTTGAGTTAAGAACTTCTGATTTAGTTTGGTTCTTTTTTTACATATGAGGAAAGGCATGCAAATGCATGAATCCTTGCTCAGGGGCAAGGTGACCAGTGACAACACCAGAGTTACTCCAATATGGCAATTTAATTAGAACTGGATTAAGAGGTGGCTCCACCCTTACTAGCTATGGAATTTAACAAGAATGTAGTTTCTTTGTGCCTCACTTTCCTCATCCGTGAACTGGGATAATATCAGTGATGTGGGAGCTAGCTCTCTGTAGGCAGTGAGGGAAATGGTCCTATGGTAAAAGCTGCAAATTGCTCACATATGTTGCAGTAAGATTAGAAACTGAGGTTAAAAGGAAGATTAGGGGTTAAAACAGAAGAGTCTGGAGCAAGGAGGAAGAAGGAGAGAGCTTGTAGCTGGTATGAGATAACCAAACTGACCAAAAGAGGAGGGAAGGGGGCTGGAGAGCCAGCTTAGTGGTTAAGAGCATTGGCTGCTCTTGCAGAGGACCTGGGTTCGGTTCCCGGCACCCACATGGCAGCTACCAACTGTTTGTAACTTCAGTTGTAGGGGATCTGACACCCTCTTCTGGCCTCCATGGACACCAGGCATGCATGTGATATGTTTACGTACATGCAGGCAGAACACTCATACACATTTAAAAAAGAGAGAAGGGACAGGATTCTGGGTCAGTAGTGACAGGCTGACTGTTCCCCCAACCCCATAAAGGCCTTGAGAGACATAAGTAAGGTACTGATGTCCTTTCATATATCCTTGCTTCTTTCTCTCTTTCTTCTTCTTATTTTTATTTTATGTGTATGATTGTCTTGCCTGCATGTATGTAAGTACACCCATGTCTTGCATTACCCACAGAGAACAGAAGAGGGCATCAAATCCCTTGGAACTGGAATTACAGACTATTGTTAGTCACCATATGGGTGCTGGCATTCAAACCCAGATCTTCTGTAAGAACAGCCAGTACTCTTAACCACTGAGCCATCTCTCCAGCCCCATGTCTTTGATTCTAATGCAGCTAATTGTAACATATTAAGTAAAGATACCTTCTAAAACTGGGTGTGGAGGCAGAGGCAGGCAGATCCTTGTGAGATAGAGGCCAGACTGGTCTCCATCACGAGTTCCAGGCCATCTGGGGCTATGGGGGACCCTATCTCCAAACCAAAACCAAAAATTAGACAGCTTCTAAGAAAGCCTCTATTTCAGGAGTTCTCCTCAGACCACTCCTTAGACAAGGAGCTAAATATGAGATAACAAAGGACTGCAGCTGCATCCAGTGGCTGTGAGCTGCCTCTCTGCCACAGTAAAATACAGGCTGCTTGTGTACTGTGACAACAAAGACAGCTTGGTATAATTAATAGCACCTGAGACACCTGCAAAGTCAGAGTTAGCAGCACCAGCCAGTGTAACAGCTAGCAGACAGTCAGGCTCAACAGTTAACAAAGCACAAGCCAGAGATGAACAGAGGGGCCCTCAGGCACCACTAACTGGGCGGGCAGTATGTGAACAGTGCATGATCCTCTACTTCCTTGAGCCAGGGGACATACACAAGGCACGTGGGCCACACATTGGCTGGACTTGTGGTAGCCCAGAAAGCTAACCTATGCCACAGCAATCACCTCAGCCCTTGGGCAGTCTCTGCCGTGGCCCTACAGATAGCCCAGATAGCGCAGTTCTGTGGCTTTTCCCGCTCTTGGAAACCTCACCACTCGTGGGGGCTTCCCTCACTTTTCCTGTTTTCTCAGTGTTTTGTAATTCTTAATAAAGCTTGAATCTGCTTTGTATACTCTCAAGATAGTCCACATCTCTCCTCTTCACTGGTGTGAGACAATAAGCTTGGAGCCTCTGTGTCAGGTTGATCTTTGGTGAATGTTAAGTGTCTCATTCCTTAGGACCCTGAGTCAAGCACAAATGGACCAAGAAAGGTCCCATGATACTCAAAAATGCTGCATCATAGCACCTCTTTGGTGGGGATTCTATGCAGGTTACATGGCAGGCGAATGCATTTGAAATCAATTAATTATATATTATTTATTTATATTTTATGTGTGTAAGTTAAGTGTATTGCCTCATGGATGTAAGTATACCCCCACAGAGGGTACACTGTGTAACACCCACAGAGGCCAGAAGAAGGCATCAGATCCTCTGGAACTGGAATTACAGACTATTGTGAACCTCCATGTGAGTGCTGGGAACTGAATCTGGGTCTTCTGCAGGTACAGTCAGTGCTCTTAACTGTTGAACTGTCTCTTTAGCCCCTTGACATTTTTTTTTGTTTGTTTGTTTTTGAGACAGTATCTCCCTGTAACAACCAGCTGGTCTGGAACTCTCTGTGTAGACCAGGTTGGCTTTAATCTCACAGAGATCACGTGCCTCTGCCTCCCAAGTGCTGAGATTAAAGGCATGTGCTATCATGCCCGGCCATGGAATTAATTCTAAAAAAACTCCTATTATTTCTATTTCTATTTTATTTTATTTTATTTTATTTTATATGTGTATGAGTGTATTGCTTGCATGTATGTAAGTACACCCATGTTGTGCAATGCCTGTGGAGGTCAGAAGAAGGCATCAGATCCCCTGGAACTGGAGTTATGGATAATTGTTAGCCGTCATGTGGGTGCTGGCAACCGAACCCAAGTCTTCTGAAGAGCAGCCAGTGTTCTTAACTACTGAGCCAGCTCTCCAGCCCCAGAATTAATTCTTTAGTAAATGATAGTTCTAACTTTTATCAGGCATAGCTGTTTATTTATTTACTTATTTAATCATTTACTTATTTATTTATTAATTTTTTTTTTTTTAGGAGGGGACTCTTGGTGTTGCCCAGACTGGTCTTGAGTCCTTTGGCTCAAATGATCCTCCTGTCTCGGCCTATGAGGTACATGGAACTACAAGTCCATCCCATCCCATTTTACTTTTTATTATTATTATTACTATTTGGTCTTTTTGAGACACGGTCTCCATGAAGCCCCAGCTGTCCTGGAACTTACTATGTAGACCAATCTGGCCTTGAACTTACAGAGATCCGCTTGCCTCTGCCTCCCGAGTGCTGGGACTACAGGCCTGTGCCACCTCGCCCAGCCCTTTTATTATTATTTTTAATTACAAAATTTGAGAATTTACATGAGTACCGTGCTTGCATCACTCCCCCTCCACCTGCCCCCCAATTTCTTGTCCTCTTTGATTATTATTGTTATATACATACATACATTATAGATGCACTGAGTCCATTTAGTGGTGTAACAGGTTGCAAATCAGGAGTCACCAGGCGGGAAATTCAAAAAGCAAGGTAAAAGTTTTATTACGGCTGGGCTGTCCCTGGACTCAGAGTGAGTACTTCAGAGAGCAGCCCCAAAGGGAGTTTGCAAGGACCTTTTATACACATTTAGGTATTTTTCAGGAGCAGGAATACAAGGGTCCAATCACCATGGTTCAAACTCAAACACATATTTGCATAAGTCAGTTAAAATTCAAAATTATTATCCAACCTCCAGAGCAAGCAAGCACGGACAGAAGCAGATACAGCATTAGGCAATAGCTTGTCTTAGCCCGACATGTGGTCAGTTCTAGGAACCCATGGTCTCTGCAGGGTGTGAGTAGTTTCAGGGCAGCTGAAAAATAACTAGGCCAGGTCACCGAGGACGGAAGATGGACGTCCTCTAGTAGGGGGCTGCTGCAAGCGGTGCTGTTATACCCAGGTGGGAGAGTTACAGACCACATACATAAGTCGGTAAGAGAAGGATCCTTTATTGATCAGCACAAGACTAAGAGTGGCTAGTGCCTCAGAGAAAATCCCTCAGCGCTGAAGCTCAGGGGTACAGGGTTTATAAAGGCAAAACCAGCAAAAATCATAACCGGTTTGTATCAGATGGAGGTCAGAGGGACCTTGCTACAGTAGCTATTTTGGTTATGTTAGTTGTTTTGGTTAGATTTCTAAGCCCTGGATGTTTATTTGGGGGAGGCCAGTGGCTGGGAAAAATGCCAAAGCAGGCACAAACTGATGTCAGGATGCGGCCCAGGACAAAACGGAGTTTTTTCTGCTACTTCAGTGCTTGCGTGTTCCCATGTTTAGTACTTCTCATTTGTGATTAGATTACCTCTGAGGAGCTTATCCCTGGAGAAAACGGATTTCCCTCCCTCGCATCCGTTGATTGCCTGTAGTTCTTCATCTAGAGGTGGGGCCCTGTGTCATTACCCCCATCCCCCTTGGCAACTCAAGGGACGTTCTTCCGAGATACAGTTCCTCAGCCTGCAGCACAGGTGGAAGTTTGAACTAGAGAACGCTTGCCACCTAGTGGTCTTGTGGTGAATAACATAGATTTATTTTTATTTTATTTATTTTCTCTATTTTTTTATTTTTCTTAGAATTTTTAATAGGGTCTCAGCTGGATTAATCCCTCTCGGGAGGCAGAGGCAGGTAGATATTTGTGAATTCAAAACCAACCTGGTCTACACAGGGAGCTCCAGGCCAGCCAGTTTATACAGTGAGATCCTGTTTCAGAGAACAAAACAAAATAAAAACAAAACAAAACATATAAGAAACAAACAGGGTTTCACGTGAACCAGGATGGCCTTCAATTTATTAGGTAACCAAGGATGACCTTGAACTCCAGCTTCTCCTGCCTCTATGCCCCTGGAACTGGTTAGTGGTGTGTGCCACCACATCAAGTTTATATGGTTCTGGGATGCAACCCAGCACTTTGTGCATGCTAGGCTACAGTCCCATCTGGGACTGGGTGCTGGGAATCTGAATTCAGATCTTCATTTTTGCGTGGAAGACATTTTACTGATTGAGCTATTTCCCCAGCCCCCCCTTTTTTATTAAGGCATCATTTTAAAAAATTGATCATACTTTTTTCTTTTTCAAAAAAAATTATTGAGCTTTTGTTCATTTCATACAGTTCTTAATCAAATTTAGACCCCTCCCCTATCCATACCACCTGACCCTCCCCACTGGATCTCATGTATTCCACTATACATGTTAAGTCAGTCAAGCATTTGTACCCAGATGTCCTTTAGAAACATCCGCTGGAGTCTGGTCAGCCTCTCTAGAGATCGTTGGTATGGCCTACTCTGCCTTACCCAGTAGTGATCGGTCTCCAATAACTCCCCACTTGCTACCCATTTCCCTCGCTCCACTCTGGGCCCTGTCTGACTGAGGTGGCTTGGGTCCTGTGCTCAGTGCCACCATTGCCATAAATTCATATGTGCATGCTTTTGGTGGCCTGAAAGCCTCTGCTTCCCTGTGTTCATGCACCAACTATGGCTCTTACAATCTTTCTGCTACCTTTTCCACAATGGTCCCTGAGCCGTGGGTGGACAGTCCTATCCAGGGACACACACTCCGCAGTCCCTTATTCTTTAAAACATGGCCAGTTGTGGCCTTCTGTGTGCATCGCACTCTGTTGTATAAGGAGGCTTCACTGGTGAGAGTTGAGGGATGCACTAGTTTTCATCTTTTTTTTTTAATCCTAATGTGTGTATTGGACTTGCTAACAGAGCACAGTGTGGGGGTTTACTTACAGAAAGAGTGGGTGCCCCCCCAATTATGGCTGCACTGGAAAGTCCACACTCAAACATAGATCCTGTGACTCCCTGACAGCTGCACAAAATGGTGAGAGAAGTGTCTCATGGCATTCTTGGCTTATATATCCCTAGCCCCCTCCCTTCATGGACTGATTGGGTGGGAAGGGTAACTGACTCCCCCCTCGACACCTTGACGAGCGTGGGAAGGAGGTGTGAGTATAGCTTTCCAGCATAGTGGTTGGAGGACACTTATAGGTAACATTCCACCCCTTCCTCCGGCTCTTACATTCTTTCTGCCAACCTCTTCCACAAAAATCCCTGAGCCTTGGATAGGTGTGGGATGATCACCTTCCCATTGCAGCAAGACACTGAACTTTTGGGTCTCTGCATCCCCTGTTTTCCACTGGCTGTTCGTCCATTTCAGTGGGATTCCATCTACGCCATGTGGAGGTCAGATCCAAGAGCTTTCAGGCAGTTTGCTGAGGTCTCAGCCCCTCTGATCATGCTATTTTAAAAATGTTTTATTCATTTATCTTTGTGTGTGGCATGGTGCATGTGGGGAGGTCAGAGGACAAATCTCAGGAGGTGGTTTTCTTCTGCCACATTGTGAGATCCAGGGATTGAACTCAGGTCGTCAGGTCAAAGGTGACAAGCATCTTTACCCACTGATTTGTCTTGCTGGTCCTGGCCACGCTGCTTTTCATTAATGTTAAAGTTCAAACACCTTTCTAATGCACCACCTGGAGAAGCGTTCATCCACTATGTTGTTTGGCCACGGTAGCTTCTTATCTCTTTGAACAATGGTGAAGCTGATCATTTTCCTCAAGGAAGAGAAATCCATGTTATTTTGCCTTTGAAAACAATGAAAATGTTGGAAAGATGAGTTGGCAAAACTGTTGGTATTTGTCATGTCATACAAGAGAGCCAGGGTGCATCTCTCTGTTGGTGATCACACCAGTTCTTCCCAAATTAGCATCTTCAGACCCCATATCCACAGGCTATCCGTGTCAATCTTGCCAGCCTCCGCATCTGTCTGAATGGTGTCAGTGACTGTTATGAGAGATCAAGGAGTGAGTATTGGGAGCATCACAGGGATTCCTTTTCTGGCCATGAAGACCTTTCTCACTTCACACAACTTGTTCCTGACCTCCTCAGGTGCAGTGATGAACAGCAAGGTGTCATAGGTCAGATGGACGTTCTCTGTAGTTGGTCAGTGATGGTGACATCCATTAACCCAGCAAGAGGATGCATCACTTCTGGTTTTGCCAACACACACACACACACACACACACACACACGCACACACACACACACGATGTGTATACACCAGGCTAACTTCAAACTGAAGATGACCATAGCCAAAGATGACCTTGAACTCCTGAGCTTCCCACCCTCATCTCCTGAGTACTGGGATGACACCATGCCTAGTTTAGGCCATGCTGGAGATTGAAATCAGGGCTTCATGTATGCAAGACACATATGCATACAAACATTAAATAAATGAATCTTTTAAAAAAATTCCATAAGGCTATGCTGTGAATTGAATATATCCCCCAATATCCTCCACCTTTTGTTTTAAAAAAGATTTTTAAATTTATGAATGTGTGTGTGTGTGTGTGTGTGTGTGTGATGTGTGTGAGTTCCTTTGGAGGCTAGAAGAAGGTGTTGGATTCCCTGGAGCTGGAGTCACAGGCGGTAGTGAGCTGCCTGAAATGAAGGCTGGGAACTGAACTTGGGTCCTCTGGAAGAGCAGCGAGCGTTCTTAACTGCTGTGTTATCTCTCCAGCCCTCACTTTCCCTCTTTCACCTCCTCACATTAGTCCCCTTTATTCCTTGGATAATTCCACTTCTATTTGAATTTGATATATACATACATGATTTTATGTGACTACATAAAGTCTAGGAACTACAAATGAGAGCAGATAGTCTTCCTGAGACTGACTTAACATGATGATCTCCAGTTGCATCTGTTTCCCTGCACACAACACAACTTTATTCTTCTTCACAGCTGACAAAAATTCCACTGTGTATATTTACAGCACATTTTCTTTATCCATTCCCCTGGTGTTGGACACCTAGGCTGGGTCCATAACTCATCTATTGGGAATAGTGTTACAACAAACATTGGTGTGCAAGGCTGTCTGTGCTGTGCCAACTCAGAGTTCTTTGGGTGAATACCCAGGAGTGGTAGATCTGGGCCATATGGAAGATCTATTTTCAGGTTTGTTTTTTTTTTTGGTGTTTCTGAGACAGGGTATCCCTGTAGTCCCAGCTGGTCTGGAACTCGTTATGTAGACCAGGCTGGCCTGAAACTCACAGAGATCCACCTTCCTCTGCTTCCCAAGTGCTGGGATTAAAGACATGAGCCACCACGCCCAGCCTATTTTTAGTTTTTTCAAAATTTTAAGTGTATGAATGTTTTGTCTGCATGTATGCAAGTGCACCCATATCATGCAATGCCCACAGAGGCCAGAAGAGGGCATCAGAGCCCCTGAAATGAAGTTCCAGATGACAGGTTGTGGGAGCTGGGAACCAAACCTGGGTCCTCTGCAAGAGCAGCCCCCATTTTTAGTTTTTTTTTGAGAAATCTTTATAATGACTTTCAGAGATGCTAGACTTGTTTACATTCCTGGCAGTGTCTAAGGCTCCTTTTTGCCCTCATCCTTGCCAGCACTTACTGCTATTCATTTTCTTTCTTTTTCTGTCCTTTCTTTTTTTTAAAAAATATTTTATTTATTATTTTTATTTTTTTATATGTATGAGTGTATTGCCTGCATGTATGTGAGAGCACACCCGTGTCGTGCAATGCTGTGGAGGTCTGAAGACAGCTTCAGGATCCCCTGGAACTGGAGTTAAGGACAGTTTGTAGCCTCCATGTGGGTGCTGGATGTTGAACCCGGATCCTCTGCAAGAGCAGTCAGTGCTCTTAACTGCTGAGCCAGCTATCCAGCCCCAATTGTCCTTTTCTTAATCACTAACATTCTAACGGGAGTGAGATGGAATCTCAATGTAGTTTTTATTTGCTTTTCTCTGATGGCTAGTGATGTTGAACGTTTTAAAAATTTGCATTTAGCTATGTGTGTTTAATTCAATTACTTATTATCTATTTTTTGTGTGTGAGTTTGTGTGTCATGTATGTGCACTTGTGTATATGAATGCATGTGATTGTATGATCATGTGGAGGCCAGAAGAGCACTTTGGGTGTCCTGCTCTTTCATGCTCCACCTTATGCCCTTAAGACTGGAGTTGGAGCTAGGCTGGCAGCCAGCAAACCCCAGGCACCCTCTTGTCTCCAACCCCCACAGCACTGGGGTTAAAAGCACAGGCAGTCATGCCTGGCTTTTCACATGGGTTTTCAGAATTTAAACTCAGGCCCTCATACTTGCATAGCAAGTGAGCTTATCAGCTGTCTCCCTAGATCCATCAGTCACTGTTTCAGGGCCCTATCCCTACAGGCATGTCCCCTCCTGGGGAGGAGGTAGCTGAGACATTGATACATACCCAAGAGTGATCTTGTCTTAGTGACGTTTGGTATTAATAGGTCACCTGGAATAGAAGCTATTCCAGGGCCTCACCAAAATGTGCACGTGCAACAATGACTGCTGTGGGGGAGGGGCTCATGAGGCCCTGCCCCTTCCTGAGATCGAGCTACCCACAGTTAATGGTTACTAGGGGAAGGGCTCATGAGGTGAGGCCTCACCCTTCCTTGAGGATCTAGACAATTAATGGATACTAGGGGTAGGGCTCAGGAGGTCCCACCCTTCCCTGAGGATTTATTGGCAGTTAATAGTTGCTGCAGGAGGGAGAAAGATTTTCTTCTGTGGTGTCTCCATGCTTGGTTGCCCATGCTCCATTAAATAAACCCTCACCCACGATCCTGTCAGGTAACCTTATGAAATTTATTAGGTCACGTACAGAACAAAAGACATGCAGGGAGAAAGGGGTTAGCTAGGAAGGGGAAGGTGTTCAGCAGGGTTGGGAGGGGACAAGAGAGTTAGGTGATTGAGGTGAAGATGATCAAAATACATCCTATTCATGCATGATATTTCATAAATAAGACCATTATTATAAATAATAAATAATTAATATATGCTGATTAAAACCTTTTTTCTCACCAAATCAGGTTTAATTTTATTGTTTTTTAATAGTTTTATTGAATTTTTGATAATTTCATACAGTGAATTTTGGTCATATTCAGACCTCCTTCTGTCTACACCTTCCCCTTGCCACCTACCCCACCCCCAGTTTTATGTCCTCAATTAAAACTTTTTTATTTTAGTTGTACAATTGTTTTGATTGCTGGTATGTTTACTGGTATGTGTGTGCTGCCCGTGAAGGCCAGAGAGGGCGACAGAGCCCTTGGCAATATTTTTGTAACCCAATTGTGCAGTGTTTGAGCATGAACTTTGTAGATGATAACATTCTAGATGACAATGTTGTGTTGCAATAGCAAAAGGGTGGACACACCTGCTGACCTCTCACCAGCAAGGACATGGCACATCAACCAAGTCATATTCAAACTGTTATGTGATATCATCCCTCAGGAGAGGTGACAAAATACTAGTATTGAAAATGTTGAGTTTCTTGTCAGCTTGTGCCCATATCTGATCATCCAGTGCTATAGTTTGAGTGTATTCCTCAAAGTTCATGTGTTGGGGCTCTAATTTCTCAGTGGGGGCAGTGTTGGGAAGTGTGGGTTTGTGGGAGGTATTAGGGTTATGTGACAGGTATGTCCTGAATGGATTAATTCTTCCTTTCTTTAAAAAATTTTTGTTACATTTTATTTATTTTGTGTGTGTGTGTGTGTGTGTGTGTGTGTGTGTCTGTGGGCATGCCACAGCATGCCATTAGTGGTCAGAGGACAACCTGTAGGAGTTGGTTCTCTCTTTCTACCACGCGGGTCCTTGGGATTGAATTCAGGTCATCAGGCTTGTCAGCAAGCGTTTTTACCCACGGAGTTGCCTCTCTGGTCCCTTTTTGTTTCTTTTCTTTTCTCTTTCTTCTTTCCCCTTTTCCTTTTTCTTTTATTTTTATTAATTTAAAACATTTATTTATTCATTTATTTGGAGAGGAAAGAGTTTATTTTATTTTACATTTTCCAGGTCACAGTTCATCACTGAGGGAAGTCAGGGCAGGAACCTGGAGCACAGACCATGGAGGTCTACTGCTTAGTGACTTGCTCCTCTGGCCTGTGCTCAGCCTGCTTTTTTATACAACACAAGACCACCTGCCCAGAGATGGCAATGCCCACTTAAAATTTATTTATTTTATGTGTTTTGCTTGTACGTGTGCAGGTGTACTACATGCATACAATGCCCTCAGAAGCCAGGAGAGACATCAGATCCCCTAGAATTGGAATTACAGATGGTTGTTAGTTGCCATGTGGGTGCTGGGAACTGAACCTGGGTTCTCTGCAAGAGCAGCTGGTGCTCCTAACTGCTAAGCCAGCTCTCCAGCTTGTACTTTTAGGTTTTTGAGACATCTTGTGTAGCCCAGGTTGACCTTGAACTCCCTCATAGCTGAGGATGGCCTTGAACTTCTGATCCTCCTGCCTCTACTTCCTGAGTATTGGGATGTGCATCACCAAGCCTGTGTTGGAGATCAATCCCAGGGTATGTGCCTGCTAGGCAAGCAATCTACCAATTGAGTTACACCCCTAGCTCCAGGATTAGTGCTTTTCATGTGAGAAAGTGTTAGCTGTCATGGAGGGTCCACCAACTTCATCCTTCCTCTTTCTGCTCAATCATCAGGAAGTTTTAGCCAGTAGTAACTGCCTAGAATCATTTACCAAGATAAACCTCTTTTCTTTAAAAATTACCTTATCTCAGGTATTGTGTTGTAGCAACAGATGAAGAGGGACTATAGATGTAGCTCAGTGTCAGATTGCCCACCTACCATGTGAGGCTCTGAGTTCCATCCCCAGAATAGGGTGGGTGGAGGTTGGGATGTGAATGGGAATGGAGGAGGGCTAGAATTTGTTCATTAAGTGAACACAAAGTAATGAAGGGTGAAGTTTCATGCATTGCCCACCAGGGGTCGCTGTTCCTAAATCAAGACTAAGTTCCACCACAGAGAAAGTCCAAATCCCTGGTTGGGGTCTGCCCCTCAGGACGTCTCTTAGAGCTTCCTTCCATGTCTTCAAGCTCTCCTCTGGGCTTTTCTGTGTTCAGACGCAGGGTCACCTGAGGGATCTATCCTCAAACACCTCAGATAGAATGGCTCTAACTCCTAACAGGGGTCTTCAGATAGCTTCCCTGTTCATTCATTTGTTCATTATTATTATTGTTGTTGTTGTTGTTGTTTGTTTCTGTTTTTATTTTGAGACAAGGTCTCCCTGCAGCTCCAGCTGTCCTGGAACTCACTATGTAGACCACGCTGGTCTCGAACTCACAGAGATCTGCCTGCCTCTGCCGTCCAAGTGCTGAGATTAAAAGTATGCATCACCATGTTTGGCCTCATTCTTATTTTTAAAAATTGTTTTTATGTTTGTATGTGTGTGTGTATGATGTGTACGTATGTGTGTATGCCCATTTGTGGGTGGATTCTGGAGTTCCTGTGTGGAGGTCCGGTGTGTTGGTCCTTGTCAACCACTACTTTCCTAGTTTCCTTTCTTCCTTCCTTTTTTTTTTTCTTTTTAAAAAGATTTTATTTTTATTTTATGCATATGAGTGTTCTGCTTGCATGTATATAAGCACACCACATGTGTGCCTGGTGCTTGTGGAGGTCAGAAGATGGCATTGGATATCCTGAAAGTGGATAGGTTGGACACTGAATGTATATCCAGGGCAAGTTGGAAGCAAGGGATTAGAAATTCTGGAAGGTGTGATTGTAGCTCAGTTGGCAGAGTGCCCAGCATGCATGAGACGTCAGGCTCCATCCCCTTTACTGCTTACACTGGGTGTGGAGGTGCACCTGCAACCTCAGAAATAACGCAGAAAAATTGAAAGCCAATGGGGAGACACGGAAGGACCGCAGAAGACTGTCTTCAGATGTAAGAAGAGCAGAAAGGCTCCAGTCTTCCCCATCCCACATCTTTCTAGAAGAGTCTTCGGTGGTTGGACTGAGAGCCCCTAGCTTTAACCAGTCCTGACCCTCCTTGGTCCCCCGGAGCTGCTAGACCAGCCAGTCTCCTTTCTGTGTGCCTTCCTGCTGGGGCTGTGTGCTTCCAGGGCCCTCCCTCAGACACCAGGTAGGGGACAGCCCTGGCAGGAAAGCCACCAGCTTCAGGCTGGGGCCCGGGGTGTCACCTTTGACGGAAGCATCAGTGACTTAACTTCACCACGGAGTTTGGAGGCTCTTCGCGACTCGCGTAAGACTTGCCGAGGAAGCACTTAGAGGCCGAGGTGAGCCCCAGGCAGCTAGAAGCACAGTCGGGGTGGTCAGTTTCAGCGGGTTTCAGTCAGGCGGGGGGGGCTCCCTGCACATGCGGACTCCCCTGCCAGATTCTGATTCTGCTAAGTTCCCATCCCTTCAGCCCGCTGCGATTCTTCTGCGTGCTCTCGATCTGGGTCCTTTTCGCTCTTAGGGCTTTCCCTCTTCATCTATGTCCTTCATCTATGTCCTAGAGTCTCTCACAAGATCTCTCTCTCTGCCCCCATCTCTCTCTCTGGGTTTCTGCGGGGTGTCTGTGGGTCTCTCCCTGTCTCTGGCTTAGTCTGTCTCTGGGTCTCTAGCCCTTTCAGGCTTCTTGGTGTGTGGCCCTATTTAATTGTGTCTCTGTTTCTCCCCGTCCCCCCTTTTCATCTCTGAGTGTCTCTTGTTCCTGGCTTTTCGCTCTTCCTCCTCTCCCACGACCCCCCTCTCTCTTAGGTTGTGCTTCTCTGACACCGCAGCCTTCTGAGAGGGAGAACATGCAGCCCACGCCCCACTTGTCTTCAGTCTGTCTTCTTTCCCTCGGCCCACCTTCTTGGCCCACCTCCTCCCTGAGCTTACCTTCTTTTCCCTACCTTCTCCCCAATTCTCTCACCTTCTCACACGGCCCAGCGTTTCTTCCTTCAGCCTGCATACCCACCAGCTCCCTGAAGCTCACCTTCTCCTGCAGTCTGTCTCTCTGAAGCCCACTTCTTCCTACAGTCCATCTCCTTCAGCCAAATTCCCCCCACATTCCACAGCCTCTGCATAACACCCAGCCTCCCTGAAGCCGACCTTCCCCTTCAGCCCACTGTTTTGCCACAGCCCACCCTCCTCCCCCTCACCTCTGCCCCTGCTCTTTCTCAGAGGACATCTGGCCTCCCTGTGCTGCTACATCTCCTGTAGGTATTCGTCCCATACCCAGTCCTGTTCCTCACACAGTAAGGTTGCCTTTGCCTCACGTTCACCATTGGTAGTCTTACTGACACCGAGCAAGGGAGCAAGGGTGGACTTGAAGCAACTCTGCAAACACCATTGGGTCCTTGGTCCTTTGGAGCCGCGGGTCCACTTGTGTGCATGGGGCAGCGGGTAGAGCACTGGAGACCTCTGCACCTGATATGTGAGGAAATGTGGGAGGGTCTGCTACCGTGAGGTCCAGGGAAATTATTCTTGGGATCTGCTGGGGAGTCAGCTGTGGAGTCCAGCTTTGTACTAGCACCTGTCTGTTAGGGGGCCCAACTGTTGAGCAAATCTTTCGTGGAAAACTGGATGTAGCTAAGATTTGAGATACCCATAATTCTTGGGACCAAGCAAGGCCTGGTGGCATACCTCTTTAATCCCAATACTCACCAAGTAGAAGCAGGCAGATCTCTCTGTGAATTTGAAGCCAGCCTGGTCTACATAGCGAACCCTGGGCCAACCAGGATTGCACAGTGAGACCCTGTCTCAAAACAACAACAAAAATGAAAACAAAATTCTTGGGACCAACAGTGTTTCAGATTATCTTTTCAGAGTTGGGAATATTTACACAAACATAATGAGGTATCTGTTGTGGATGGGCTCCTAGTCTAAATAAAATCCATTCAAGTAATTTTTTTTTCTTTTTTGTCTTTTTGAGACAGGGTCTCTCTGTAGCCCCTGCTGGCCTGGAACTTGCTATGTAGATCAGGCTGGGCTGGATCTCACAGAGAGCTGCCTGCCTCTGCCTCCTGAGTGCTGGGACTAAAGGTGTGAGCCAGCATGCCTGGTCTTTATGTTTTATATATACATAGCACAAAGGTCATTTTACACAGATTTTAAACAATGTTGTGCATAACAGAAGTGCATGGTCATAAGCTGGTGTAGGTTACCTCTCTGTCACTTACCACCTTTTCCCTCTTCTTTGCTCCTTCTTTTTAAAAATTATTTGATTTAGTTTTTATTTTATGTGTATAAGTGTTTTACCTGCATGTATGTAAATGCGCTTGTGTCATGCAATGGCCACAAAGGTCAGAAGAGGGCATCAAATCCCCTAGAACTGGAGCTACAGACGGTTATTAGTTGCCATGTGGGTGCTAGAAATTGAATCCAGCTCCTCTGCAAGAGCAGTCAGTGCCCTTAACCACTGGGCATCATTCCAACCCCATTAAACTTTTTTGACTTTCCTTCCTTCTTCTGTTCTTCCTCTTGTTCTTTCTCTTCCTCTCTTCCTTCCTTCTTCCCTCCTGCCTTCTCTCACTCTCACTTTTCCTCCCTCCCTCCCTCCCTCCCTCCCTCTCTCTCTCTTTCTTTCTTTCTTTTTCTTCTTTCTTTCTTTTGACAGGATCTCATGTAGCCCAAGCTAACCTCCAATTTAGTAAATAGCAGAGGCTGACCTTGAGCTCCTGCCTCTTCTGCCTGCACCTCTTGAAGCCTGGGATTACAGATGTGTGTCATCATACCCAGCTTATCTTAAAAACCCCACTTTATTTATTTATTTATTTATTTATTTATTTATTTATTTATTTTGCGTGTGTCGGGCCGTGCACCATGCTCACATGTCGAGGTCAGAAGACACCTTATGAGAATCAGCTCTCTCCTTTCCCCATGTGGTGCCCGGGGACTGAGTTGCCGTCCTTCCCCTCCTTTCCCTCCCCTCCCTCTCTCTCCGCCTCACTCTGCCCTTCTTTTCTGTCTCTCTTTGTGTCTTTTTAGCTTTCCTTCCTTGCCTCCATTCTTCTGTACTGCAGTTTCTTGTTCTTTTTGTGTGTGTACAATGTATGTGCATATGTGTGTGCACATTCCTGTTTGAGAATGCTGGTGCCCCCTTGGGCCACAGCACATGTGTGAAGATCAGAGGACAGCCTCACATATCATGTCAGTTCTCATCTTCCACTGTGTTTGAGGGAGGGTCTTTTTGATGTCCCGTCCCCACCCCCATATGCCAGCTAGCTGGCCTGTGAGCTTCTGAGGAGTGTCTCCACTTCCCATCTCCCCCACAGGAATGCTGGGATTCCAGATGCTGCGTATCTGGGTTCTGAGGACTCAAGCTCAGACTTGTGAGACTTGTGCATCAAGGGCTTTTACTCACAGAGCCATCTCCCCAGCCCCACTCCATTTCATCAAATGTTTATTGAAGCTGGGCATGATGGTGCATTCCTGTGATCACAGCACTTGGGATGCTGAGACAGGAGGATAGCAGGATCCAGGCCAGCCTGGGCTACACAGTGAGATTTTATGTCAAAAAGTTAAAATAACAACACCAACCTCCCCAAACATTCAAAGAGCAAGAATGCTGTGCTCCACATCTGTCTGTGGCAGGCACCTGGCACCCTGTCCTGGTTGGTAGAAGAGTGGGAAACTTCTTGCCACTGCCAATATTTGGTACCTGAAATAGGAATTACAGACTCAGGTGGAGCAGAAGGACTAGTTCCTTGAGACCAGTTTCTGGCCTGGGCTTGTTCCCTAGACTTCAAGGCCAAGGCTGAAGGGAGGTAGCTGAGGCACACGTGGGACTCTTATGTGAGAATGAGGATTTTTCTTTGGGGAAAACAAAAAATGTTACAGACATTGGCAGAAGGGACCAGCCAAACTGGTGTCAGAGGGAGGGCTTGCCAGGCAGAGGGAACAGCCAGGGGAAAGGCCTGTGCCTGGCGTGCTGGAAGAACAGCCAGGAGCCTATGTGACTGGAACAGAGTGAGCAAGGGAAACAGTGGTGAGCCAGCATACAAGTTTGTTCCTCCTCCTCCTCCTCCTCCTCCTCCTCCTCTTCCTCCTCCTCCTTTTTTTGTTTTTTTGTTCTTCTGAGACAGCGTCTTCCTGTAGCAAAAAAAAACCTCCTCTTCCTCCTCCTCCTCTTCCTCCTCCTCTTCCTCCTCCTCTTCCTCCTCCTCCTTTTCTTCCTCCTCCTCCTCTTGTTCCTCCTCCTCCTCCTCCTCGTTGAGACACGGTTGCATGTAGCCCAGGCTGGCTTTGAACTCTCTATAATGCTAAGGATGGCTTTGAACTTCTGATTCTCTTGCCTCCAGGAGGTATGTCAGGTATCTATACCTGACAGGTATGAATAAGACTGAATCCAGGGTTTCATGCATGCTAGGCAAGCACGCTACCAGCTGAGCTACACTTCCATTCCTACAACCACTGCTTTTGATCAAGCAGCCCTGAAGCCCAGACATCTGGGGGGGTGCCTGTTTTCATAACTCAGCCTGGTATATGGGTCTTTTCCCTTAAGCAGTTTCTATCTTCTGCACACTATTGATATTTGGCTGAATAATACCTCATCTTGGGGACTGTGATTCATATTGTACAACCTTTAGTGGTAACCCTGGCCTCTACTCAGTAGATACCTGTTGTGTCTCCAAGGCTGTCATAACCAGTTGATCTCTAGACATTGGTGTATATCCCTGGCCTTGACCTGGGCTTGGAACCACTGTTTGAATTCTGGAGGATGAGTGGGAGGCTGCCTGGGGGCTCTGGGCCAGGGTCTGCAGGGGGACAAGTCTAGAGCCCTTGTGTGATGCCAGGTGAGCAAGCTTCAAAGTCATTACCCGTAGATTGGGAGCCTTGGGGTGACATGAAGATGGAGTGTATGCATTCATTCATTGAACAATCATTTATGAAGTACCTACTATGTACCAGGTCTTCAGATCTGGTGTAGCAAGGGGAAGACAGACAATCATCAGTCAAATAATTACAAACACGAATATGAAATGACTGTGGTACTGAATGTAAGAAGAAGACATAGTACTGTTGAGATGGCTCAGTGAATAAAAGTGCTTGCTGCCAAGCCTGACAATCTGAGTTCAATTCCTGGAACCCATATGGTGGAAGGAGAAACTGACTCTAAGTTGTCCTCTGAGTTCCACAAGCGTGCTATGAAAAATGCATACTCACACACACACACACACAAAACAAACACAATAAGTAAAAATGTAATAAAAAGAGGCAGAGATAATTGCTATTTAGTAAGCATCTATTAGAGGCACCGGCTCTATCCTGAAAAATCATGGGGGCCCCTCAGTGAAATGGCAGAGATAGGGAACAAGGAGACCAGGAGAGGGGAGGAAGAGCATTGTATGGTTTTAGCTGTTTATGCAAAGACCCTGTGGTGAGTTGGGAGGCTAGGGTGTGGGGGTGAAGCATCACCAGGACTATCTCCATCTGATCCCTGGGGGCCCCGTGGGTGGGGTTAACAAGTACAGTCTTGATTGTGTTGAGGGTTTGAAGCAGGAAAGTGGCATGATCTGACTGCATGGTGAAAAGATCCCTTGAGCAGATAGAGACCTGCAAAATGCTGAGTACAGTGGTGCCAGGCACTGAGAAAAGTTTGGGTGACACCAATGGGTATTTTGGTGATGTGGAGGGGGGTGTCACAGGGTCCAGTTCCTGTACTCTGAGGTTCCCAGAATGCAGTTGGGCTTCTCTGTAGGAACGAAGGCATTTTCCAGTCTTTGGGAAGGGTTCAGAAAGGGAAATAATCCTGTTCAGAGCATCATTTTGAAGACAGGAAAGGAACAGTCACTGGATGGAGTGGGGTGGGGCATGGATCCAAGGGCTGGAGGCTACTCTCACTCAGGGAACTCCCTGGCTCCCTGGACCCATTTCATAGGCAGGAGACTGAGGCTCCAGTACTCATGAGCACTGAGTCCTGAGCTACAATGTGGCCACCTGGTGGTCAACCTCACAGGAGGCCCCAGAAGAGCTGTGATCTGCCTATGAAGGTGCTGTGGGGACCTGCTTCCAATTGGCACCTAACTTTAGGGTTGGGAGGATAGTGCATCCCAGTTGTCCCTGTTCCAATGTGCTGATACACTATGTTTTTTTTCTTTTATTAGTGTATATTCATTATACAAAATAATGGGTTTCAAAAGCCGGAAGCTGGCGTGGTGGTACATCCCTATCATTTAAGCATGCAGGAGGTGGAGGCAGGAGGACCAGGAGTTCAAGGTTGTCCACAATTGCACAGTGAGTTTGAGGCTGTCCTGGCCTACGAGAGACCCTATGTTAACAAACCAAAATAAAAGCCAATAAAGGCCAGCAAGCTGACTCTGGGGGAAGGGCACTTGGCAAGCACAAGCCTGACTAGACCCGGGCTGGATCCCCAGAAACCATGCCCAGGTGGAAGGAGAGAACCGAACCCACAAAGTTGCCCTCTGACCTCCACATGCACGTTATGGCATGCGTGTGCCCCCATCATACACATGATAACAATGAATGAATAAATTAGAAAACCAAAATGAAACAAAACAGTGGGCTTCACATCTTCATATGGACAGCCCACGCCCTTTGAACACATTTATGCCTCCGTCGCCCTGTCTTCTCTCGTCTCTACTCCTGTCGGTCCCCTTTCTTGTCACTCATAGTCTGCGTTTTACTTTTGTGGCGTATATACATCTAAGTCTGGAATCCATGTATGAGAGAAAACATGCCACAGTTGTCTTTCTGAGTCTGGCTCTCTCTCTCTGTCTCCCCCTCTCTCCACCCTCTTCCTCACTGGGTCTCCTATGGACCAGGCAGACCGACGTCAAACTCTGTAGCCAAAGCTGACCTTGAACTCCTGATCTTCCTGCCTTTACCTCCCAAGTGTTGGGATGACAGGTGTGCGCTATGCCCTGTTTATGTGGTGCTGGAGATGGAACTCGGGGCTTCGCACACGCTAGACAACCGATCCCCAGCCCCAGCCCTGCACTTTTTCCCCATTCACCTGTCAATAAACGCTTCGGTGTTTCCGTATCTTGGCCATCATGAATACTGTCCCAGTGAATGTGGGGGAGAGCAGATGTCTTTGATAGACTGATTTTAATATGCATATGAAGAACTGGATTTATTAGACTAATTTAATCATTCCATATTGTTAATACACATCAATACATTCCATTGTAAACCATAAATAAATACAGTTATTGTTTGAAAATTGAAACAATAAAAGATGAGAGCTAGGCTTGGTGACCCTTGCCTGTCATACCAGCACCTGAGTGGCTGAGTCAGGATGATCAGAACCTCAAGGTCATCCTCAGCTATACAGTGAGTTCAAGGTCAGCCTTGCCAACTTAGTGAGACCCTGCCTCAAAATAAAAAGCCAAAACAGAGACTGGGGAGATGGCTCAGTGGGTAGGGGGAGCTTGCTGCACAAGCATAAGGACCTGAGTTCAATCCCAAGTGCCTATGTAAAAAGTTGGGCATGGCTGTATGTGCCTGTAATACCACTATAGCCCTAGCGCTGTGAGTGGTGGACACAGGAAGATTGGGGCTTGCTGGCTGCCAGCTTAGCTCTAGGGTCAGTGACAGACCCTGTCTCAAGGGAATAGGTAGAGATAGAGGAGGACACCCAAGACCTGTTCTAGCCTCCGTGGGTGCATACATCACAATAGACACATGCACCACACACACACACACACACACACACACACACACACACACAGAGACAGACAGACAGACAGACACACATACACACACAAGAAAGAACCAAAGAAAGGGGTGGGGGAGAACCCATAAAAGCAGGGATTGGAGGTGTGTAAGTCAGTGGAAGAGTGCTTGTCTAAAACATGCAGGTTCTGAGTTCAAGTCCCAGTACTGTGCCAACACCCCTTAAAAAAAAAAGGAAGTAAATATGGTGACAGACTGAACAGGTGCCCGGTCAACCTGTCCAACCCTTGCAGCAGTCTTTTACCCATTTAACAGCTGTAATAGCTGAGGCTCCAAATACAGGCATATGTCAAAATGTGTCCTTGCTAAGACAGGGATTGGAGCGAAGTTTCCAGACACCCATACCCACCCCCACTTCCTGCCTTTCGGTCTGTTCTTGGCACCGGGGACTCCAGCTGGGTTTGTGGGCTGGGCATGGGTGTACCAACAGGCTTCCGGTTTCTGGAGGGAATGAGGTGAAGGGCAGGGAGGGGTTAGGAGGAGGAGGGGGAGGACAGTCCAGGTCCCAGAGTGCTTTGCATTTTCCTCTTGAAATCTAAGTTCCCACTGAGGCCTCTCAGTTTTAGAGATGAGGTTTTGATGGGGGCTTTTGTGAGGACAGGGGCTCACTCATTGCGAGAGTACAGGGCCTTAAAGTTCCATCGAGGCTCCCTGAACTTGTGAGAGTGCAGTTTCTGCGGGGCTCTGAGGCTTTTCCAAGGAATGGGCTGGTCTGTTCAAGGCCGTGGGAACAGCCCCTGTGGCTCTCTTATCTTCCCTGGGCCACCTTCTGAGTCAGAGGAGAGTCACAGAGAGCAGTGGGTCAAGGGAAGGAACTTTTTTTCCCATCCCTGTTCCCCTGGATCTGGGCAGAGAGTCAGACAAGACTTCAGGGAGTTGGACCTCGAGTAACAGTTTCTAAGTCCCTGCTTGTATCCCTTCTGTGACAGGCGGCTTATTGCCTCTCGAGGCAACAGCTCTGCTGGGTTAATGAGCTGGGATTCCTTTTTTTACCCCCTGAGATAGTGTCTTACTTTGTAGCCCTGATCCCCACCCAGGAACCACACAGAACATCATTCTTTCTTTAAATATTCCACATCTCGTATATTTATTTTAGCATCTATTCTGTAGATCTGGGGGCAGAGGGGAGATCTGAGGCGAGGGCTGAAGTGATGTCAGGCCTCCACACACTTGAAGCCCAGTGTTGACTGGAGTCAGTCTTGTAGGTTTCCTGTGAAGGTGACATTTAAGCTGAGATTAAAAAAATTAAAACGGTCTGGAGAGATGGCTCAGCAGTTAAGAACACTGGCTATTCTTGCAGAAGACCCAGGTTCGAATCCCAGCACCCACGTGGCAGCTAACAACTGTAACTCCAGTTCCAGGGGATCCAATAGCTTCTTCTGTCCTCCAAGGGCATTGCATGACATGGGCGCACTTATGTACATGCAGGCAATACATGCATACACATAAAATAAAAATAATAAAATATTTTAAAAAATTAATTTGGGCTGGAGAGATGATGGCTAGGTGGTTAAGAGCACTGGATTAGGTAACCAGTATCCACATGGCAGATAACAACCATCCATAACTCCAGTTCTAGGGCATCTGACACCCTCTTTTGGCCTCCACAGGCATTGCACACATGCAAGCAAAACACTCATACACATAAAATAAAAATAATTAGTTAATTAATTAATTATGTGTGCCATGGCTTGCATGTGGTGGTCAGAGGACAACTTATGGGAGCCAGTTCAAGCCTTCTACTCTGTAGGTCTTGGGGCCTGAACTCCAGTGGTTAGTCAGACTTGGTAGCAAGCAGCTTTACCCACTGATCAGTTTTACCAGCTCAATTTTCTTTTAAAGTTATCATTTTTTATTTTATGCGTATGAATGTATTTCCTGAATGTATGTAAGTATAGCAGTGTTGTGCAATGCCCGAGGAGGTCAGAAGAGGACATCGAATCCCCTGGAACTGGAGTTATGGACGGTTGTTAGCTGCCCTGTGGGTGCTGGGAATTGAACCCGGTCCTCTGCAAGAGCAGCCAGTGCTCTTAACCGGTGAGTCGTCTCTCCAGGTTCAGCTCAGTTTTTTTTTTCTTTTTGATATGTCTTTGGCTAGAGGTCACTATCAGGTGTTTTCCTCAATCCTTCTCTACCCCCCCCCTTTTTTTTTTTAAAGAGATAGTTCCATTTTTAACATTTACTTTGTATGCATGCATGTGTATGTATATGGGTGTGTGCTGTGGTGTGTATGTGAAGGTCAGAGGACAGCTTGTGGGAGCCTGTTCTCTCCTTCCACCAACCTCAGAGATTGAACTCAGATCATCAGGTCTGCTGACAAGCGCTTTCATCCATGGAACCATCTTGCTGGCCTTCTATTTTATTTATTTTTAATTTTCAAACATTTATTTATATTTAATATTATGTGTATGAGTTTTGCCTGGATGTATGTGAGTGCATGTAGTTCCTGTGGAGGCCAGAAGAAGGTGTTGGATCCCCTGACAATGGAGTTGCTTACTGACGGTTGTGAGCCACCATGTACATAGGTGTTGGGAATTGAACCTGGGTCCTCTACAGGAGTAGTCAGTGCTCTTAACTGCGGAGGCAGCTCTCCAGCCCTCCGCCTTATTTTTTGAGACAGGGCCTCTACTGACCTGGAGCTCGCCAATTTGGCTAGACTGGCTGGCTAGTGAGTTCCAAGGATCCTCCGGTGTCCACCTTCTCAGTGCTGGGGTCACAGACACACACCACCAAGCTGGCCTTTTTAATGGGTGCTAGGGGATTGAATTCAGGTCTCTGCGCTTGTGCAGCAAGCACTTTACTGAGTCATCTCCCCAGCCCCTAAGCTGAGTTCTGAAGGCTCAACACCATTTAGCTTGGGGAATAGGTAAAGACTGTTTCAGGCAGAAGCAACAGTGTGGGGTGAGGGGGGACAAAAACCAGTGAAGGTCTAAGTGGCTGGATGATGTGTTTCAGGAGGACCATGTGGGCTTCCGAGGCCAAAAAAGAGGTAGAGGGGATAAAACTCTTCATCCTCAGACAGGATGTGAACCTAACTTTGTTTCCTATTTCTTTAAAACATTTTTTTAAACATTTATTTCTGTGTGTGTATGCGTGGGTGCTTGTGTGGCACAAGGCATGTGTGGAGGTCCAAGAGCAGCTGCAGGAGTTGGTTTCCTGCTTCCACCGTGTGGGTCCGAGAGATCAACTCAGGCATGGCTGCAAACACTCTACGCACTGAGCTATCCGGCCTACCCCAATTATTTAGTTTCTCTCGCCTCCTCCCTTCCCCTCCACCTGTCTCCCTCTCTTCATTTCTCTCTCCCTCGCCCTCTTGGCCCAATGCCCTTCTGTATAAAGTAGAGGTCAACCTTAGGTGTCATTCCTCAAGTGCTGTCCATCTTGTTTTGAGATAGGACCTCTCTTTTCGGCCTGGAACTCACCAAGTAGGCACACTGGCCATCCAGTGAGCCTCATGGGTCCTCCTGACTCCACCTCTCCAGGGCTGGGCTTGCACTCGTGTATCCAGCTTTTTACATGGGTGGCTGGGATCCCGTTTGGGTCCTGTTTGCACAGCAAGCACTTTACCAACCGAGCCATCCCTCAGCCCTGTTTCATATTTCTTAGTTGCTTTGCCAGGAAGTGATTTACATCGGCACCCTCTAAGTTCCTCCGTGACCATCTCACCGCATCCTTGATAGCAATGAGTTTTATCGTTTCAAAAAATCTTTGCCAATTTCAACGGGAAAACTTACGATGTCAACACAGGCAAATGAGTATTTCTTTTGTTGTAATGGGTGAACTAGCACCCCCTTGTGCTGTATTCCTTTTATTTTTGAGACAGGCTCTTAGGGAGCTCAGGCTGGCTTCAGACTTGCTGTGTATCTGAGGATGACCTTGAACTCCTGATCTTCCTGCTTCTACTTCCTGAGTGCTGGGATGTCAGACGTGTGCCACCATGAACATGGGCTTTGGTCTTGCAAATGTCACCGTGTGCTTGTGTTCGGGAGTCCTCCACCCACGGGGGAGTTTGTGGTCATTGGTACCCTCCCTTTTAGCGTGGAGCAAAAGTAAACCTTTGCGGCTGGTATTTGGCCATGTGGGTGGGGAGTTCATGAAGCAGCGGAGTTCCTGTCATTTGATTCACCTATTTTTTTTCTCATGTTTTTGTCCATTTAAAGTTTTAAATTTCTCCTCTGTTGACTACCACTTAAAAAGTAAACCTTTGCGGCTGGTATTTGGCCATGTGGGTGGGGAATTCATGAAGCAGCGGAGTTCCTGTCATTTGATTCACCTATTTTTTTTCTTATGTTTTTGTCCATTTAAAGTTTTAAATTTCTCCTCTGTTGACTACCACTTAGTTCCCCAAGTATTTCTAGCCTCATCTTGCCTGGATTATCTTTGGCTATCAAAGAAGAGAATTGAAGGGTTAGGGCTGTAGATCAGTGGGTAGATCGCGTGCCTCGCACACACTAAGTTCTGGCTTCGATCCCTGGCACTGCATAAACCCAGTGTGGTGGCATATACCTATAATCTCAGCACTTGGGAGTTGAGGCAGGAGGATCAGGAGTTCAAGGTGAGCCTGAACTATATCAGACTCTATCTCAAAACAACCAACCATCTGGCTGGAGATATAGTATAGAGCACTTGCCTAGCATGCGTGAAACCCTGGGTTTCATCCACAGTACAGCATACATTGGGCTGGGTGGTGCATGACCACCTTTATAAGCTGGGTGTGTTATATACACAATTTATTATTTAATTCCCTAAACATCTGCATGTGAACCCATTTTTCAAAATTTATTTATATTTTTGTATATGAGTGTATCGCCTGCATGTGGGCAGGTGCACCTATGTCATACAGTGCCTGTGGAGGGCAGAAGAGGGTGCTGGATCCCAATGAACTGGAGTTATGGATGGTTGTTAGCCACCATGAGGGTGCTGGGATTCGAACCCAGGTCTTCTGCAAGAACAACCAGTGCTCTTAACTGCTGAGCCATGTCTTCAGCCCTGTGAACCCATTTTCAGTAGTATTTTTCTTTATTCTTGAGAATTTCCCTTCTCCATCTTTATTGAATGTTTTCAAATTCTATACATTATATTTTTATCATATTTAGACCTCTTCCCTTGTCTCTTAATACTCTCCTGATTTCACATACTCCACTCTATATTATATATTACATAGTATATAAAGGCCTATTCAGTCAAATTTGTGTCCCCAAATGCCCTTTGGTGTGGGTCCATCTACTGGTTAACCTACCCAGCATCACTCCCTTAAAGAAAACTGACTCCCACTCCCCACAGCCGTCAGTTGTCAATACTTCCTTAGCCAAGGTTGGGACTTCTTTCCCATTTCCCCACTGCTATGCTAGGGTTTTGTCTGTTTGAGCTTACGTGGGTGTCCTAGTTTGTTCTTCATTGCTGTGATGAAATACTCTGATCACTACCAACTTGGGGAGGAAAGAGTTTATTCAGCTTACATCTCCCAGGTCACAGTTCATCAGGGAACCCAAGGTAGGAACTCAGGGCAGGACCTGGAGGCAGGAGCTGGAGCACAGGCCATGGAGGAACGCTGCTTACTGGCTTGCTCTCCTGGCCCCTGCTCAGCCTGCTTTCTTATGCAACACAGGCCCACCTGCCCAGGGATGGCACCACCCACAATGGTCTGGGTCCTCCCACATCACTCATCAAGAAGATGCCCCTCAGACATGGCCACAGGCCAGTCCAATGAAGGAAATTCCCCAACTGAGGCTCCCTCAACCCAGGTGTGTCAAGTTGACACTAAAGCTATCCTGCACAATGGGACTTGTGCATGCTGTCACCATTGCTGTGAGTCCATCTGAGTAACTTCTTAGTTGTCTGGAAAACTCTGTTTCCTTGTGCTCATCCACCACCTCTGACCCTTACAATCTTTCCTACACCTCTTCCACAATGATCCCTAAGCCTTGGGTGGCAGAGGCTTGATACAGGTGTCCTATTCAGGGATAGGCCTTTTGCAGCATCTTATTCTCTGCACATTGGCCAGTTTGTGGGTCTCTGTGTTAATCACCATCTGCTTCATGAGGACACATCTCTGGTGAGAGTTGAGAGATGCATTAATCCATGGGTATAACAATGTTTTTAAGAGTCAGCTTAATGCTCTGTTCAGCAGCATAATCAAAGTAGGATTTACCCCATGACCTGTCTAAGCACAGGTTCTTAGGCCTGATTTTAATGTCAGGTATGGGTTCCATCTTGTGACATGGACCTTAAATACAACCAGAAAGTGTTGGTTACTCCCACAACATTGATTGGCTTGATCTTCTGCAGGTCTTATGCAGGATAACCACAGCATAATCCTTTTTTTTTTTTTGTGGTGCTGGGGATGGCACTCAAGGCCTTGTTCATGTTAGGCAAATGCTGTACCACCAAGCTGCACCCACAGCCCCTCTGGGAGTAATTAAAAAAAATTTTTTTTTGAGGCAGAGTCTCCCTGTCTCCCCGACTGGCCTAGAACTTGCTATGGAGATCAAGCTGACCTCAATCTCATGGAGATTCACCTGGCTCTGCCTTCTGAGTGCTGGGATTAAAGGTGTGTACCACCACATCTAGCTCATTTTAGACATTTTCATCAGTATACAATAACTGTACTTACTTATGGGGCTATTGTGTGATGTTTGTCAAGGTGGCCTCAAGTCAACAATTTCCTTTTGTTTATTTTCATCTGGAAGTATGGGGGAGTGAACCCTTGACCTCATCTATACCAACTAGGCAAGTGCTCTACTCTGAGCTGCAGCCCCAGCCCTTAGTGTAGTATGATATCTTCTATGCACGCACAATGATCAAACTATGGTAATTAGTGGATTTGTTACCTCAAACAAGTCTGTTGTTACCTTGTGTTGGGAACATTCAAAATGCTCCCATCTTGGCATTCTGAAACACACAATGAGTTATTATTAGTGTTCACCCTTCTGTGCTGTAGAACATGAAAGACTATTCATTTAAAATATTTATTTACTTTTATGTGTATGAGTGTTTGCCTGCATTCACGTATGTGTACCGAATGCATTCAGGGTTTACAGAGGCCAGAAGAGGGTGTCAGATACCCCAGAACTGGAGTTATACATGGTTGTTAGCTGCCATGTGGGTGCTGGGAACTGAAGCTGGGTTTTCTGCAAGAGCAGCCAGTGCTCTTAATTGCTGAGCCAGCTCTCCAGCCCCTTTTATTTGTTTATTTTTGTTGAGACAGGGCCTTATATAGTTCAGGCTTGCCGCAAACTTGCTAAGTAGCCAAGGATAACTTTGAACTTCATTTCTTTTGTTCTTTTCTTTTGAACTCTTGCTCCTCCTGCCTCCATTTCCTGAGTGCTGGGATTATAGGTGTGCGCCATCACACCTGACTTGTGCAGTGCTGCAGGTAGAATGCAGGGCTTCATGCATGCTAGACAAGCACCCTACCAGCTGCACTAAAGCCTCAGCCCTTTATTCCTTTTATCTTTTCTTAATTTGTTTTGATTTTTATTTATTTTTATTTTATGTGTATGAGTATCATGCCTGCATGTGTGTAAGTGCACCTGTGCCATGCAGTGCCCATGGAGGACAGAAGAGGGCATCAGATCCCCTGGAACTGGAGTTACAGACAGTAGTTAGTTAGCTACCATGTGGGTGCTGGGATTTGAAACTGGGTATTCTGTAAGAGCAGCCAAGTTAAGATGGCTCTTAAGCTCTAAGCCATCTCTCCAACCCCTATTTCTTTTTTTTTTTTCTTTGTCTTTTTGAGACAGGGTCTCACTGTAGCCCCAGCTGTCCTGGAACTCACTATGTAGACCAGGCTGGCCTTGAACTCACTGAGATCCGCCTGCCTCTGCCTCCCTTGAGTGCTGGGATTAAAGGCGTGAGCCACCATGCCCAGCTTTCTTTTATCTTACTAGATTTTTGTGTTCCTTATCCAACCTTCTTTTCTTCCCTCCCCTCCCATCCCCTCCTCTTCCCCTCTTCCCCTCCTTTCCCCTCCCCTCTCCCTCCCTCCCCTTTCCTCCTCTCCCCTCTCCCTCCCTCCCCTTTCCTCCCCTCCCTTTCTTCCCTCCCCAGCACTGTTGCACTCTCTTTTAGGAGATCAAGTTAAGCCTCTATTTGTGAATGAGAGAAGTGGTATTTGTCTTTCTGTGCCAGGTTCATTTCACTTAACACAAATGAAGCCATTTTACAGATGAAGAGCTAAAAGGTTAAGGCACAAATTTGGCATTCCTGGCCAATATTGACCTTTTGTCTTAGTCTTACCCAATTAACTCCTGTTTTGGCAATCAGATACAATTACATTTTCTTTTGTGGCAGGGGCGATGCCTGGCTGTCTCCCTAGTCTTGCTGTCTCATTCTGCCTCGGCGAGAATGGTCACTCCTTTCCTTATTAGCAGAGTCCAGCTTAGTATGAACCTGACAG
Source organism: Nannospalax galili (assembly GCF_000622305.1). Classification (NCBI taxonomy): domain Eukaryota; kingdom Metazoa; phylum Chordata; class Mammalia; order Rodentia; family Spalacidae; genus Nannospalax; species Nannospalax galili. The sequence goes on from NW_008348083.1 coordinate 1,530,863, forward strand.
TGCTGGGAAAGACAAGAAAGCAGGGAAGAGGGAGACAAAACCACATAAAAAATCCTAGGGGCTGGTGAGGTGGCTCAGTAGATGAAGGCAGTTGCTGCCAAGCCTCGTGACCTGTTTGACCCCCAGCACCCACATGGTTGATGGAGAGAATTGACTCGAAGGGTGCTTTCTGACATCTACCTGAGGACTGTGGTATGTGCACACACACACACCAATAAATGTAAAAAAATCTCAAAAAAGAATCTTAGAGAGCAGCAAGTGGCTCCAAGGCTTAGCTTTTGAGTTAGACTTTGGCTCTGGTCTGCTAAGCACCAGGTTCCAGGTTTTCTCCTTCTTTGCCACTAAGGGCCCCTGTTGACTTTGGAAAGACCTTTTCTACCACCAGGTCTTGGGTTCTTTTTTAATAGTCAACTCATTTTAACAACAAATCTGAGCTCTCATGGGTTCCTTTTGTTAGCCTCTGGTTTTGTTTCCTAACCTTCTGTTCTTGTTTAATGGTTGTTATCCTCTCCTTCATCTTTTAAAAATTTTCCTTTATTTCTAAATATATGTGCACATTTGCGTGTATGTAACGCATGTGCAGGTGCCCACAGAGACCAGAAGAAGGCATTAGATCTCCTGGAGTGTGAGTTACAAGTGATGGTGAGTCACTGAAGGATAGGTGCTGGGAACCCAGCTGAAGTCCTCCTCAAGAGCACCAAGTGCCCCAAACCAAATCAAAATAAAAAACCCAACCCACCCCCAAAGGGCCAGGCATGGTGGCACACGCCTTTAATCCCAACACTTGGGAGGCAGAGGCAGTTAGATCTCTGTGAGATCCAGGCCAACCTGGTCTACATAGTGAGTTCGGGACCTGGGGCTATAGGAAGACCCTGTGGACACATGTGCCATGGGATGCATGTGCAGGCCAGACCACAAGTTGGAGGAGTCAGTTCTCTCCTTACCCCTTGCTATCTTTTTGAATCACTTAGCAGAGTCACTGTAAAGTTCCTTGAAGATCGATTGATACTATTTTCCTCTGATGTAAATTCTTCCAAGTGGCGAGTTTGTGGAAACTTCATGATGTGGCCATGAATTTGTCATCTTCTCTAGGTTATTTCTCCCTAGCCAGGGTCTTTTATTATTATTATTATTATTATTATTATTTGATTGATTGATTACATGCATATAGAGGTGGAGGTCAGATTTTTTCTTTGGTCTTTTGAGACAGGGTCTCCCTGTAGCCCCAGCTGGCCTGGAACTCACTATGTAAACCAGGCTGGCCTTGAACTCAGTGTATCTGCCTGCCTCTGCCTCCCAAGTACTGATAACACAATGTATTTTTATCATATTTAGACCCCCTACCTTATCTGCACCTCTCTCTTATAGCCCCCCTGCCAGATTTCATGTACTCTGTCATATATATTCAAGCCTGTCACATCAAATTTGTGTCCCCAAATGTCCTTCAGTGTGCATCCATCCACTGGAGCCTGGTTAATGTATCTAATGTCACATCTTTATAAAGAAAACCAACTCTCCCCCTCCCAGTACTTACTGGTTGCCAATGGACCCTCCGCTAAGGTTGGGGCTTCTTCCCCACTTCCCCATGTCTATGCTGGGCGTTTGTCTGCCCTGAGCTTGCATGGGACTTGTGCATGCGGTCACCATTACTGTGAGTTCATATGAGTAACTTCCCAGTTGTCTGGAAAACTCTGTTTCTTTGTGCTCATCCACCTCTTCTGACTCTTAAAATCTTTCCATCACCTTTTTCACAATGGTCCAAGAGCTTTGGGTGGCAGAGGTCTGATATAGGGGTCCGGGTCAGGGGAAATCACTCTCTAGTCGCTTATTCTCTGTACTTTGGCCATTGGTAGCCTCCTGGGTTAAGCATCATCTGTTGTTTGAGGAGGCTTCTTTGATGAGAGTCCTGGTCAGCGTCTTTTGAATCTGTGTGCTCTCACTTCATGTATTAGAGCCTCAAAGTGCTTTGAGTAATGATGGGAGTGTTGAACTTCAGTCAGTTCAGGTTAGTGTTTTTTAATCATTATTCAGTGTTTGGAAAAGAATGAGAAAGTTTCAATGTGGACTTAGCTTGCCATCTTCAATGGATGTCCACTCTATTCCTTGTGAATGATGCAGTTCTGTTGGGTTTTCTCCAAGGATGCTCACAGATAAGTTCCAATACAGACTGCATAGAAGTGTGGTAGCAGAAATTTAGAAATGTAATGGTTTTTTTTTTTTTTTTGTGTGTGTATGTGTGTTTGTCTATTTGAGAAAGGGTCTCCCTGTAGCCCCAGCTGTCCTGGAACTTGCTATGTAGACCAGGCTGGCCTTGAACTCACAGTGATCCGCCTGTCTCTGCCTCCTGAGTGCTGGGATTAAAGGCGTGTGCCACCATACCTGGATTAGAAATGCAGTGTTTTGAAGAATATTTGCATTAGCCTTGTGAGTCACATTGTCTTAAACTTTTTATGGATTTACTTATTTTTTTATGTGTTCAGTGAAGAGCCCATGGAGGCCAGAAGAGTATATCAGATCCCTTAAAACTAGATTTTTGGATTATTGTTAGCCACCATTTGAGTGCTGGGAACTGAGCCTGGGTCCTCTGCAAGAGAAGCCAGTGTTTGTAGTTGCTGAGCCTTTTCCCCAGTCCTACATACTTTCTAAAATTTAAGTTTTGATCATATTTAGACTCCCACTACTTCTAACTGCACCCCCTTACTAACTGCTGGCTGATTACACACACACACACACACACACACACACACACACACACACAGCATTCCGTCATTACATATATGGCCTATCAAGTCAAATTTGTGTCCCCAAATGTCCTTCAGTGTGATCAAAATATATTGCATGAAATTCACAAAAGTTCAATAAAAAAGAAGGAAACAATTTTCTATTCTTTGGTGGCATCATACATGTATGTAATATGTTATGGTCAGTTTTGTCCCATTACCCTCTCTCAGCTCCTTTTCAAAGCTGACTCCCTTCTTCCCAACAAGTCTCCTTCCTACTTTTTTTAAATTGAGTTTTTAAAGTTTCATACATGTCTTTTATTTTTTTTAATTTAAAACTTATTTAATTATTATTAGTGCATGTGTATGATGTGTATGTAGGTGCATGTGCAACACAGTGCTTATGTGGAGGTCAGAGGACAACTTTGTAGAGTCAGTTCTCTCCTTCCAGCTTTATGTTGGTTCTAGGGACTGAACTCAGGTCATCAGGCTGTTTTTGGCAAGGGCTTTTATCCACCAAACCATCTTACTGTCCTCTTTTTTTGATGACCTTCTGAGTGTGATTACTGTTGTTGCATGAACATGGGTGTAGGGTATTTTACTAGTGCATGGGCAACTTGCTAGTGGCCACACCAGTAAAGAAAATGACTCCTTCCCTCCCTTCCAGTGGCCATCAACTGCCAATAGTTCCTTAGGGAGGGGCAGGGCCTAATGAGCCCCTCCCAGTCAGGGCTGGAATGCTGACTGGCTTGATGTTGTGCAGGTCTTATGCAGGCAACCACAGCTGCTGCACGTTCCTGAGTGCAATGGCCCTGTCACGTCACATCTCCCCTCCCCATCTTCCAGCTCTTAAATCCTCGTGGTTCCTTCTATGGCAATATTCCCTGAGCCTTGGTGGTGGTGTGTATGAAGTAGATGTCCCATTTAACTGAGCACTCAATAGTCACTTCTCATCTCTTTGACTAGCTCAGAATTGTCACTCACCACAGAAAGAAGCTTCTTTAACCAAGGCTGAGAGCAACACTAATCTATGGGATTGTTTAGTGAAACAATAGTAGTAGGTTCCTCTTTGGGCCTGTGTCTGTATTGGCTTTACATTTTAAAAAATTTGTTTCTATCACCAGGCGTGGTGGTGCACGCCTTTGATCCCAGCAGTCGGGGGGCAGAGGCAGGTGGATCTCTGTGAGTTCAATGCCAGCCTGGTCTACAAAGCGAGTTCCAGGCCTGCTGGGGCTACAGAGAGACCCTGTCTCAGCCCCTCTCAAAAAATTTATTTCTATTTTATGTGTATGAGTGTTTTGCCTGCATGTATATACTACATGTATATAAGTGTACCACATGCATATAATGTCCATAGAGTCCAGAAGAGGGCTCGGATCCCCTTGAAGTGGAGTTATGGGCAGTTGTTAGCCACTATGTTCATGCTGGGAACTGAACCCGGGCCTTCTGCAAGAACAGCCAGTGCTCTTACCCACTGAGTTGTCTCTCCAGCCCCTATACTGTAAAAAGCACACTTTCCTCATTTCTTATGTAATAAATGATATTGGGAATATTACTGCTCTAATTTTGTAGGTGAGGTGCTGGAAACTCACAAAGAGACTGGCATCTTTCTAGAACACTCAGTCAGGAGAATTTGAACCTGGTTAAGCAGGTGCTTTTCTTTTGAGTAAAAATTTATATTGATACATAATAATTCTACATATGCATGGGGTATATTATGAATTTTTTTTTGTCTTTTTGAAGCAGGGTATCCCTGTAGCCCCAGCTGTCCTGGAACTCACTATGTAGACCAGGCTGGCCTTGAACTCAGAGATCCATCTGCCTCTGCCTCCCAAGTGCTGGGAGTATAGGTGTGTGCCACCACGCCCGGCTTTGAATTTTTAAAAATTGCTTTTATTTGGTATATGTGTGTATGCTTGTGTGTGTGTAGGTCAAAGGACAACTTGTGGGAATCTGTTTTCTCCTTCTACCACGTGAGCCCTAGGGATTGAATTCGGTCGTCAGGTCATCAGGCTTGTCAGCAAGTACCTTTACTCACTGAGCCATCTCACCAATATGTCACAATCGTGTAAGGATTTGTTCAGGGTTATTGTCACAGGCACCACCTCATTCACTATTTCTTTGTGTGTGTGTGTGTGTGTGTGTGTGTGTGTGTGTGCTCATATGTGCTCATATGTGGTATATTTGCAGGTTTGCTTGGAAGCCAGAGGAGGACATCAGGTGTCCCACTCTATCACTCTTTTACTGTGCTGAGAGAGAGTCTCTCACTGTACCTGGAGCCCCAGTGAACCTCCTGTCTCTCCCTCCACAGTGCTGGGGTTCCAGGTGTGGGTGGCCACATCTGCTTTCTTCTTGCTGCGATCAGAACACAGGTCCTCATGCTTGTGCAGCCGTGCTTTTGCCCGTGGAGCCATCTTCCCAGCCCCTCACTCATCCTTTCTTTGTATTATGAGCATTCAAAACCCTCTTTACTAGCTTTTTAAAAATATTCAATTCGAGCTGGGCGTGGTGGCTCCTGCCTTTAATCCCAGCACTTGGGAGGCAGAGGCAGGTGGATCTTTGTGAGTTCGAGGCTGGCCTGGTCTACATAGTGAGTTCCAGGACAGCCAGGGCTACAAGGAGACCTTGTCTCAAAAAGACAAAAAAAAAAAAAATTCAACTTTAGCCGGGCGTGGTGGCACATGCCTTTTAATCCCAGCACTCTGGAGGTGGAGGCAAGTGGATCTCTCTGTGAGACTGAGGCCAGCCTGGTCTACATAGCAAGTTCCAGGCCATCTGGGGCTACAGGAAGACCCTATCTAAAAAAAAAAAAACCCCAAAATAGAAAAAGAAATAGTCAATTAACTGTTACTCTAGTGCCACCAATGAATATTAAATGAGTTATATTTCTACCACTGAATTCAGTGGTCCTGCCACTACTTTACTATAGAATGTTAGAAGTCATTCTAGTATATTTAAAAAATAAAGAAATCCTATTTATTTATTGTGTTTGTATGTGCATGCACACATGCATGTGCTATGGCAGGCATGTGGAGGTAAGAGGACAACCCGTGAGAGTTGGTGCTCTCCTTCCACCATGTGGGTACTGGTGACAGCTCAAGTCCTCACTCTTGGCGGCACTTTTGCCCGCTGACCCACCTCAGCCATCTCTCTAACACGTATGTGTATATATGGATTTAAAAAGTCTGAGCGCTCACTGATTCCTTTTCTATCCACCTGCTTTTGCTTCATAACCTTATGTTCTTGTTTAACGGTGTTTTCTTCTCCTTTATCTTTCTTTTTAAAAAATCTTTTATTTATTATTTTAATTTTATGTGTATGAGTGTATTGTCCGCATGTGTGTGAGCACGCCCATGTCCTGCATCCTTTATCTTTCGGAGGTACTTAATGGCTTCAGTGTAAAAGTCACTGAAGTTTCTATTGCATTCCTTAACCCCGACTCCTTTCTCTGTCCTCCCTCTTCCTAGGCTCTGATGAGCATTGTGCTACTCTCTTTTCTTCCCCTTCCTTTGAGACAGGCTGGCCTTGAACATGCTATGTAGTTCAGGCTACCTGATACTTCTTTATGTTTTGAGATAAGGTCTCACTATGTAATCTCAGCTGGCCTGAAACTTGCTGTGTAGATCAGGCTGGCCTTAGGGTCACAGAGGGATGTACCTGTCTCTGTCTCCCAAGCACTAGGATTGAAGGCATGCTCTACCACACCCAGCCTCTACATTAAGACTCTTGATGCTTAGATTATAGCTGTGGGGTTTTTATTTGTGTTTCTGCAGGCAGCGCATGCTGGGTAAGCATTCTACCACTTCGCTATACCCCAGCAAGTGAAGGAGGCTTTAGTTCTATTTTAGGAAAATATTATCTATACTGGGAGTGCTCCTGATGACAGGGTCTGTGTTTGAAGGGAAGAGCTCCCTGTCATTCCAGGGAACCAAGCAGAGCTTCAATTGCTTGCAGATTAGGGAGGCTGCAGAGAGTTGAGTGGAATTGTTGTGGGCTAGCTCTCAGGGGGACCCTTTTTCTGTTTCCTCAGCACCCCCTTGGGCCCTCCACAAGGAGTGGCCTTACCTCAACCCCACTGTGAGATCTTCCTCCATGACCACAGGAAGGCCCAGCTCAGCCCATGCAACATCTCTAAATAAAACACAGGCAACCTAGATATCTGCTGCCCCATCTGGGTTCCTGTGGAGGTGGAGGGGGCCAGTGGTTGGGGGCCCTGACCACGCCACAGTGAGGAGGGACTCTGGCAAAGCATGGCAGTGAGATGGAGCTTCGGCCTGCCTCGTGGGCTTTGCATGAGAGCCAGCTGTCCTACCTCCCATACGGCCACCTGGCCATGTCCAGCTTCTTCCTTGGGCATCTGCTGGCTCTGACTTGGCTTTTATACATTTGTATTTTCCTTTCCCTCTCTGTCCTTCCTTTCCCTCCTCCTCCTCTTCCTCTAGCTCTTCCTCCTCCTCTTCCTCCTTCCCTTCCCTTCTTCCCCTTTCATTTCCTCCCTTTCTTCTCTCTTCCCCCTCCTCCTGCCTCCTCTTCCTTTCCTTTCCCTTCCTCTTCCTTCTTCCCTTAATTTTCTTTCTCCTCCCTTTCTCCTCCCCCTCCCTCTCCTCTTCCTCCTCCCCCTCCTCCTCTTCCTCCTCCCCCCTCCTCCTCTTCCCTTCCTTTTCCTCCTCCCCCCTCCCCCTCCCCCCCTCCCCCTCCTCCTCTTTCCCCTTCTCTCCCCTTCCCCTTCCTCTTGCCTTCCCCTCCTCTTCCTGCTCCTTCTTTTCTTCCTCTTCTTCTTCCCCCTCCTCTTCCTCCTTTTTCTCGCTCCTTTTCTTCATCCCCTTCCTCATTTCTGTCATTATTCAGCACCCCCCCCAGTCTCCCTCCCAAGTGTGGGAATTTCAGACCTGCCACTACAGCCAGCTGTTCCGCTTTGAGAATTTGTTTTGGTTATGTTGCTGTGATGGTTTGAATGAGAATGTCCCCCATAGGCTCCAAGTATCTGGACAGTTTATCTCCAGTTGGTGGTGCTGTTTTAGGAGGCTTTAGGAAGTATGACCATTTGAGAGGAAGCATGTCACTGGGGGTGGGCTTTGAGAGTTTTTTTTAACAGAGTCTCCCTGCAGCCCCAGCTGGCCTAGAACTCTCTATGTAGACCAGGCTGACCTTGAACTCACAGAGATCTGCCTGCCTCTGCCTCCCAAGTGCTGGGATTAAAGGAGTGTGACACCATGCCAGTGCACCACACCAGGGTGAGAGTTCTTAAGCCTTGCCGGAGCTCCAGTTTTTCTGTTTCCTGTGCCTGCTTAAATATGTGATGGCTTGACTTTCTGCTCCTGCCACTTCCTGCCATACCTCACCACTGTGGTGGGCTCTCACCCTCTGGAACTGCAAACTAAAGAAACTCTTCCTCTATAAGTTGCTTTGGTCAGAGTTTTTATCATAGCAACAGAAAAGTAACTAATACAATTGCCCAGGCTGGATTAAAATTCTGGAGCTGAAGTGATCTTTCTAGCTCAGTCTCCTGAGAAATTGGGCATCATACATGCCTGGTTTCCTCCCTCCCTCCCTCCGTCCCTCCCTTTCTTCCTCCTTAAAGTTGTTTTGATTACATTTATTTGTATGTGTTTGCATGTGCCATGGTGTCCAACTGTGGAGGATAACTTGCAGGAGTTGGTTCTCCCCTACTTTGTGGGTTCTGGGGGTTGGTGGCTTCCAGCCTAGCTGAGATGCCAGCCCCAAGTTCAGGGAGAGACCCTGCCTCAGAGGATAGGTGGAGAGTGATGGAAGGAACATCTGATGCTCTCTTCTGGTCTCCATGTGTGTGCATAGGTGGGTGCACACACTTACACAGATCCCTCACATAAATACATAAAAATAAATCTGAAAAAATTAAAAAGCAAGGTGTTGTCTGGCTCAGTGCTTAAGAGAATTCACTATTCTTTCAGCATTTGGGTCCCAGCACCTTTATTGGGAAGCTCACAACCATTGGCCACTCCATTTCCAGGAGGATCTGATGCTTCTGACCTCTGTGGTCACCTGCGGTCACATGCACATATCCACATGCAGAAACACATACATACACATAATTTAAAAGAAAATAAATGCTTATTTAATAAGTACTTTCAATACTTTATTTTTTATTTTATTTATTTATTAAAATATTTTATTTATAGCTGGGCGTGGTGGCACACGCCTTTAATCCCAGCACCTGGGAGGCAGAGGCAGGCAGATCTCTGTGAGTTCAAGGCCAGCCTGGTCTACATAGTGAGTAGGACATAGTGACATAGTCCCAGGACAGCTGGGACTACAGAAAGACCCTGTCTCAAAAAGACCAAAAAATTTTTTTATTTATTATTTTTATTTTATGTGTATGTGTGTATTGCCTACATGTAGGTAAGTGCACCCATGTTGTGCAATGCCCACAGAGGACCAAAGAGACTGTTGGATCCCCTGAAACTGGAGTTACTGACAGTTGTTAGCTGTCATGTGGGTGCTGGGATTTGAACCTAGGTCTTCTGCAAGAACAACCAGTGTTCTTAACCACCGAGCCATCTCTCCAGCCCCTATTTTTTATTTAAATTTTTTTTATGTGTATGTGTGTATTGCCTGCATGTAGGTAAGTACACCTGTGTTGTGCAATGCCCGCGGGATACAGAAGAGGCTGACGGATCCCCTGGAACTGGAGTTTCTGACAGTTGTTAGCTGCCATGTGGGTGCTGGGATTCAAACCTGGGTCTTCTGCAAGAAGAGCCAGTGTTCTTAATCACTGAGCCATCTCTCCAGCCCCGAAAATCAATCTTTTAAAAAAGTAAAAAAAAAAAAAAAACCCACCAAGGTGGTTTCCACGTGTGCGTGTACACACACACACACACCTTATGTGTACACATACACACATATGAACACACACACACACACACACACACACACACACACAAAGTTCCAAACACATGAGATTTAAAGGATGGCTTCTGACCGTAGCAGATGTGTATATTGTGTGAACGATTGGCAGACACAATGAGTGGTTGGAAAACTGGATGATGAGATGGATGGATGCTTGAGAGAGGATGACTGATAAGTGAGATGACAGGCAATGAATGGATGGATCATGTATAGTTGCCTGAGTGGATCGGTGATTAAATGATTTGATGGATGAATAGGCAGATGTGAAATTCTGATCATGGCTCTTGAATTGCAGTCTAGGTGCATTTCACATGAGTATCAGCTTTTTTCTCTAATATTATTTTTGTTTTTTTTTTGAGACAAGTTCTCCCTACAGACCAGGATGGCCTCAGCCTCACAGAGTTTCACCTGCCTCTGCTTCCCAAGTGCTGGGGTTACCACCACAGTTGGCTTGTTTTTTTTTTCTTATTTCATTCAAAATTTTTGGTTTATTTTTATTTTATATATACGAGTGTTTTGCCTGCATGTATTTTAAGTGCTCCACCTAGATGCAATGCCTGTGGAAGACAGAAGAGGGCGTCAGATCTCCTGGAACTTGAGTGACAGACTGTTGTTAGCTGCCATGTGGGTGCTGGGAATCAAACCCAGGTCCTCTGCAAGAGCAGCCAGTGCTCTTAATTGCTGAGTCATCTCTCCAGCCCCTATTTAATTTTTATGCATCTTTTTTATGTGTATGATGTGTATGTATGATATACCTATCTGTGCTTATAGGTGTGTGTTTTTGTAGGCATGTGCATGCCACCGGGCACATGTGGAGGTCAGAGGATAGCCTCGGGTGTTGGCCCTTGCCTTCTACCTTGGTTGGGAATGGGTCTTTGTGCATTGCCGTGTTAGCTGGCCCTTGAGCTTCCAGGACATGCTCCGTCTCCCATTATCACCAACCAAGCACTGGGATTACAGATGAGCATACTATTCCCAGCTTTGTGTGTGGGTTCTGAGGACTCAAACTTAAGCCCCCATGCTTGTGCAGGAAACACTTTGTCCAGGGAACCATCTCTCCTGCCCCTAGCAGCAGATTTTCTGACCTACAGTTTGACCAGTGAAACTCCATGGTTACACATTCTTTCTTTCTAGGTACAGCCTTCCTCCTGTCTTCCTCTGGATCGGAGATCATACTGAGCTCTTGTGGCTTCTTGGCTGGTCTTCTCGTGGTAAGAATGCCCTGGAAGAGGAACTTGTGTCCCACTAAGGATACAGTACTCAAATAGCTCTCTGTGACGACTGGGATGCTCTTAAGCCTTTTCCAACCTCAGTGCACTCCCTATATCCCTCTAGCTTCTCTTTCTCTCCACTATATCCGTCTCTGAATCCACCCAAAACTTCAGCCCAATCACTGCTCCACCTGACCCTCTCCTGGAGCTGGTAGACACAGGATCAATTACGAGGATGGGGGTCGTCTGTGTCAGCCTCCTGCCTCTAGTCCGAGACCTTTTTCATCTTCTCCAGGTGCTGAGGTAGCTGTAACTATGGATAGCTTGGGCCTACCCAACCTTTCTCCAGGTCCCAGCAAAACTCTCTGGGGCGCTAGGGGCAGGGGCCCAACCATCCGCCGGCGGAGGGAGTTCATGCCAGAAGAGAAGAAGGACACGGTCTACTGGGAGAAACGGAGGAAGAACAATGAGGCAGCCAAGAGGTCCCGGGAAAAGCGACGTCTCAACGACGTGGCTATTGAAGGCAGGCTGGCCACGCTGCTGGAGGAGAATGCTGTATTAAGGGCTGAACTACAGGCGCTTAAACTTCGATTCGGCCTTTTGCCGTCCGTCGCTGGTCCCCGGACGTTGCCCCTGCAGGCCTTGCTGTGGGAGTCTCCGTGGTCTGGGGAAGCCCATCAAGGAGCAGACCCATTCTTACCTCTGCCTGGCTCCCGTAGCTGCCTGTTGAGGCCATATGCCCTGGATTCTGGGATTCAGGGATGCCGAGGTTGCTTGGTGGCTCACGGGTGGCCTGGCATGGCTGCTTCCTCTAGGTTCTCTCAGGAATCTGAGCCCCTGGCTCTCAGGAGAGTTGACAGGACCGTTCATGCTGCTGTGCCAAGTGCTGTTTTCAGTTGCCACTTACTAGATAGGCATGTGGGATCCAAACCAGAGCTCAAGCCTTGCTGTGGGCTGTGGTCATTCACACCCACTGAATACCATGCCTCGGGGTCCTCAGACATATTGCTGACATCCTCTAAAGATCCCATGGAGTTTTCTCCTGGTGTGACCTGCCCTGTCCCAGGAGACTTTCCTGAGGGTCTGACTCAGACTTCGCTTCCCCACAAACTGCACATCAAATCCCAAGCCTTAAGCAGGTTATGCTGAGCCTGGGAAGTTGGCCAGGGATGACTTTGAGATCTTCCCCTGGCCCTAACCACAAGGGGATGATTAGGATTGAGCATGGATTTCTCTAAGGGATGAATGGATTGACTTTGACTAACTAGTAGAACAGGGCAAGGCTTGCAGGATGTCCTGGCTGGGAAGTCCACCTCCCTGAGTCCAGATCAGGCCTCAGGACTTTGTTTATCCTTTATCTTTTCCTCCATTTAGGTGGTGAGGTGATGAACTCCCATCCTGGACTATATCACAATTTTGCCTTGCCCTAAAATCTGTGCTTTGGGTTACTTTTTCTCACCCTGTCATTTCTTCACCCATCATCTCTCCACCCTCAGGTCCATCCATCCACCCAACCATCAGTCCACCCCACTATTGTTTTCATTCACTTGTCCAGCCACTCATCCTTCATCTTTTCATCCATCCTTCAATCTGCTCATCTTCCCACCCATCCACCCACAAGTTTACTCTTCTTCTGTCTTCTATCCACCAATCCATCCATCCATCCATCCATCCATCCATCCATCCATATCTTTATCCACTCTTCTATCAATCCATTCATCGTCCTACCCATTTGCCCATCTATTTACTTACCTTCACCCACTCACCCATCCATCCATTCATCCTTCAGCTTTTTATTCATCCTTCCATCAATCCATTCATCGTCCTACCCATCCATTTATTCATCTTTCACCCATCCATTGATCCATCTGTTCATCTGTTATCTTTTCATCCATTTATCTTCCCACCTGTCTGCCTATCCATTCACTTTCATCCATCTATCCATCCACTCATCCTTCATCTTTTCATCTTTCCTTTCATCCATTCATTCATCTTCCCACTGATCTGCCCACCTGTTTACACATCTTTCATCTCTCCATCCATCCATTCATTCATTGATACACTCGTCCTTCCCCTTTTATTCATTCATTCATTCATTCATTCATTCATCTTCCCACCCATCCACATCCACTTACTCATCTTTAATCTTTCCATCCATCCACTGACTCAATCATTCTCTTTTCATTTCTTTGTTTAGTTGCTCATTCCTGTGGGCATCTCTTTCTCATTCATTGATTCCCTCTCATTAATTTATAATTCATTGTCTTCTTTCCAAGTCGTTCATTATCTTTGGCTCTCCCTTGTGCCCAGCTTAGAGATAAGTGTGAGCATACCTTCCCGGTGTAGGGAATTCTTTTTTGTGGATAGACATGGGAGCTGAGGAGGCCATACCAACAGAAAAAAATGGCGTCTCAGGGTGTCCAAATCCAGAATTCTTGGTGGTTATCTTTTTACTTACCACCTAGACTGGGGACCTGAAGTTTCCTGTTGAGGTGACCTCTCTGTCTTAGGTCAAGATCCTGAACTGCTGGATAGGTTAGCGATCTATATGTGTGTATTTGAATGTGGGTTTGTGTGCATGTGTGTTTGCACGCGTGTTTTTGTGAGTGTGTGTGTGTGTGTGTGTGTGTGTGTGGTGTGTCCATGGTCCTTCATCTCCCCATCTGAAGACTAGAAAGATATACTCCCAACTGGGCAGAGGAAATAGTCACTCTGTGGAAAGGAATGTCAGAGCCCACACTCTCCTCAGTTCCCCCAAAGCCTTCCATTTATGTAGGAGTTCTGTTAGGTTCCGGCTAGTAAGACCCTAACTAATAAGTAACTGTGGGCAGTGCTGGTGGAAGCAGGAGGTGCTCTGTATCTGGCTGAGCACTGGATGACTCTGGACAGCATCCCCACCCTAGTTGTGGGGGCTGGGATAGTTCTCAGCCACCCTAATTCATCAGGATCATGACCACGTGGGGGACAGAGACATTAAGGTGGCTCCTTCTCGCTAGGACAACATGTAGGTAGGGTTGGTACTGCCAATCAGGCCAGGAGCCCAGGTCCTACCCAAGCAGCTTCTGGACTGCACACATCCCAGGCATAGCTGCACCCTGTGCCCACTCATTCCTGTATCTGATCCAGGGGGTCAGGATTGGGCAAGGCCAGCCTCCCCTACCCGGTGTCTGGCTTTCACAGGAGCAGAGCATTGGAATCCAGCCAGCGGCCATCTTCCATTCTTCTACTTATAGCTCCAACAGTTGGTCATGGGGATGTAGTCAACTTCTGCCCCTCAGAACCACTGGCTTGGCTGGGACCCCAGCACCTACTCACCTACCTTTGGGTTTGTTTCTTAAAAAGGAGCTTTACTGTTAGCATGTATTTATATGCAATAATGGGTTTCATTATGACAGCTTTATACATGTCTGTCTTTTGATCATATTCACCCCTTTGCCCTCTCTTATCCCCCTCCCATTTTTGCTGATTCCCTTCTTTTTCCTGACTAGTTCACTTTGTACTTTCATGTCTTGTATGTGTGAGACCCAATGAGTTCAATTGGGGTTACTTTCATGAGTATGAATGATTATTTACAGGAACATGGGCAGTTTACCAGTGGCTACAACACTGAAGAAAATCTGTCCCTCCTGGTATGACCTTAACTGCCTGTAGGTCCTCAGGGAGGGGTGGGGCTTCATGAACCCCTCCCCCTAGCAACCATTAGCTGCCTGTAAATCCTGGAAGGGCGGGGCCTTGTGAGTCCCTCCCCCCAGTAACCGATAACTGTAAGTCCTCAGGGAGGGGTGGGGTCTCTGAAGCTCCACCCCCAGCAATCATTAACTGTTTATAACTCCTCGGGGAGAGGGGGAGGGGCCTCGTGAGCCTTGGTTTTGAGACATCTCCCAAGAGTCACCTGGGCAGGCTGGAGAGAAACCGGCCCAAGTCTATGCTTCTTGATCTAGTGCCCATCACTGGACAGGGTAGAGTGGTTATCAACTCTCATAGAAAGACCTGTAAAGTCTGCAAATCAAAGAAGTTCCGTGAAAGGGCTCCTGGAGTCTGCAGGCACCGTGGTTACTATTTCTGCTTGTGCACTTCCAGGGCTGGAGAGCTTACTTCCTCCAAAGCTCCTTCATTCACGATACCTTCTCTTGAGCTCCAACCTGCATCTTATAAACTTCTGATCTTGTCAGTACTGGGGAACCACACAGACCTCCATCTCTTTCTCTACATTCTAGTTGGCTGGCTTGGTGGAGGAGACTCCAGTTCCTCCTCTGTAGGGACCCCCATTCTTAACTTAGATGGTTTGTGAACCAAACCTAATTTATTCTGTACATAGCTCTTAGTTCATCACTTGGTGCACAGTTATCAAATGTTAACTCCTCTCCCTTTCCTGTGTAGAAACTTTTCTTGTTTTCCTGATTCACGGTAGTGCTGTTCTAGGAGAAATGCCATTTTTTCATTCTTCCCTTTACCCTGGCCTGGCTTTTGCTTTTATATTTTGCCAGTGCTATTTATGTACAGTGACTCCATAACTTATTCATTCAATATATTTTCAACAAACTTCTTTTTGAGCTCCTACTGTGGGGTCATGCAAGAGTTGCAAGACAGTGACCTAGAGAGTTTGTGGAAAAGGGAAGTTCACACCAATGTCTAGAACATTTCCAGGATCTGTTATGACTCTACTGTGCTGGGTCCTGGGATCACAGCTGTGGCCTTTCTCCTTTGAGAGCCATTTGGCAGCCTGATTATTTCTACCTAGCTTCCTAGAAGCTGCATTCTAAGTGCTTGGAGCTGCTTCCCACACAGGGGTGTCCGCATTGTGTGTAGGCTTCATGGTTGCTTTGGGGAATAATTTTTTGGACACCTTATGTATTCACATAGTACCTCTCATCTCCCCATCCTCCCATGCTGTGAGGCTTCCTGGCTTAAGAATGTCCAGTTCCCTTCCTGATTCAAATGTATCTGGTTATGCATGTCCAATAAACATGGCATGAAAATGTCTGCTTGCTTTAGCTGATTTCATCTCATTTTATGGAGATGGAGCGGAAGGTACTGGTGTGGCTACATTTTTCTGTCTTGTCTGGGAAGCTCCTCAGACTGCAGGGAATCAAGGCCTTGAAGGCCTACGTACATTTAGAGAACATAGGGCTGATAGGGATTTCCTGAATGAACCAAGATGGCTAACGACAGACATCCAGACCCTGAGTCAGCACAAAATGACTGACACAGGCTGTCTGGGGACTCCCAAAGTAAATAGTGATGCAACTGTTATAGCCGGTTTTGGCAAGGAGTCACCTTTGTGTGATTTCCTATAAAAAGTCCTTGGGATGAAGGGCGAGTGCCCTTGCCTGGAGAAAATAAAGTGTTTTATTTGCTAGTGGCTCCTTGAATCTTTTTTAATGTCCTGGCTCCTTGGGATCCTCCATTCTGGGCCTCCTGAACTTGGCCTCCACATAGACACACCCTGGCTGAACACTGTGTTATCTGAATTCTTTGTGTGTGTTTGCATGTGTGTGGGCTCACATATGTGCATGTGTGTGGAGGCCAGATACTGAAGTCAAGTGTCTGTCTTGATGGCTCCCTACCTTATGTATTGAGGTGCAGTTTTTTACTTGAACCCAGAACTCTCTGATTCAGTTAGATCTTTGATTTACTTAGACCCCCTTGCTATGGGGAATCCCATCTCAAACTCCCAGGTGCTGGGCTTACAGACAGGCCATTCTAACCATCAGGCATTTACCTGGGCGCCGGGGATTTAAACTCAGGTCCTCATGCTTGCACGGTAAGCCCTTTTACCCACTGAGCCATCTCTGTGTCACTCATCTGGATTTTCCACACTCAAAATTGGAGTCTTTAGACCAGCAGCATCTCCATCTTCCAGGAGCTTATTAGAATTGCAGAATCTCAAGTCTCTCCTCCAATGGCACAACTAAACTTGCTTTTTTAGCTGAGGAGATGACCCATTTGGTATGGTGCTTGTCTCACATTGTGAGGACCTGAGTTTGGATTCCCAGAACTCATGTAAAAAGCCAGATGTGGGGTCTGGAGAGATGATGGCCCAGTGGTTTAGAGGAATTGAGTTTGGTTCCCAGCACCTAGGTTGGGTAGCTCACAACTGCCTGTAACTCCAAGTCCAAGAGATCAATGTCCTCTTCTGGCCCCCGTGGGCACCTGCACACATGTGGAACACACACATACAGATAAAAATAAAAATCTTTATAAAATTAAACTACCAGGTGTGATGGCCTGTGCTTGTAGGTGATGGCAGGATGGGAAGCAGAGACAAGCTGAACTTGGGGGCCAGCTAGGTTCCAGGCCAATAAGAGACTTTATCTCAGGGCTGGAAAGCTGGCTCAGTGGTTAAAAGCATTGACTGCTCTTGTAGAGGACCCAGATTCAGTTTCCAGCATCCACATAGCAGGTAACAACTGTCCATAACTCCAGTTTCAGGGGACTGGATGCCCTCATCTGTCCTCCAGGGGCATTGCATGCACATGGTGCACTTACATACATGTAGGTAAAACACATAAAAATAAATTTTAAAAAGAGACCCTTTCCCAATCAAAAGGTATAAGATCCTTGAGGAATGACATGTGAGGCTGTCCTCTGACCAACCCCTCCCCACATTCATGCATGCTTGAACTTGATCTGTAGCCAAGGATAACTGTGAACTCCTTATTCTGTCTTTGTCTACCAAGTGCTGGAATTACAGGCCTGTATCACCATACCTGGCTCAGAATTTGCTTTTGAATAAATCTCTAAGTGGTCTGTGTACTCATTAAAGTTTGAGAAGCAATGATCCAGGGTAGGTATTGGCCAAATTTCCCTACTGAGGGCAGAGGATAAATACTTTTGGCTTTGAGGGCAAATGGTCTCAATTGCTGTACTCCATTGTACCACTGTAACAATGACAGCCACAGTATATTAACAGGTAGGGGACTCACTTGGGAGTGCTTGCAGAGCATGCACAAAGCCCTGGGTTCCATCCCTAGCACCACATAAACAGGCAATAGTGTCACACCTGCCATCCCAGCGCTCCGGAAGTAGAGGAAGGAGGATCAGGAGTTTGTAATTCTTGGCTACATAGTAAGCTCAAGTCCACCTTGGGCTCCATGAGATCCTATCTCAAAAAACAAGCAACCCATGGGGCTGGAGAGCCAGTAAGACAGTAAAGAGCACTGAGTGCTGTTGTGGAAGACCCAGGTTTGGTTCCCAGCACCCACGTAACTAACAACCGTCCTTAACTCCAGTTCCAGGGGATCCAATGCCCTCTCTGTCCTCTACAGGCACTGCACGACATGGGTATGCTTCATAATTCAGACAAAACACTCATACACATAAAATAAAAATTAATAAATTAATTAAAAACCAAACTCCCTTCTAATAGTTAGGGGGAGGGCCTTGTGACCGCCTCTCCCATCCCAGAGGAATTTTGGCTTGATGTTGTGCAGCTGTTATGCAGGTGATCACAACTGCTATGAGTTCATGACTGCAGCAGCTGTGTCCAGAAGGCAGCATTTCACAGCCTCCTCCCCTTCCTCCAGCTCTTACGTTCCTCCTGCCTCTTCTTCTGTGGTGTTCCTTGAGCCTCTGCAGGAGGGTTGATAGAAATGTCCCCTTAAGGGCTGAACACTCACAGTCACTCATTCTCAGCACTTTGACCAGTTCTGAGTCTGCATTGACTGTTACCCATTGCAAAAAAAGCTTCTCTGATCAAGATTAAAAGCAGCTCAGGTCTTTGGGAATAAACATAAATACTTAGAAGACAGTTGGACAAGCTCTAAGGAGCTCGGTGCTGGATGGAGGACTCCCTTTCTCAGTAGGGGCTTCCTGCTCTCTGCCTGTCTTATCTGGAAACTGCCTCCATGCATGGATGCCTGGCCTTCTTTGGAAGGTGACCTTTGGCATAGTTACCGGTAATAAAACTGCCCCCAGGTTTTTTCTATATGATAATTAGGCATTGCCCTATAGCCAGATGATAGGATCCCCCTACCACATGTAAATAAAGCATACTATGAACACCTATCAGCTGAAGCTTTGGCTGATGCCTCCACACTATATTTTGCCCTGACCTCCACATGGAGCTGTATCACTAAATCTGACTCCCTGGAAGGTCTTTTCCGTCAGGCTCACTGGTGGTCCTGACCCCGTTCGTCGCTTCTGCTCCCTTTGTTCTTGTGGGTCAGTGGCCAATGGCCCATGAGGGGAGGGAGAGACCCACAGTTACCCCATAACAGTTATGTTGTGTTATGGTGCACTGTGGGCACATCTTGCCTGGTAGGTTGGTCTTGCAGCATGCAGGGTCTAGTGCTGGGTGAGACCATTGGTGTGTTTTCTCCCCAGCAACCTGCAGGGTACCTTCCAGCACTATGAAAGTAGCAAACAGGGAGAAAGTTTGCCAGTTGGTTTGTGATTGATTTCTCTATGTCCTACAGCCAAAGTGTGTGGGGTCTTCAGCTATATGGTCTTCCCACATAGTTCTGGTGGGTAACCAAGAGCAAAGGCTTATGTCATTTTGGAGGCTTCTGGGATTGGAGTCTCTGAAGTTGGAGTTACAGGCAGTTGTGAGGCACCCATCATGGGTGCTGGGGATTGAACTCAGGTCCTCTGTAAAAGCATCAAGTGCTTTAACCACTGAGCCATCTCTCCAGCCTGTAATACTGGTAATTTGTTTTGTTTTTGTTTGTCTCACAGTGTGTTTTATTGTGTAATAGCTTGAAAGCAAATTATTAATCATTTATTTATTTTTAAAATGTACACTTATTTATTCAGTACATATGTGTGGTATGTGGCGGTCAGAGAACAGCTTCCAGGAGTTGATTCTCTCTTTCCACCATGTGGGTTTTGGGGATCGAACTCAGGGCATCAGGCTTGGAAGCCAGTGTCTTTACTTACTGAGCTGTCTCTCCAGGCCCTAATTTTCCTTTTGAGACAATGCTTTGCTGCTTTGCTCAGGCTTGTCTAGAACTCCTGGATTCAAGTGATTCTCTTGCCTCAGACTCCTGAGTGTTGAAATTACAGGTGTGTGTCACCACACTTTATCTTTAGCTTTTTTACTTATGGTTGGTGTATCTTTGTCACAGTCAAGATCCTGTGTATCAAATTTATGAAGATGGCTTTTATCTTTATGCTGTATGTACTGGGGAAAGAGAAAGTCAAAAACTGTGTTTTTTTTGGGTTCTGACAGCTTTGTAAGGGAGACAGATTTAAAACAGCCAAGAAGCATCGTGGGTCTTTTGATACGGTTTGTGTGACAGATGCCAGTGGAAACGGCTTTGCCACTTAGCTTTCCAACACTCTTCCCTAAGGAAAAGTAATCAGCTTCACCACTGTTGGAAAGAGAAAGAGACTAGTGACCAAACAGCACAGTTAGTGAAATGGTTTCTAGGTGATGTTAGAGAGGTGTCTGTCCTTTAACACTAGCAATAGCACAGCATGATCAACTTAAAGATGTCTTAGCAATGAAAAATCGAGGGCCAGGGAATGGCTCAGCCGGCAAAGTGCCTGTTTTGTAAGTATGAGGACCTCAGTTTTTACCCCCAGCACCCATGTAAAATGTCAGGTGTAGTAGCATGTGTCTATAACCTTAGCATGGGAGTTGGGGTGTGTGGAGACAGGAGCAGCGCAAGAGCTCAGCCTAGCCAATTGCTGAGTTCTAGGTTCAGTGAGAGTCCCTGTCTCAAAAAACGAGGTGGGGAGGGGTGGTGAGATAGCTCAGTGGGTGAAGGCCAAGCCTGATGATTTGAATTTGATCTCTGGGACCCATATGGTTGAAGGGGAGAACTGACTCCTGCGACTTTTCCTCTGACCTCCACACCCCCGCTGTGGCACACACTCCCCCATAAATAAACACCTGTAATGAAAAATTGAAGTGCAAAAGAAACACAAAAAATGATAGGATGAATTCGGACAAACACTGTGGAAAGGAAGAAAGCGTAGGAAAGACAGTGAGTTACAACTCTGAAATAGGAAAAGGGGGAAGGCCCTTTGTAGACTGGGGGGATGGCTCAGCGGGTGGAGTGCTTGCTGAGTGGGCGTGACGATCTGAATTCCATCTTCAGCACCCTTGTGAACAAAAGCTGGACTAGGCTGGGTGTGGTGGCGCACGCCTTTAATCCCACCACTCAGGAGGCAGAGGCAGGTGGATCTTTGTGAGTTCGAGGTGAGGTCAGCCTGGGCTACATAGCTATATAGTTCCGGGTGAGCCAGGTCTGTATGGTGAGACCCTGTCTCAAAATAACAACAACAACAACAACAACAACAAACAAACAAAAAACCAAACCAAAGTACAAACAAATAAAAAATCTGGGCATGGTGGCATGCACTTGTGATCCCAGTGCTGGTGGGGCAGAGAGAGCTGGAGCCTAGGGACTGGCCGCCTAAAGCCCCAGTCAGTGTAGCTGAAATGGGAACCTCCAGTTCAGCGAGGGGCCCTCTCTTGAAAATTAAGAGGAAGAAGCAGTTGAGGAAGACAACTGACCTCAGCCTTCACACGTGCCCACACAGGTGAGCATTCATCACCTCACGTGCTCACACGCATTTCCAGAGATGGTCCTTTTTCAAAAAAGATTTATTTGTGTATGTGCCTCTGTGTGGGTCTGTGCACGTGATTATGTGTATGTGCCAGGGGAGGCCAGAAGAGGGCATCAGATCTCCTGGAGCTGGAGTCACAGGCAGTTGTGAACCACCCTACCTGGGTTCTGGGAACTGAACTGTGGCCCTCTGGAAGACTGGAAAGCACTCTTAACTGATGAACTAATTCTCCATCCCTGAGAGGAGCCTTTTTATTTCAACTTAATTTTATTTATTATTTATTTATTTAGTACTGTTATTAATGTGTGTATGATGTATGTATGGGGTGTGGTGTGCCACAGCATGCATGTGGAGGCCAGAGGACAGCTTTGTGGAGTTGGTCTCTCTGTCTATGTTTTTATGGGTCCTAGGGATCACACTCAGGGTATCAGGTTTGTACCTTTTTCTGCTGAGCCATCTTGCAGGCCTTTCTCACATAGTGACATTCACTGGAGTTGAGGGAGGAAAAGCATTGTGTAGACATCAAGACTTGATGTACAAAAGCTCTGAGGCAGGACCTTGCAGGAACATCAGGATACTCCACACAGTCGAGGCAAAGTGATCAAGGGGTTAAGAGGGAAGAGGTAAAGGTAGGCAAGAGGCAGATCAGGCAAAGCCTTGTGGGTAAAGGTAAAGACTTTGGCTTCTTCTCTGAGTGAGATGGATGTTGTGGGGGAGTTTCTGAACATATTTTTATTGTAACTGTCTTCCAACCTCTATCCTGTGGTGTGAGGTGGAGAGAAAATAAGTTAGCCCACCCCATAGATGTAAGAGAACTGACTTGTGTAGCATGGGGCAGGGTGGTGACTGACCACAGAGAAGCTGTGACTCATTTCCTAGTTGGTGGCCACAAGCTTGCAAGTGTTCACCCTATCTGTTTCTGAACTTCTCTGAGAACAAGGGTCAATAGGCAGTCAAAGCTGCTCCTTGAGGCAAAATAATGGAGGGGGAAACACAGTGCATCTCTTCTTTTTTAGTTTATTTTTTGCATGTTTATTGTGGAGCACTAACCCCTAAGAAAAATAACCAAGTTTTTTTTTGTAAAAATTTTGATTTATTTTTATTTTATGTGTATGAATATTTTGCCTGTATGTAAGTGTACACATGCACTATACACGGAGGCCAGAAGAGGGCATCAGATCCCCTGAAATTGGAGTTATAGACAGTTATTAGCCACCATGTGGGTTCTGGGAACTGAACCCAGGTCCTCTGCAAGAGCAACCAGTGCTCTTAACTGCTGAGCCAGCTCTCCAGTCGAAACAGCTGCCATTTTTATCACATCAGCTCTGCCTGCTTGCAAGAGGCCATCAGGATCTGACTTGTGCAGGAACACTGCTTACTGGCTTTCTTCACCTGGCCTGTGCTCAGTCTGCTTTCTTACAGAACCCAGGACCCATTTTGGGTTGGACCCTCCC
Source organism: Nannospalax galili (assembly GCF_000622305.1). Classification (NCBI taxonomy): domain Eukaryota; kingdom Metazoa; phylum Chordata; class Mammalia; order Rodentia; family Spalacidae; genus Nannospalax; species Nannospalax galili. The sequence goes on from NW_008348083.1 coordinate 1,553,648, forward strand.
ACATCACTCAACAATCAAGAAGGAGGAGGTGGAGAGGGTTGTTGGACCCTCACCTGAGATTCCAGCCTCTATTCCCAGCCATCTGTTTGCAATTCTGCCCTAATTGCACGTGGGGTGGTGTCTCAGGAGGTGCTAGAGCATGTAGGCTGGGAGAGGTTGAATGAGGTGGGCTCTATCTCTGTGGCTGTGGGGAAGCCATCATCCATGCTGGGTGAAGTGTTTCCAGTGCAGGTGCTTTGGGGTCACCCATGTTCTTGCCCATAGCCCGGCTCTTGTAAGTAAGCTCAATAAACTCATTGATTCCTTAGGATGAACTTGGTGGAATCATACTTTGGTCTGTGGGTTGGGGCCTCATAAGAAGGGGGGAGATGTTGTTTACATTTCCTTAGGAAAGGAATTCTCACAGGTGGTTGTGTGTGTGTGTGTGTGTGTGTGTGTGTGTGTGTGTGTGTGTGTTTTAATGGGTCAGGCTTTCCCATGAGTCCCTGACTCCCGCTGGTTGAGAGCGGGCATGTGTGCTGGTTGTTTTTGTCAACTTGACAAAAACTAGAGCCACCTGGGAGGACGGACCCTCATGTGGGGAATTCCCTCTATCCAGCTGGCCTATGATCTTGTCTGTGGGGCATTTTCTTGATTGCTGAATGGTGTGGGAGGGCTCTGCCCAGTGTGAGCAATGCCACCCCTGGGCAGGTTGTCCTGGGCTGTGTAAGAAAGCAAGCTGAGCACAGACCAGAGGAGCAAGTCGGTAAGCAGTGTTTCTCCATGGTCTCTGCTTCAGCCTCCAGATTCCTGCCTTGAGCTCCCGTCTATGGTCTATGACTGACTCCTAGCTGTAAGCTGAAATAAGCCCTTTCCTCCCTAAATTGGTTTTGATCAGTGTTTTATTACAGTTACAGAAAAGCAAACTAGTATAGCATGTGTGTGGAGGCTGCCGTCGGATGTCTCCCTTGATCACTTTCTGCTGTATATTGAGGCAGGGTCTCTAGCTGACCCAAAGCTTGCAGTTGCCTAGGAAGCTAGCTTGCCCTGGGGATCCCCTGTCTCTGCTTCCTGAGTACTGGGTAAGACAGGCCACCACACCCACCCTCCATTGTGCTGGGTGTGGAACTGAGGTTCTCACCCTTGTGTGACAAGTGCTTTGCTTGCTGAACCATCTTCCTAGACCCTCTTTTCTCTTTTTATCAATTCCCTTCAACTAAGTAACCATTTTTGACAAAAGTGGGAGGGACAGATGTTAAGTATGTGTGTGGGGGGGGTACCAGAAAAATGAGGGACTGGCTGAGGTTGGGGGAGTATGGTCAGTGAGGAAGTGGCCAGGAATAGCCCAAGAGACAATGGCAGGCTCATGTAAACAGGAAGAGCTTAAAATATTAGTGGTAAGGTGGTTATGCAAGATCAGGTGTTTGGAAGGAGGTGCAGTTTGAGCACTATAATTGTTGACTTTGGAGGGTCTATCACCGTGATGAGTGGGCTTGGTCCTCTGATCTGGTTCAGTGGCAGCCAGTGCTTTACCCTGGCATTTATTATTTATTTATTTATTTGTTTGTTTATTATTTATTTATGTGTGTGTACTTGTGAGGAGGAGGGCTTCTACCGGTGGCCTGATCCATCACTCCTTGTCTTACTTCCTCGAGGCAAGGTCTCTCATTGAACCTGGCGCTTGGCTGGCAGGAAGCAAACCCTAGCGATCCTCTAGGCTCTGTTCCTCACAGCACCGGGGTTACAGATGTTTGCACGACCACACCTGGCTTTTAATAAAGATGCTGGGGATTCAAACCTAGGTCCTCATGCTTGTACAGCAAGTGCTCTTACCACTGAGCCACCTCCCAGCCTCTCTCCTGGATTTTGTTGGAAAAAGACTTCATTACTTTAATTCTCATGAATAGTTAGGGAAACAGATGCTCCCACTGCTTTGCCTCACATCACACACTCATTGCTCCCCATCAGTGTGCCTGGTAGATGGGTCAACTTCCTATTCTCTGAAGTCCTTTCCTGTCTCTAGTCTCAACACTTACTGTTCCCTTTGCCTGGAACGCTTTTCCCTGAGTCTATTTTTGGGGGACAGGGTCTCCCTGTGGCCCAAGCTGACCTGGAACTCACTATGTGGACCAGGTTGACCTGAAATCACCTGCCCCTGCCTCTGCCTCGGTAGTGCTGGGATTAAAGGTGTGCCCCACCACGCCCAGCTTTCCCCGAGTCTTTAAAGGACTGGTTTTCTATGCATAGAATTAGCCTCTAATGCTCTGCTCTTGGAAAAGCATCTACTTAAAAATAGTCTTGGGGCTGGAGTGATGACTCAGCAGTTAAGAGAGCTTACTGCTCTTGCACATGACCTGAGTTTGGTTCTCAGCACCCAAGTCCAGGTGGTTCACAACCACCTGTAACTTCAGCTCTGGAGAATCCATTACTCACTGGCCTCTGTGGGCACTGGACACGTGTGCACATATCCCCCAACAGACACATAAATAAAAATAAATCGTAAAGAGTAGTGTTAAGGTTCAGATAGCCCTGCCCCCTCACCAACAGGATCCCAAGGACTTCTCAAGCTCCAGAGAAAAGGGAACCGAGTTGATAAGCACCCTGGTCTTTGAAGTCAAGAGAAGCAGACTTTTCTCCACTGTTTGGCCAACACAGTAGGCTTCCCCTTTGATCTCTAAAGAGAACAGGTTTTAACAGTTCTGCTCTCCCACTTCCCCCCCTGCCCAACTTAAAAAAATATACATCTTCCCGCCTTCTGCAGGAAGCAGAAGCCTCCCCCTTTAAGAGACCCCAGCTCACAACCTGGGCAGATATTTTCTCTGCCTGGAAGGGAATCTGTCCCATGTGTTCCTTTGCTAATAAACTCTGCTTTCTCCTGATCAACTGGAATCATCCATAGGCTACTTTTTATCTATCAAGTAGCCTTCTTCATTTATTTATTCATTGATGAGTTCATTTGTGGATACAATGTGCTTTGGTCATTTTCCATCATCCTGTCATCTCCCCTGAAACTTCTGATGAAACTTTTCTTCCCAACAAGTCCCTACTTTCATGTTTTTTGTTTCGTTTTGTTTTTCTGTGACCCACTGAATTTAATTAGGGCTCCTGGAGTGAGCATGGGTGAAGAGTTGTTTACTGGACCATGGACAATTTACCAGTCATTACACCATTGAAGACAATGACTCTCCATCTCCCACAACCATTAACTGCCAGTAAATTCTCAGGGTGGGCCGCCTGAGCCCCTCCCCATTCCCTGATGGAATGTTGATTGGTTTAGTAGTGTGCAGATAAGCACACTGCAGTAAATCCGGGAGCACATCAGCCATTTCATGACCACAGGAAGGACTTCCACAGCACTGCTCTCCACCCTCTCGATCTTCTGTCTTCTGCTCCCTCCTCCTTGAGACTCCCTGAGCCTTGGAGGGGGTGATACAGATGCTCCATTTCAGGTTGAACACTCCAGAGTCACTTCTCAGCACTTTGACCAGATGTCTCTGCATTAACCATCACCCACTCTGAAGAGAAGCTTCTCTGACCAGGCTGACAGCAGCTCTAATCTATGGATATAAATGTAAGTAGAGGGCAGTTGGACAGCTTATCCACTTAGCAAAACAATGGCAGTAGCTCCACCCTAGGGCCTAGGACTTCCCTGGCCGTGGATTTTGACCTGGTTTATAGTATCAGGCATGAATTTTCTCTTGTGGAGTGGTCTCCAAAAAGTTTTAGCAGGTATGCATGCATGCATGTGTGTGTGTGTGTGTGTGTGTGTGTGTGTGTGTATGTAGGCCAGTGAGCAATCTCCAGAGTCATTCCTTTATGTGCCATACATTTTCATTTTTTATCTTTAAAGCTTCATTTATCATAATAATTATTATTGTATGTGGGGTAAACACACCATGGTATGTATGTGGAGGTCAGAGGACAACACTGTGGAGAAGGCTCTCTCATTCCACCTTTATGTGGGGTCTGGGGAGTCAAACTCAGGTTACCGGGTTTGTGTGGCAAGTGCCTTCATCTGCTGAGCCATTTCTTTGGCTCCATCTTTGCTTTTGAGAGAGGTTTCCTTCACTTGGAGCTCACCAATTAAACTAAGCTGGCTGGGCAGCAAGCTCTAGATCAGCGTGTGGAGTGGTGGGAGGACAGGCATATGTACTTGAGGCTTCCATGGGGTGTGAAATAGGTGGGATGGAAAGGATCAGCACCCCACCCCCACCCCAAGGCCACCACTGTGGCTCTCATTTCCCCAAGTGTCCTTCTGTAAGAAGGGGCCAGCCCCTGCTTCTCCTCCCTCCACCATACTGTAAATTCTGAGAACTCCTTTTTTGTGGTTTGCCCACCCCCTCAGGCTTCCTGTCTACCACCTTCCTGCCTTGGGCCTGAGGAGGGGAAAGACAGACCAGGACTGTTCATCCTCAGACAGAGAGAGGGGGTTCCGGCTTGTTTCTGCTACCATTGCTTCAACACCTGGCCCAGGTTCCTCCCTCCATGGAACTGGCATGACAGTTGTTCCCACCTTCCAGGGTAGGAGAAGTCAGAGACTCGAGGAACACTGGCACCAGGGGAGAGAGATCATTGCTGTCCGTTTTGGTCAGAGAAGGTTTCTTTTTGCAGTAACATCTGCAGAGACTTGCAAATGGTCAAAGTGCCTAGAACAAGTGACTGTTGAGTTGTAAATGGGACATCTATATCATGACTCTCCTCCACTTAAGAGCATCTCAGAAGAGGGGTGGAAAGAATGTGAGAGCTGGAGGCAGGATTGCAGTGCTGTGGAATGCTGTCTTCCGGGTATGCCATGTGTGATGGTTTGAATGAAAATGTCCCCCATAGGCTCCAAGTGTTTGGCCAGTTTGTCCCCAGATGATGGCGCTGTTTTGGGAGGTCTTAGAAGGTGTGGTTATCCTGAAGGAAGCACGTCACTGGGGGTGGGCTTAGAGAGTTCTTAAGCCTTGCCAGATCGCCAGTTGCTCTCTTGTTTCCTGTGCCTTCTGGAAGATGTAGAGCTTAGCTTCTGATCCTCCTCTCCAGCCACCTCAGCCGCCATGCCTCCCCACTAGGGAAGTAATTCCCCTGGAACCGTAAGCTCAGATAAATTCTTCCTTCTATAAATTGCTTGGGTCAGTATTTCTATTGCAGCAACAGAAAAGTGACTAATACACCACGGTCGTTGGACTCATCAGCTCACAGCAGCTGTGACTACCTGCACAGGACTGGGCCCAGCAACATTCCACTGGGGGAGGGAGGAGCAGCTCACTAGGCCTGGCCCCTCATGAGAATCTGTAGGCGGTTAATGGTTGCTGGATGAGGGAGAGAGATTTTCTTCAGTTGTAGGAGAGATTCTCTCTTCCTCTTTCCTCCTCCTCTCCTTCCTCCTTCTCTTCTCTTCCTCCATTTAAAAAAAAATTATTTTATGTGTATGAGTGTATTGCCTGATGTATATAATGTGCATATAATGTGCAGTGCCACCAGTGTTGTGCAGTGCCTGAAGAGGCCAGAAGAGGGCATTAGATCCCTGGAACTGGAGCTGTGGACAGTTGTCAACATATCTAAAAGTAGTTTCACAGAAACATCTAGAATATTATTTGATCAAATATCTGGGTACTATGAGTCAGCCAAACTGGTGCATGAAGCTCACCAGCACCATAAGCTACTTGCTTAATTTCCAAATCAAGGACATGGTATAGTCTCGCTTCCACTTAACGTGGTAGAACCATCCTGATGTGGGTAGTGCTAATTGCCAACCTGACAGAATCTAGAATTGCCTGAGAGAAGGCCCACTGGGCATGCCCATGGGGGATGATCTCCATTATGCTAATTGATGTGGGAAGATCCACCTCAGTTGTGGGTGGACCCATTTCCTGAGCAGGGATCCTGGACTGTGTGAAATGGAGAGAGGGAACTGAGCCTCACCATGCACCTATCCCTGTTTCATGTGGCCAGCTACTTCAAGTACCTCGAACTGTGAAGTGAAATAAACCCGTCCTCCTTCAAGTTGCTTTATCATTTTATTAGTTCGCTAAGATTCTACATGAACCAGAAACTCATTAGCCCTTTCCCCAGAATAGGGTGTAGAGCCATTCCGTGAAGTCTGTCTTTCCCTTCATATTTCATAACATAAATAGAACCATGTAAAGTTAATGAGACTTAAATACCATGATATAGACAGTACATCTTTTTTTTTTTGTCGTCTTTTTGAGACAGGGTCTCCCTATAGCCCCAGCTGGCCTTTGTAGACCAGGCTGGCCTTGATATCACAGAGATCCACCTGCCTCTGCCTCCCAAGTGCTGGGATTAAAGGCATGCACCACCACGCCCAGCAGCCAGTACATCTTTTAATAAAGATTTTATATTTATGTATATGTGTATGTATGTGTACATGCATGTGGGTGCCTATGGAGGTCAGAAGAGAGTATTAGATACCCTGGAGCTTGAGTTATAGGCAGTTGTGAGCTGTCAGATGTGGGTGCTGGGAACTAAACTCTGGTCCTGTGCAAGAGCAGCAAGTGTTTTATTTTTTAATGATTTTTTTTAAATTTTAATTTTTAATTTTATTTATTTTGGTCTTTTTTTTTTTTTCTTTTGAGACAAGTTCTCTCTGTAGCCCCAGCTGGCCTGGAACTCACTGTGTAGAACAGGCTGGCCTCAAACTCACAGAGATCTGCCTGCCTCTGCCTCCCCAGTGCTGGGATTAAAGGCAAGCGCCATGACTTCTGGCACAGCAAGTGCTCCTAATTGCTGAGCCATCGCTCTAGTCCCAGAACCAGTACATCTTACATCACATGATAAAGAGATAAGAGAGAAAAGTAAATGAAAATATTTTATATATACAGATACACAAACACATGTAATAACAAACTAGAAGTATTGTGACAATACAGCCCTTGTTTTTGTACCTGATCACATGCTTAGGGCTAGTATATATAAATATCCTTTAAAAATGTATGTATGTATGTATGTACATATGTATGTATGTATGTATGTATTTATATTTTATGTGTATGAGTGCTTTGCTTGCATGTGTGTAAGTATACTACATGCATGCAATGCCTGTGGATGCCAGAAGAGGGCATCAGATCCTCTGGAGCCAGAGTTAACAGACAGTTGTTAGCTGCCACGTGGGTGCTGGGAACCAAATTCAGGTCCTCTGCAAGAGTAGCTAGTGCTCTTAAGCACAGAGCCATCTCTCCAGCCCCTTTAAGTACCTTTATTTAAAACCACTCCTGGCTCAAAACTCTTGATTAGTTTGTGCAAGTTGCTATACATAGTTCTGGGTGACTTAAATACCAGAAATTTATCTTCTCACAATTGTAGAAATTAGAAATCCAAGACCAAGTTGGATGTGGTGATGCACACCAGTAATCCCTACACTTGGGATGCAGAGACAGGAGGATTGAGAGATGGAGGCCAGCCTGAGCTACATTGCAGTACCTTGTGTCTGTTAAACCAATCCAAACCTGAAAGTAAGAGCAGGAAAGAGACCCAAGAGGAAGGTGCAGTGGGTGTGTCTTCTGCTGCGGCTTCCCTTGGCTTGTCCTTCCCCATGTCCTAAACACAGTCCTCCCTTCCTACATGTCTGTGTCCTAATCCTTGCCTGTTTCTTGTAATGTGCATGACTATGTATGCATTCATGTGTAGGTGCCCATGTGAACTGCACAGTACATGTGTGGAGGTTCAAGGCCAGATCAGTCCTCAGGCACCCCCTTTTTGTTAGAGACAGCACCTCTCATTGGCCTGAATTTTTGCCATGTAGACCAGGGATCCACCCATCTCCATCCTGCACCTCACTGCCTCACCATTTCTGGGATCACAGGTATGTGCCACCATGTGTAGCTTTTTGAAATGTGAGTCCTGAAGCCAGGCATGGTGGCGCACACCTTTAATCCCAGTACTTGAGAGGCAGAGGCAGGCGGAGCTCTGTCAGTTCAAGGCCAGCCTGGTCTGCATTAGTTAGTTCCAGGCCAGTTGGGACTATAGGGAGACCCTGTCTCAAAATAAAACAAAGCAAAACATGGGCTTTTTGAACTTATTGAGGCAAGTATTTACTGACTGGGCCATCTCTCCAGTCCCCTCTTCTTGCTCTTATCCCAGGCTGACTTTGGACTTGCTAAGTAGCCAGGGATGGCCTTGAATTCTGATCTTCCTGTCTCCACCTCTCCAGTTCTACACCACCACACCTGGCCCAATTTCTTTTTATTAAGCCACCAGCCAGATTGGACTAGGGCACACTCTAGTGCTCAAATTTAATTTTATTTGCTCTATAAAGATGTTGCATCCTCAAACAGTCACTTTCCAAGGTTCTGGAGGTAAAGCTTCCAACATGAAATTGGGGGGGGGGCATAATGTTCCATAGCCAGAAGAAAAAGTGCCCGCATGGCTATGGCAGGGGGATGGAAAGGACAGGCAGAGAGGTGTAGAGAGGTGGGAGAGCTTGGTTTGCATGGTGAGTAAGCATGAGGACCTGACTTTGAACGAATGTAAAAGCTGCTTATGATCACAAGCACCTGTAACCCCAGCACTGGGAGGCACAAACTGGCAGATCTGCCAGCTTGTTAGCCAGCACACACACACACACACACACACACACACACACACACACACACACACACGAGGGGGTTCTCAAGGTTCTCATTGGACAAGGGACTGGTCTAGGGTCAGAAGGGTGGAGAGAGGTGGATGGACTCCTAGGGCTTCAGAAAAATGGATCTGGGGATCTGTGCAAGGGACAGATGCCAGCACATTGGAAGGTGATGGAGAAAATACATAAAAAACAGAGAAATTACTTTTTTTTTTTTCGTCTGGACCTGCTAAGAGGATCTGGAGGGCAGAGACTCCAGTCTTGTTGACTTTGTTTTCCTTAGGTGCCAGCACTGTGCATGATCAGTGAATGTTTGTGGACTGAATGTGAATGACTTCAACCAGAAATTGAGAAAACTGGGGGCTTTGGGCTCTGGAATCATGAGGATGCAGTGTGTGGGCACGGGGGATGGGAATCATGAGGATGCAGTGTGTAGGCTGGGGGGGTGGATGGGAATCATGAGGATGCAGTGTGTAGACTCGGGGGGCGGTGGGAATCATGAGGCTGCAGTGTGTGGGCACGGAGGGTGTGGGCCTCCAGGGCTCTTGTGATTCAGGCTTAGGGGCTGGTGCTGGGGGAAAATTAGTTATGATTTGTCTGAGGGGGATGAGACTTCTGATAGTTTTCAGGTAGTGAGTTCTTTATCACCGGGTGTGTGTGCATGCAAACGTCCCATGTCTGCAGCTTTGTAGAGGAAGTTTACCTCCCAGGAAGTATTAAAACTTGGGGAACCTTGGCTTGGTTTAAATGACGGTTCTGTGGGTGTCTGACTAGGCTGGGGGCAGTGTGGGTTTTCTGAACACTCCTCTTGTGGCATTCGAGATGGCCTTTTTCTTATTGCTTGAGAATTTCATTCATGCATATAATGTGTTTTTAAAAATCAACTGATTTATATTTTTATGTGTATGAGTGTTTTGCCTACATGTTTTTAAGTGTACCACATACATCAAATGCCTGTGGAGGCCAGAAGAGAATGTCGGATTCCCTGGAATTGGATTACTGACCACTGTGAGACGCCATGTGAGTGCTGGGAACAGAATCCCTGACTTCTGTAAGAGCAGCCAGTGCTCTTAACTGCTGAGTCAGCTCTCCAGCTCATATAATGCATTTTGATCAGATGCACCCCCAATGGCCTGTCCCCCAATTCCTCCTCTACCCCCCACTTTCCCTCCCAGCTTCATGTACTTTTAAAATTTGTCTTCCTCTCTCCTTCTTAGTCTCCCTCCCCTCCTCTATGCTCCCCTCTAGTTCTCCTCCTCCCCCTCCTCTTCCCCCTCCTCTATGCTTCCCTCTAGTCCTCCCCCTCCTCCCCCCTCCTTGATGCTTCCCCTTCCTCCTCCCCCTCCCCCTCCTCTATGCTTCCCTCCCTCCTTTCTCATGCTTCACCCCCTTCTCCTTTGGGAAGGGCTTGTTCTTGATGTCTAGGTACCACCTTGCTTATGACTGTTCTAGTAATTCAATGCTACGGTCTCTTGAACTTGGAGGTGCTTCCCCCTTGTGGTAGGAACAAAAAGTGCCTACTCTCCACCTGGGAACCTGGGAGGCCGCAGAGTGGTAGGGAGGGATGCTTATTCCAGTGGTTGAGGTTGTCTTGAGGGAGGGTGACCCAGGTCACTGTCATGTTGGTCCAACTCTGCTTGGTTATGATAAGGATGTTGGGCTGCAGGCTCAACCTCAAGCTGTAAGTAGTCTGGTCCTGAGTTGCAGGGTGGGGTGGTAGCCCCTGATGCTTAGCTATTCCTGTTTTTCTGTATTTTCTCTTCCTTCCTCTCTTTTTCTTCCTTTTTCTCTCTAATTCCCCTCTCCTTTCCCTTCCCTTCCCCTCCCTCCTTTCCTCTTCTATTTCTTCCTTCCTTTTTTAAAACATTTATAATGTGACATTATCCATTTTTCAGTTTTCCAAATTAGCAAACAACGTGATAGGCTTCCTGCTGGCATTTTTGTGCATACTTAGCTTTGGTTGATCCTGCCTCCATGCCCACCCCTCTCCCCCATCTCTTGGGCTGCCTCTTCTCACTCATTTGTGTTCTTATTCAGCCATAAGAAAAGGAAAATTAAGACATTTTTAGGACAATGGATAGAAGTGGAAAATATTAAATGAAGTAACCCAGACTCAGAAAGACAAATGCCACATATTCTTTCTTGGGCACCCTGCTGTCTGATGGTGGACCTGTGGGCTGAGTTAGGATGAGGTCATTGCTTACAAATAAGCAAGTTTCTACTCTGGGAAAATTCCCACGTAAGAGTGATGCTATGAGAGGGAGATTGGAAGAGAAGACATACACGCACACACATGCGCGCGCGCACACACACACACACACACACACACACACACAGAGAGAATAGTTCAGAGAGAAAGAAACAATGAGCAAATCAAAACAGTTTTTAACATTTACTTATTGTGCATGCATGTGCGTGTGTAAGCGTGTGTGTGTATGTGTGTGTGTGTGTGTGTGTGCACATGCGTGTATATGTGGAGCTCATGTGGGTCCCAGGGATTAAACTCAGGTCATCAGCCTTGGTGGCAAGCACCTTTACTCACTGAGCTATTGTGCTGGGCCAAGTGAACAAATTTTAAGTTAGGAACTTGTGGAAGTAATGTGTGCCTATAGATCTGTATACCTGGCCACTCGGAAAGCTGACAGGATGAATACTTGAGCCCAGGAGTTCAAGGGTAGCCTGGACAATGTAATGAGATCCTGTTTCAAAAAACAACACAGGGACTGGGGACATGGCTCAGTGCGCAAGAGTGCTTGCATGAGAACCTGAGATCAAATCCCCGGCACCTATGTAAAAAGCCAGGGCTGTAACTCCAGTGCTGTAGGAATAGAGGCAGGAGGATTGCTGAGACTTGCTGGTTGCAGCCTAGCTCCAGTTCAGGGAGAGACCCTGTCTCAAAGGGACAAGGTAGAGAGAGATAGAGCAGGATACCCAACATCCTCCTCTGGCATCCGCATAGACATGTACACACGTGCACACACACACACACACACACACAAGAAAACAAAACAAAAAACAAACACTGTTAAGGATTCAAATAGAGATACAGAAAGAGGAAACCATGTGTGTGAATAGCTAAAGTCACCGGTGATGAAATGATGGTTTGAGCTGAGGGGTATAAAGACCTGGAATAGACTTGGATGAGCTCCAGGGAAATCTGCAATGACAACCTGGGTACACCCAACCCCATTTCTGGCTGGAATCCTGCTGTCTCCCAGACTGTCCTGGAGGTCTGGAAAGGACTCCAGGTGCTCCATGGTAAGAACCAAATTCTCACTCCAGGCCCTGACAAGAACATGGCTGAGTTGGAAAGGCCTCATAGAGTGTCCCAGGGTCAGAGAATGTTTCTGGGGCTATGTTGAAATTTTAGGTTGAGAGACAGGTAGAAAGTTATTTCTTGACTCTGAATGAATGGAAAAAAAATGAAGCAGGACTTGTTGGGACAATTGGCCCTTGAGAACCTATGTGGAAGCAGGCAGAGGGAGCCAGTGTCCAGGTGTCCCTCTCACCTGGAACATCTGCCTGAGGGTCACAGTGCCTGGGTGGATCTTCAGAACTTTTTTGCCTTTGGTGTCCTAGTCTGGGCTGAGAAGAGGGTAGTTGAGGACTGGTCCTGGGGTAAGTACTAGAACGTATGTGGAAGTTCCAAAGTGGGGTATCCTTGGGGTTCAACATGGGAAAGACCCTGGAGTGTGTTTTTGAGGGGGTCATGGGAAGTTGTTGGGAGATTGTAGCACAGGGGAGGGGCTTAGCGCATTCATGGACTCTGTAGAGGATAGCCATGAGTTGTAGAATGAGGGCCAAATTTGGGAGTCCAGAGCCTCCTGGGAGGATATGAGGGCTTAGGAGTGGGGTCAGAACAAGCCCTGTAAGGTAGGCCATGTGGGTATGTTTCTGGTTGAGACAGTAGTGTCAGTGTATGGCACTAGTTCTCATCCTAAGGTTTGGGAATCTTGGTGTTCTTTGAGGATATCGATGGGGTGAGTTATGGGAGCAACTGATTGAAGAGGCATGAGGAGGAGGTCTGGAAAGCCACATAACGATGGGGGAGAGGACAGTTTTAGGGATGTTTTGGATGCTAGGGGGTCCTTTAGTGTGTAGTTTGAGGGGAGACCATTGAGGGCAGTGGAGCTCTGAGGAATACAAAGGGGGATCTGCATTTGGTTAGCTAAGAGTGAGTCCTCCTGACTGCGGGTATCAACAGATTAGTGCAGCTCTCAGCCCACATCAGAGAAGCTGTATTCTGCAGCAGATGGTAATGAATACAGAGACTCAAAGCTGGGCAGAGGGCAGAGGGTGAGTAGCCATGGAGTGTTCCGTTCTAAATAAGATATCAGTACCATGTTCCCTGCCCATATGACTCAGGGAACATTGAGAAAGAGAGGACAGAAAGAGTCTCAGAGCCAGAGGTTGGGTAGGACTGCTGAGAAACGGTGTCTCTGGCCACTTCAGGGACTCATAGCTGTAGTGGTTTCCTGCATAAGATCTACTGAAGATCAAGCCAATCAAAATTCCATCCTAGTGGGAGAGGGGCTCGTACAGCTCCATCCCTAGCTGAGGAGCTCTGGCAGTTGAAGGCTGCTGGGATAGGATGAAAAGTGGCCCTGATTTAGAGCCTGGGTTTTAATCTTTGTTTTCTCTCTCTGTCTCTGTTAGCAAAATTCAGCTGACAAGTTTGTGGTTAGAATACTGACACAGTTAGCTAGAATGACTGACAAATGTATGACCTGACAAATCTTCCCCAATTCTGTTTGTCGGTGGCAGAGACTTCTATAATGACTTTCAGGGAGGATTTTTTTTTCATTATTTATTAAAAAATTTTTTTTAATAACTACATGATTAGAAGAAGCATTTCATTACAGCTTTAACATATTCAGTAACACACTCCAGAGCAAGGATACATCTCTTTCAAAAGTGGCTGTAAATTTTTAGGTTCACAGTTGGGGGCCTCCTTCCCTGTCTGCCTAATTTAAAACCATCTCCTAGTCTCTTTCAAGTCCATGATGTAGAATCTGATGGAATATTTAAGAAAAATATGGATTACAATCCTTGCTTTTTCTCTCTGTCTCTGTCATCAAAGTTCAGCTGACAAGTTTGTGGTTGAAACATTGACACAGCTAGAACCACGTGCCTTGTATCCTGACAAAACTTCCTCAACTCTGTTGGTCTCGGAAGGAGACTTCTGCAATGACTTTCAGGCAGGGTTTTTTAAAGCATGTTTTTCTTTTCTAAATTTATAATAATAATTTGGCTGGTTTTAGGATTTTGTTGCTAGCCAATCAATATGTAAGCTTCCTCCTCACTGTAATCCAATATGTAAGGTATAAAAGATAAATGATACTTCCCTTTGGGGACTAGATTTTGAGGCTTGAGCCTGATGGACCAGGCTTCAACCTATATAAAATACATGCTTCCAGTACACTCCCAGTGTCCTGTCTGATCTTTCCTGTAACAGCTGGTGGTTAGGGTACCCATGCTCCAGTGGATGGCCCTATACCATGCACATGAGGAGAGCACTGATTAGATACTATGAGGTCAGGAAATTGAGGGGGCATGTAGGGGGCTCTGGAAGGGGTTGGGGAGGGGAAAGGGGATTTGATATAATCCAAATACATTGTATACATATATGAAATTCTCAAAGAATGGATTAAAAAGGAATGGAATTAAAATGGAATATAAAGGATATGTTTGGAAGGATGAGAAATCGGTGTTTGACTATGGGGGTGAGCAAAGGGGTTAAAGTGTTCCTGGAAGAATTCTGGGGTGTGCTATGTAGTACCCTTGAAGGCTTCCTGGGGAGATGGTTTGGAAGGAGTTGAAGTGGAAGCATATTAAAGGGGATGATTTGGGAGCACTTAGAGTCTAGGGAAATCAGGGTGGGGAGGTCCTGACTATTGGTATGTGATTTATATGTCAGAGTCTCTGGATGCTGGGAGTGTCTAGGTATGTTTGGGTGTGTGCTTTCCCCAGCTTGAGGATGTCATAGCTGAGTGGGTCCACTAAGGAGCCCAGGTGTTGTGTAGCAATTTCCTCCAAGGTAAACTGTTCCATCTTGGAGAGATCTTTGTACAACAGGATAGTCTAAAGAAAGGTAAACAAAGGATGTTCTAAGGGGAAGTAAATACTCAGTCCTGCAGGGAAACTCATTAAGCTTAGGAAGTAAAAACTCAATAGCTTCAGGAAGTCCCTGAAACTGACCCCTTTCACTAGGCCCCTTCCTCCTCAAGATATATAAGCCTTTAAGGACTGCTGAGAGATGCTCTCAGATCAACCAAGCCACCTGAAAGAAACAGAGATCAGCAGACCTGCCTAGAAGAGGCTCAGACCAGATGAGCTGCCTGGAAAGGACACTCCAGCCTGCAGAGCTGCTGTTATGAGCTGTCACCCATGTGGGGGTGGGCTTTGGCCACGTAGCTGTCTCTGAGTCATTTCTGTGTCTGTCACCCATCACCCATACTCCCGTAAGTACCTTCAACGGAAGTAATTTGTTCACCAAGTTGGACCTTGGTGGAATCCTTACTTTGGATTGTCGTTGGTTTTTTATGTGAGGCAAGTAGACAGTTGTCCGTGTTTCCTCAGAAATGACGTCATGCAACACCCAGAGGGGTGGTTGACAAGATTAGAAAAGGGTATTGCGTTAGGGTTAGTTATAGTTGGGGGCGGTGGATTAAAGGGATTAAGGTTAGGTGTCTCATGGGGAGAATCATGGGTGCTTTAAGGCAGTTTCTAGTCAGGGATGTTAGGTGGAGGAGATCCCCTTGGGGTGGGGTCATCTGGAGTGATCAGAACCTAAAAGGCATCTGGGTGGGTCCTGAGAGAATATGTGAATTCCAGAAAAGCCACAAGTCTCATTGGTGGAAGTCATAAATCCCTTACAGTGGTCAACTGGCCCTAAATTGGCAGCCTGGCCTCCCTTACACCTTATCAATGGGTCACTCCCTGGACTGAGAGATACTGTTAATGGAGCCCACCTGTTTCCTTTAGCGCTATAGATAACTCACCCACCTGCCTGAGAAAATAATCTCTGGAGAAGAGACCCTCAAGGAGCCTCTGGCACGCAGTTAACTCCTGCAGCTATGTGCAGCAGAGTCCCCATATAAGTCCAGACTACTCCCCATTTTGATGCTGATATTCCTTAGGGAAGAGCTTATCAACCTTTGTTATGGTCCTATGAGTAAAGGAACATATTCCTTGCCTGTTGCAGGTCTGGCTCTGACTTTTATTTCTAAACTTTAAACTCCTTCCTTTTATTTGCCTTCCTAAATCTAACGAGTCCTAGTGGACAGGACCAGAAGATGACACAGGACTTTTTGCTACGCAATGAAGCTTTACTGTCCTCACCCCTCCCTCCTTGTCTCCTGGTTAGTAGAATTTTTGGTGCACGACCTGGGGGCCCCTCTCTTCATACTGTTCCCTCAGGACCCAGCAAGACTGGAAGGCACGCAGCGAGGCCAGGATGGAGCCCCCGATCCACACCGAAAGGTTCCGGTTGGGCTGGGCTGTCACCACCAAGTGGTCCTCAGGGGGCAGAGCGCGCAGCAGTTCTGCCCTGAAGCGACCCTCAAACCCTGTGAAGAGCGAGGAGCCACCACACAGGAGCACGTTCTGGGCTACGTGGGTCCGCAGCTCCTGGGGCACTTTGCGGAGACTCTGTTCAGCCATGGCTGGGAGGCCCGTGAGCAACAGTCCTGGGATCTCCGGAGGGTGGAATAGCAGCTCTGGGCACTGGAACAACGCCTTCCCTAGTGTGACAATCCGCCCATCAGGAAGCTTCAGGGTCTGCTGGTACTCCTGCTGTGGACGGACCTGCACCTTTTGGAAATCTGAGGCCACATAGCAGTAATGATGTTTGATGTTCTCCACGGTGTCCAGGTCCTCCTGTCGCAGTGGAAAGCCAGACCTCAGCAGCATTTCTGCTAGGAAGGAAGTCAGGTGGTTGCCGGCTAGATCCAAGCGCCGGATGGCATGGGGCAAGTTGTAGCCTTGGAAAACAGGCACTGTGTAGCTTACCCCGTGGCCGGTATCCACCACGAGTCCATTAATTCGCCCGTGGGCGTAGACTGACAGCACAGACTGGGATGCTACATATATGGCCGGTGACCCCAATGACTCAAAGGCCACTTCTACCAGCTTCTCTCGGTTGGTGACAGGGCTGAACGGCGGATCTGAGAACAGCAGAGGGTGGTCCTTAGTGGCCACTTGGAGGTCGTGCTCCAGTGCGTGTCGCCAGATGAGCTCGGCAGCGTCCCAGTCTACCACAATGCCATTGCGAATGGGCTTCAGCAGTCTCAGCTCTGGGTGGGAGCGGGCTGCCTCCCCAATGAAAGTTTCCAGCCCTGATCGGGCCCTATTGGCCTGTTTCTTGGGCTGGCAGCCCAGGATGGTGGTTACAGTGTAGGTGGGTTGGGGCTGTCCTGCAAAGCCCACTTTACAGGTGCCTGTGCCCATGTCAATAACCACGGCATCTGTTTTTGGTGGGAGCCTGTCACCTACCGTGCTGAGGGAATCTTGTTGTAGAGCCTTTTTCACCAAGGTTGAGCTGGTACTCAGGGAAAGAACCCCAGGGGTTGCTGAGGAGGGCTGGGGCTCTGGATTACCATTTTCATCCATGGCTGTAGGTGGCCTGGTGAGGCTGCTTGACTAGGCTGACCTCTTTTCTCTGGGGTTCTAGGAGAAAAGGCTGATTCAAGCCTAGGGAGGCCAGAAAGGGAGAGGGGGTGGACTGGTGGTCTATGACATCATTCTGCCTATCTTTGCTTCACAATGCATAGGCATGATGGGTTGAGATGGGTGGGGTAAGGCAGGGGGGAACCTATTGTGTGAGTGTCAGTTGGGAGAAGTGTCTACTCTAGATAGGATGTGAAGGACAGCCCAAAGGAATGATTCCAACTCAAGTCTAGCTTGGGAGAAAAGTGAGTTTAACTGGAGTTACTTATAGGAGTGTGGGTGAGGGGTTATTTACAGGGTGACTTAGAGGTGGCTATACATACCAGTGAAGAAAAAAACCATCTGTCTCCTCCAGCAACTGTTAACTGTATATCCCTGGCAAGGGCGGGGTCTTGTGAGCTCCTCCCCATAGCTCCCCATAGCAACAGCTAACTAGTTATAGATCTTGGGGAAGGGGTGGGACCTCCTGAGTCCTGTGGCCTAGTAACTATTAATTGTCTATAACTCTCTGGGGAGGGGTACCACCTTGTGAGCCCCTGTGGAGTCTCTCCCTCCCCTCATGGGTCGTTGGCCACCAGTCCACGAGGACAAAGGGAGCAGAAGCGACGACGGGGTCAGGGCGGCCAGTGAGCACAACAGAAGAAAGCCCTTCCAGGGAGGCAGATTCAGTGATACAGCTCCGTTTATTCAGTGGGGGTTAGGGAAAATATAGTGTGGAGGCAGCAGCCAAAGCTTCAGCTGATAGGTGCTCATAGTATGCTTTATTTACATGTGGTAGGGGATTCTATCATCTGGCTATAGGGCGATGCCTAATTATCACATAGAAAAAACCTGGGGATAGTTTTATTGCCGGTAACTATGCCAAAGGTCATGTTCTGAATAAGGTCAGGCATCTGTGCTTGGAGGCACTTTCCAGGTAAGTCAGGCAGGAAGCCCCTGCTGAGAAAGGAGCCAACCTTAACAGCAGGGTTCCCCAACAAGCCCCCTTCTGTGATGGAAATGAATGCGCCCAATCTCATGCAGATCTCAGAGTGATCACAGCTGCTGATCATTCAGGAGGGCAGCCGGCATGTCCTTCCAGGGATAGTGCTCCACAGCAGGGCCCAAGAGCCCACTTTTCTCCAGGACCCCCTAAAAGTGCCCAGTTTGGAGATGGAGACAGGCTCTCTGACTCAGCTTTATTCTAGAACCTCTCCCTCACCCCAAATCTGAAAAGAATAATCCAGACTCCTTCTCTGGGTACCTTGGCCTGTCTTGAGTACACAGAAGGTGGCAGGCTGACTTCCCGGCTTTTTTTTCCTTTCTTCAACTCCCTCCCTTCCTCTTTCCCTACCTTCCTAACTTCCTTTCTTTTCTTCCTTCTTTAAAGTGTTAAAACTTTTTTCTTCTTTTTAAAAGACAGGGTCTCCTGTAGCCATAGCTGCTTGGCCTGGAACTATGTAGACCAAGCTGGCCTTGGTCTCATAGAGATCTGCCTGCCTCTGCCTCTCAAGTGCTAGGATTAAAGGCTTGAGCTACCATACCCAGCCTTCTCCTGTTATACCTCATCCACTGGACCCCCAAAAGACCACCGAGGACCCAACACACCAAAATGCAAAAGCAAAGGTTTATGGTTTATTTGGGCTTAAGCCTGGCTCTCAGACCTCACCAACTCAACAGATCCATGCTAAGAGCCCAGAGTAAGGGAGAGTGGAGCCTTTTATAGGTTTTAGACAAAGGGGGGGAGATACCGAAGATACATTTTGGTTGGTTCAAGAAGCCCGCATGTGCCAACATAATTTTAAATAGATTGGATGTATAAGATACAGCCCTGGAAGTTTCTTATTTGTAGGTGCTATTCTCAGGGCTGTGGAATGGTTATCTGTGGGACCAGGAGTCTCCGTTTTTACCTTATAGGGCAGTTTTCATGCCTGGGCTTGCTTAATCTATAGTTTTCTGGAATGGGGGGGGATAGCAGGCGGGGGTCAGGGCATGCCAGGGCATGTCTAGGTATGTCTAAAGCAGCAGCCAAGCATTTTATAGAAGCTAAAGGAGCAATTAGTGGGGGTCTGGAGGGATTGGGGGTAGCGGGTGAATGAAGAGGGTCTCAGGGTCCTACACTTTAAAGTTTTAATTTTACATTTACTTTTTTATTTGTGTGTGTATAAACATCTGCCACAGTACTCCTATGGAGGTCAGAGGAGAACTTGTGGGATTCGGTCCTCTCCGTGCAACATGTGGGTTCTGGGGACCAAACTCAGGTCTCCAGTCTTGGCAGCAAGTGTCCGTACCCATGGAGACATATCACTGATTTCTGATTTCTGAGGGGAATGACAGGCCAGCCTTGGTTCTTGGCCTTCTCCCCTTTCCCTCTTCCTTGACTTTCTCTACCTGTTCCCTTCTAGCCAAGCAGGAATTTGTCCCCTTCAAACCTCAGCTCCATGCTTCCTCCTCTTGGGAGCCTTCCCTGTTAGATTTATGATAGCAGAAAAAGGAAGGAGTTAAAGTTTAGAAATATGAACCAGAGCCAGACCTGCACAGGCAAGGAATCTGCTTCCTGAATGCAGGGAACCCAGCAAAAGGCTGATAAAAGCTGTTCCTCTGAACGGGGAGTAGTCTGGTCTTCTATAGGAACTCAGCTGCACACAGCTGCAAGAGTTAACTTGGTCCCAGGGTCTGGTATCCTTGAAGGTCTCTTTTCTCAGACAGGTGGATAAGTTATAACACTAAAGGAGACAGGTGGGCTCCACAAACAGTCTCTCTCAGTCAAGGGAGTAACCAGTTGATAAGGCTTGACCAAGGCCAGGCTGCTAATTTAGGGCCAGTTAGACACTTGAAGGGATTTATGACTTTCCCTAATGAGACTTGTGGCTCTTCTGCAATTCCCATATTCTATCATTTCCTGGTTTCCACTCTGTAGCCTTGTTATGAGGGAGAAGGGGATTATTTTCTCTAGGTACTCTGCATTTTCCTGATTGGAGGAGAGCCATGTAGGGATACAGGTAGGAGCTTCAAGTATAGCTAATAGTGTCCTCTGACACCACGAGAGCTGGTTTTCAGGGGGGAGCTTCCAGATCACTTTCGGTTCCATTGCCCCAAGTCCTGTGTCCAAAGTTTGTCTTGTTGTCAGCAATAGGGTTTTACCTTCAAGTTCTGGGAGGCAATCAAGGGCTGTGGCAATAGCCTGTATTATTTTGGGGGGTTTCTTGGACTACTCTGACCAACAACTGGAAGGAAGTTTTTTCATGCGTGGTACTGGTTTTTATTTTTTATTTTATATAGCCTTCAGCTATACACATACACTTGTACATATTTTGTATGTGCATTTTTCATTAGGTTTTTGAACTAATCCATTTCCCTCTTTTTTCAAAATTCCTAAGCATTATTTATATCTATTCCTTCTTCCCAAGTATAACGGTCCCTCCTCCCTCCCCAGTGAAAATACTCCCATTTTCGCCATTTCCTCCTTGACATATTTCCTACTATGGCCCTCTCTTGGGCTCTTTCTTCCCCTTTACCTCCATGGTTCCTTTCCACTTTCCTGACTTCTGTGGCTATATCAGGATGTATATTAGACAAAAGCCCAGCACAGAGGAAGGGACATGGGTGAGAAGCTCCAATCTTAGCTGAGAAACTACTGGAAGCCAATGACTACTGGGAGAGGGAGAGTTGGTTCCCTTTAAGGGGGTCACGCAAGAGAGGTTGACCAGGTTCCAGTGCATGAGCTCACACCAAGAGAGGGACATATGGGGACAAACTTGGCTCAATAGGCCTTACCATATATGACAAAATCCATGAAAACTGGTGAGGGGGTCTATGGGAGGTGGAGATAGGGGAGTGGGTCTAAATATGATCAAGATGTAGGAAATTTGCAAAGAATCAATAAAAAGAGAGTATTGCTAAAAGTGAGTGGTGGACTGAGTAAGTGGCTCAGCAGGTAAGACCCTTTGCTGTGCAAGTATGGGGACCTAAGTTCACATCCCCAAAACCCACTTGAAAAAGCCAGGTGTGGTCTTGCAGCTCCACTGTTGTGGGAGTGGGGAAGTACAGACAGTACTGGGGGCCTTGCTGGCAGCCAGACTAGCTTAGTGAGAGACCTTTAATCTCGGGATTAAAGAAGAGAGGGATGGAACTGGATAGTCAGTGTCACCCTCTGGGCTCCAAGTGTGTGCATGCATGTAGACACCGGCACACATGTATGCATGCATGATACAATCACACATAGCACACAGGCACAAAATCTCTCCTCCCTCTCTCATACACAAAAAGGGGGATGGTATGCTCCTGGGAGCAAAGGTTTGTGTCAACAATGATTAACAGGGATGAGGATGAGCCCTGTGCTAGAGTACTTTTCCTCTGTTTGTCCGAGGCCTAGAGTTCCATTCCCAGCACCTCAGAACAAACTAACAACAGCAAAAGCTAACAGGCAACAGACAGTACCATGTGGTAGGAGAGTCATTTCAAAAAACACGACTGTTTTTGGTAGTATAAGGTATCAACTGTCAAAGACAAATAAAAACATTCTTAATGTTTCGTGCATTCACTGGGTGTCAAAGCCATGAGGAATGGGCCCACTAGATATGTTTTGGTGAATATATAAATAAGGGTGATTTGCTTTCTTAGTTATCTTGATGTCTTCCTGAGGGTGTGTTTATTGAGCATTTACATTCATTCACCTCCAATGCCTATTGTCTAGTAAATATGTTAGGAAATGTACATTCACTTAACTATTTACTGGTGTTTCGCTTTACATTTACGTATTCATTATTATTGTTTTGTGTGTGTGTGTGTGTGTGTGTGTGTGTGTGTGTGTGTGTGTGTATGTGCGCCTGCTTGTCATGGCACACGTGTGGAGGCCAGAAGATAACTTGCAGGAGTCATTTCTCTCCTTCCACCATGTGACTTCTGGGATTGAACTCAGGTTGTCAGTCTTGGTGGCAAGCACATTTTTCCACTAAGCCATCTTGTCAACCCCCTCTTTAAAAAGTAGTAATGTATTTAATAGGAATCAAAGCCATGGCAACAGCTCAAAGCACAAGCAGTTGGAACTTAGCAGGTACTGAGGAGATTCTGGTGCCATCCTGTTAGCCAAGGTATACAATGTGGTTTGTGTCAGTGCGTGACCCTAGACCTTGGACACTGTCCTTTGGATAAGAGTTTTTATTTTAAAAGATTTATCTCTTTTATGATGTATGTGTAGGTCTCTCTATGTGTATGTGCATGTGCATGCATATCCTCAGAAGCCAGAAGAGGACTTCAGATCCCTAGGTGCTGAATTACAGGTGGTTGTGAGTTACCCAGTGTGGGTTCTCTGCAAGAGCAGCAAGCACTCTTTTTTAAATATTTTATTATTTTATTTTTTTATGTGTATGTGAGTATTGCCTGCATGTAGGCAAGTGCAGCCCTGTTGTGCAATGCCTGTGGAGGACAGAAGAGCCTGTTAGATCCCCGGGAACTAGAGTCGCGGACAGTTGTTAGTTGCCACGTGGGTGCTGGGATTCGAACCTGGGTCATCTGCAAGAACAGCCAGTGTTCTTAACCACTGAGCCATCTCTCCAGCCCCACAGCAAGCAATATTAACTGAGAGCTGCTGAGCCATGTCTCCAGCCTCTGGGTATAATTTTTCTTTATTTTGGCAGTTTCATACACACACACTGTACTGTTGTTTCCTCACTCCACATTACCCTCTGATAGTCCTCTTCTTTCTGAACCCCCTTTTTCCATGTAGTCCCCCAGTGGCTACATCATGAAAGAAAATGACACTTCCTCTTCCAACAACTATGAATAGTTCTTAGCTTCTTAGGAAGGGATGGGGCCTCATGGGCGCCCCTCTGTCCACAGTGGAAATTTCAAGGCCCAGTCTTCCACAGCTCCTGTGTCCATGATTGCAAAGTCAGCAGCATCCCTGGATGGCAACTGTTCATGATTCGCCCCCATACTCTAGCTCTTTGTTAATGTTCCCTGGGCCTTGGGGTGTGGGGGTGATATAGATGTCCTTTTATAGCGAGCCCTCATCAGTCACTTACTAGTGTATAGAAAAGTTACTGCCACTGTATGTTGACTTTGTATCCCACTACTTGGCTCAATGCAAGCTAAGAGTGGTGGAGTCATTAGGGTCTCGTCATCCACAAATACGGATGCTTTGACGTCTTCCTTTCCTAGTTGCATACCTTTGGTTTCTGTCTCTTGTCTTGGGCTTAGTGCTCTTGTTAAGAAGCACATGGAGAGTAAAAGCTCTGTGAGTGCAAGGGCACCCTTGTCTTGTTTCGGATTTTAGGGAAAATACACTCTTTTAAAATTCTATTTACTGGGTCTGGAGAGATGGTTCAGTACTTAAGAGCACAGGCTGCTTTTCCAGAGGACCTGGGTTTAGTTCCCAGCACCCATATGGTAGTCAACAACCATCGATAACTCCAGTTCCAGGGGAACTAATGCCCTCTGCTGGGTTTTGCATGGACGTGGTGCAAACTACATATAGGCAAAGCACTCATAGACATAAAACAAAGCATAAATGAATAAAATAAAAAGTTATTATTTGATGATGATCATTATGATCGTGATGACAATGAATATGTGTGATACGTGTGTCAGTGCAGGTACGTGCATACCATAGTTCATGTGTGGATGTCAGAGGACAGCTTTTGGGAGTTAGTTCTCACTTCTGCCACACATTCCAGGATCCAGCTCAGGTTGTTAGGCTTGTGTAGCAAGTGGGTTTGTTCACTGAAGCCATCTCACTTGCCCAAGAAAATATTATTTTTAAATTGGCCTAGTTAGTATAATCTTAGCTATAGGTTTGTCACAGCCTTCATTGTGTTGAGGTATGTTCCTTCTAGTCCTGGTTCTTGTGGGAAAGGATGCTGAACATTGTCAAAGGCTTTTTCTGCATCTACTAAGATGACCATGTGATTTCTCTCCTTCCCTCTGTTCATATGCTGTATTGCACTTATTGGTTTGCGTATGTTGAATCAGCCTTGCATTACTGGGTTGAAACTGACTTGGTCATAGTATATGATCTTTTAAAAAGCATCTATCTATCTATCTATCTATCTATCTATCTATCTATCTATCTATCTATCTATCATCTATCTAT
>NW_008348083.1:1578008-1580774 GCF_000622305.1 Nannospalax galili
TCTATCTATCTATCACCTCTATATCTGTCATCTATCTTTTATATCTCTATCATCTGTCTCTCTATCATGTCTCTCATCATCTATCTCTCTATCATCTATCTATCTATCATCTATCTATCTATCTATCTATCTATCTATCATCATCATCTATCTATCTGTTTTTAAGACAGGATCTTTCTATCATCTATCTATCATCTATCATCTATTTATATCTATCTTATATCTTTATATCTGTCATCTATCTGTGTTTTATCTCTTTATCATCTATCTATCATGTTTTATTTCTTTATCATCTATCAATTATTATCAATCTATCTATCTATCTGTCTATCTATCTATCATCTATCTATCTATCTAATCTATCATCTATCATCTATATATCTACTTACCTATGTATTCTGTATGTGTATGCATGTGTGTGTGTGTGTGTGTGTGTGTGTGTGTGTGTGTACATAGAGGTGGGAGTTGATTCTCTTCTTTCACCATGTGGGTTCTGGGGATTGAACTCAGATCATCAGGGTTGGTGGCAAGTGCCTTTACCTGCTGACTCTTTGAAAATTGGTCCCTATTTTTTTTTCTGTAGTATTGATGATTGAATCCTAGTCTTGCACAAGCTAGGTAAGAGCTCTATTACTGAGCTACATCCCCAGCCTATTTGGTTCCCTGAGGTTAATATATCTTTGAGTATGATTTGCAAGAATATTATTGAGAATTTTTATGTCTATGTTCATCAGGAAACTTGGGTTATAGTTTTCTTTTTAAAGATTTTATTGGCATATATTAATTGTACATAATAATGGGTCTCATGACATTTTCATGTATTTCATACGTTTGGAGCACCATCATCCCATCCCTCTCTGGTCCCTCTCCCACTCCTTTTTCCTTCCTCTTGTCAACTAGTTCCCTTTGTACTTCCGTGTCTTTTATTTGGGTAACAATGCATTTAATTAGGGTGCTTACAAGAGCATGTATGGGGAGTTATTTACAGGAGCCTGGACAACTTACCAGTGACCACATCACTGAGGAAACTCTTCTAGTAACCGTTAACTGCTTATAGCTAGCTCCTCAGGAAGGGGTGGGACCTTCTGAATCCCTTCCCTTAGCAACTATTAAATACCTATTACTCCTTAGGGAAGGACAGGAGCTCATGTCCATTATTGAATGTTGATGGGCCTAATCTTATGTAGGTCTTATGCAGTTAACCTCAGTGCTGAGAGTTCAACAGTGCAATGACCATGTCGTGCCAGGAAGACAGTGTCCCAGAATGCTTTTTCTTCTGGTTCTTACAATCTTTCCATTCTCTGTTCAGTTACCTGAACCTTGCAGGGGGTGATCCCATTTAGGGCTGAGCCTTTAAAATTTTAAAAAATATTTTGTTCATTATTCCAATTTTATGTGTATGAGTGCATTGCCTGCAGGTATGTAAGTGTACCCATGTCATGCAATGCCAGTGGAGGTCAGAAGAGGGTGTCAGATTGCCCTGGAAATAGAGCTAAGGACAGTTGTTAGCCACCATGTGGGTGCTGGAAATCAAACCCAGGTCCTCTGTAAGAGCAGACAGTACTCTTAACTGCTGAGCCATCTCTTCAACCCCTAAAAATAAATTATTAAATTTTTTAATGTGTATGAGTGTATTTATTTCCTGCATGTATCCAAGTGAACCTGTGTTGTGCAATACCTATAGAAGTCAGAAGAGGGCATCAGATCCCTTGGAGTTATAGGTGGCTATAAGCCTGCTAACTCAGGTCTTCTGCAAGAGCAACCAGTGCTCTTAACTGCAGAACCATCTCTGCAGCCCCTAGGGCTGAGCATTTAATAGTCTCATAATATCATTACTTTGACCAGTTTCGATTCTTTTTTTTTGAGACCAGGTCTCCCTGTAGCCCCAGCTGGCCTGGAACTCACTATGTAGACCAGGCTGGCCTCCATCTCACAGAGATCTATCTGTGTCTGGGATTAAAGGTGTGTCAGTGCCTTTTGAGTTATGAGTTTCTGAAGTAACTTCTGGCTACTGCAAAGAGAAGCTTCTCTGATAAAGCTGAGAGCAGCAGCATATTTGTGAGCATAAACGGAAGTATTCTGACAGCAATTTGAGGGGCACATCACGTCCCTTTAGCAAAAACCTAGTAGTAGCTTTCTGAGACCCTCCCAGCCATGGGATTTTGACCCGGTTTATAGTATGAGACTCCCCTCTTATGGAACGAGCCTCAAATCCAACTAGAACACAGTTGGTTACTCCCACAACAGGACACAGATTGCCTAGAACGTTGGTTTTGTGGGACACAGACTCCAGAGCTGAGTAAGACTGTTGATTGTAATTGTCCCACAGAAGCCTGTGCTATGAAAACTAGCCAGCAAGGAGGAAGTTTCAAGCTCAGTTCTAGCTTGATTTCTCTATGTCCTGTGACCAAAGCATGTAGTATCTTCAGCAACAGGATCTAAACATGTACTTCTTCTGGTCAACCAAGAGCAGTGGTAACAGCCTGGATTGTTTTGGGGGCTTTAGGGAGCCTTCCTGGCCAACAACTCAGGTAACCTGTCCCTGGCACTTGATTTTCATTTAGTATCCTTATACTGTATATAACCTTATGGATTGTAGAAGTGGCTTTATCCACCCATGCAAAGTACTGGTATTCAACTTTTATATTTTTAGTATATATAAATATTGACTATATTCCAGTCATATCCCTGTACCTCCCCCTTCTCATGACCCCCTTCTCTTATTGGTCTCCTTTGTCCCCTTAGACAGTCTTACTTCTACGTTCA
>NW_008348083.1:1580788-1597259 GCF_000622305.1 Nannospalax galili
CAAGAACAAGTGAAAGAAAGCATACACTATTTGTCTTTTTGAAATTGACTTAATCACTTAACATTATTATCTCCACTGTATCATTTTCCAGTCCTGGAAAACTTGGGTATATAAGGACATTTTCCTTATTCATTTTCCTGTTGTTGTATACCTGGATTGATTTCATAGTTAGCTGTTGTGAGTAGTGCTGCAGTAAACACTGATGCGTAAGCATCTCTGTGATATGTTGGAATTAGAGTAAATACTGAGGAGTGGTATTGCTATGGAAGATGTATTGGTAGACTTTTGAAAACCTCTACACTGACTTCCATAGTGACTGGATTACTTTACAGTTAGTTCCAACAACAGTGTCTAAGGGCTCCCTTTAAGCACACACCCTCATCAGCATTTGTTATTTGTTTTCTTTTAAAAATTTGATATTTTTGAGAGTTTCATACATTAGTACTATATTTACATAAGTTATAGCCTCTCCTCCCATCCCATTATTTAAAAATTGTTTATGAATGTTTTGATTCCATGTAAGTGCTCCACATGCATGCAATGCCTACAGAGGCCAGAGGAGGGCGTTGGACCCCCGGAACTGGAGTTACTGATGGTTGTTAGCTGCCATGTGGGTACAGGTCCTCTGCAAGATCAGCAAGTGCTTTAAACTGCGGAGCCAGCTCTCCAGCCTCCTATTCAACCTCCCCAATCTCCCCCCAATATTCTGACATCTTTTTAAATTAAAATGGTTACATATATACATATGTGTATGTATATAAAAAACTTACTGAGTCCGTTTAGTGGTGTTAGTATGTACATGTGTTAAGGACTGACCATTTGGGATTGGGTAACCTACCAGGGGTCTCATCCTTGGAGAAAACAGAATTTTTCTTCTCTCAGCAGCCATTAATGCCTGTAGCTCTTCATCTAGAGGTGCAATGTGAAATTTCCCCCATCCACGTTGGCATGCCAGCTGGTGTTGTCATTATGGAGGTCTCGTATAGACACCATGAAGTCAACATATGGTTGCCTAAACGAGATCTACATACTGTTATTTGTTTCTTAGTGACAGTCATTTTGACTGGGGTGAGATGGAATCTCAGTGTAGTTTTTGATTTCTTAGTGGCTAATAAAATTTAATAATTTTTCATATGTTTATTGGCCATTTGCATTTCATCTTTAAAAAACTTTCAGCTCATTAGCCAATTTATTGATTAGGGCTTTTTTTTTCTTGTTTAGTTTTTTGAATTATTTTATATTCTTGATGTTGATTCTCTGTCAGGTTCATAGCTTGCAAAGATTTTCCTCCTTTCTGTAGGCCATCTCTTCATTTTGTTAACTATTCCCTTTTTTGTATGAAAAGATTTTTTATTTCATCCACTCCCGTTCCTCTGTTAGTGACATCATTTCCTGAACAACTGGAGTCCAATGAAGAAAGTGCTTGCCTATATGTATATCTTGAAGCATTTTCTTTACATTTATCTCCAATAATTTCAGAGATTCAGGTCTTACATTAAGGCCTTAGATCCACTTAGAGTTGATTTTTGTGCAGGGTCAGATATGGGTGTCTAATTTCATTCTTCTACATGCTGACACTGAGCTTTCTCAGTACTATTTCTTGAATAGAATGTCTTCTCTCCAAAATGTATTTTTGTCATCTTTGGAAAAATTCTGGTGACTAGCTGCATTTTTTTTACCATACTGTTTTTGTTAATATGGCTTTATAGTATAAATGAATATCTCCCCCAGCATTAATCTTGTTGGTCAAGATTGCTTTAGCTATCATTGGTCTTTTGTGCTTGCATAAGAATTTTAAGATTTTTTTTCTCTTTTAATGAAGACTGGTGGTAAAATTTCCATTGGGATGGCACTGAATCTGTGGATTGCTTTTGGTAGGTTGGCTATTTTCACACCTTGCACATAGGTGGTATATCCATCTTACAGTGTTTTTCTCAATTTCTTTTTCCAATGCGTTAAAGTATTCAGTGTAGAAATATTTTACTTCTTTGTTTTAATTTATTCCAGATATTGTTTTGAAGATATTATGAATGTTGCTTCCCTGATTTTTTTCAGTATGTTTGTCATTATATAGGAAACTACTGAGTTTTGAATGTTAATGCATCCTGCCAGCTGGCTGAATGTGTTTATCAATGCTAAGAGGTCTATGGTGGAGTCTTAAGGGTCTTTTATGCATAGAATTATATATCTGCAAGTAACAGTATTTTGGCATTTTTCTTTTTGTGTTTCCTTTATTTCCTTCTTGTATTTCTCTTGCTAAGATTTCAAACACTGTATGAGTAAGAATAGACAAAGTGGGCACAGTTTTATGTTTCTGGTTTTGATGGAAATGCTTTGAGTTTTTCTCCAATTAGTGTAAGGTTGGATACGAGCTTGTCATATATTGCCTTTATTATACTTAGCTATATTCATAGTATTCCTAGTCTACAGAGATTTTATCATGAAAGGATGTTCAATTTTGTAAGTAGTCTTGTCTGTATCTATTGAGATGACCATGTGATTTCTGTCCTTAAGTCCAGTTGTGTGATGTATTGATTTTTGTAACTTAAACCATCCCTTCGTTTCTGAAATATAGCCAACTTGATCATGGTGAAAGGCATTTTTGATGTGTTCTTAAATTTGGTTTGCCAGTGTTATATTGAGAATTTTTGCATCTTTGTTCATCAGAGATATTGGTCTATTATTTTCTTTTTTGGTTATGTCTCCATCTGGTTTTGGTACTAGATAATACTGGTTTTATAAAGAATTTTGAAGTGTCCCTCCTTTTTCTATTTTATGGAATAATTTGAGAAGGATTGGTATTAGTTTTTCTTTAAAGGTATGGAATAATTCCATAATAATCTCGTCTGGACCTCAACCATTTAGTTGGGAGATCTACTGTTGTTGCTTCTGTCTCATCGCTTGTTAGTAAGTTGGTTTATACTGTCTATCTCGGTTTGACTTAGGTAGGTCATATCACCTAGAAACCACCCATTTATTTTAGATTTTCTAATTTAGTGGATTATACTTTTTAAGGCATGTCCTTATAATTTTCTCAATTTCATTGGTATCTGTTATTATATTTCCTTTTTCATCTCTAATTTTATTAATTTGGGTTTGGTCATAGTTTGCTTTCTGTTGCTGTGATGAAACACTCACCAAAATCAACTCTGGGCAGAAAGGGTTTATTGGCTTACAGGGTACAGTCCATCATCCAGAGAAGCCAAGGAAGGAACTCGAGGCAGTAGGTTGAAGCAGAAACCATGGGGGAATGCTGCTTAATGACTGGCTTCTCCTTGCTCACCTACTTTTCTTATATGGCCCTGTTATACCTGCCAAGGAATGGCACTTCCAGCAGTGGGTTGGGCCTTCCTACATCAATTAGCAATCAAGAAAATTCCCCACAGATATGTCCACAGGTCAGTCTGATGGAGATAATTCCTCAGTCGAGGTTCCCTCTTCCAAGGTGTCTCTAGTTTGTGTTAAGTTGACAAAATCAATCAGCACAATTTACCTCTTGTCAACCTGACACTTAAACACCTTACTTTCAAACCACAACCTTTCCTTTCTTGATTATCTCTAAGAGTTCATGTTAACATCACAGTATAAAGCATAGCTTCACTTTAAATGTCCCACAGTCTTTAAAAAGTTCACCTTTTCTGACCTCTGCAGGCATTGCATGACACCGGTACACTTACCTACATGCAGGCAATACATGCACACACATAAAATAAAAAAAAATAATAAAAATTCAAACACTTTAAAAGTTCAATGTCTCCTTAAAATATCCCAAACCTTTTAACTGTGGTTTCCTGTAAAAAAAAAATTAAATGATTTCCTATATTAAAAGGGAAGAACTGGGTACACTTAAGAAAAACCCGAAGTCCAGCAGTGGCTCAATGTCTGACATCTGGATGGAACTCATGATCTTCTGAATTACAAAGGGCTTAGGCAACTCCACTTCTCAGGCTCTGCCATCCATAGCACATGTAGCTTACCCAGTATGCTCAAGTCTTGCTCTACTATACATCTGCCTCTGTCCTTGGTGTTCACCCCACAGTCCTGGCATCTCCAATATTCTGGGGTCTCCACTGCACCTGAAGCTGCACCTTTCTCCTGGCCTCTCACATTGCCAAGCCTCACTTGTTCTTCATGACTCCTTCATGCTTTCAAAACAGGTACCATGTGGGAGACTTTTTCACATTGTCAAGTTTGGCTGCTAGCTTGAGTTGTAGCCTTAGTTCCTTCTGGACCACAGCTTCTGTGTGCTGACCCTGAGGAAATACTTCTGAGGAGATTTTGCCTTAGTGATACTGGTTTCTTATTAATCATATCTGATTATTTGGCCCCAGATAACTGGCATTGAATGTTCCAATAAAACAAAGGTTTCACTTCCACAGATTCTTAACCCAAAATGTTGTATGAACAGCCCGATAGAGTCTTTGAGTCTTAGAGTCTCAAGAGTCCCCCTCAAACTTCAAACATTAGGCCTCCATCATCTGCTCTTTTCTCAACATTGTTAACTTCCAAGCTCCCACAACAGCTGAAGAACTAGCTTGCCTTCCCACAAGCAGTGTGTAAGGGTTCCCCTTTCCCACAGTCGTGTCAGCACTCGTATTTGTCATTTGTAGTGTTGATAATGACCATTCTGACCAAAGTATGACAGAATTTTAAAGTATTTTCTTTTTCTTTTTTAAAAGAACCTCAAATTGTAAAGAGAGCTAACTCTTAAAGATTTATTTATTTTATGTGTATACATGTATATTTATGCACATGTGTGTCCATCAAGGCTAGAAGAGGGCATAGATCTCCTGGAACTTGGGTTACAGACAGTTGTAAGCCACTATGTGGGTGCTGGAATGAAACCTGGGTTTTCTCGAAGAGTAGAAAGTGCTCTTAACTGCTGAGTCATCTCTCCAGCCCTCTCTTAAAGTACGTTTAGCCTGCGTTTCCCCAGTAGTAAGGTACTCTGCATACCCTGTATGTTTATTAACCATTTGCATTTCTTTTTTGATAATTTTTTGATTAGTTCCAATAACACATTTTAATTGGGTTTGTTTTTCTTGATATTTAGTTTTATGCTTTTTTTATATATTCTAGACATTAATCCTCTGTTAGATGTATAGGTGGCAAAGATTTTTTCTCATTCTGTGAACTGTCTCGGCTCAATTCTTGATTTCTGTTTTTGTATAGGAGTTTTTTAGTTTCATTAATTTCTACTGCTATTGATAGCTGTATTAATTTTCTATTGCTGTGATAATCCGCCATGACCAAGGCAACTTTATGTGGCTTATGGTTCCAGAGGGGTAAGAGTACAGTATCATGCCAAAAGGCATCCAGAGGAAAAAGCTGAATGCTTACACCTTCAAATACATGCAGAAAGCAGAGAGACAGACTGAAAATGGAGGAGGGCTATGAACTCTCAGAGTCCATCCCAGTGATGTCCTTCCTCCAGTAAGGCCATACCTCCTAAACCTCCACACACAGCACCACCAACTAGTACCAAGTATTCAAATACTTGAAGTCTGTGGGAGACCTTTTCATCCAAACCAGCACCTTAGCTTCATTCCTTTGTGGTCAGATAGAATACAAGAAGCAATTTCTATATTCCTGTATTAGTTGGGAGTTGCTTCGTATGCTAATATGCAGTCAGCTTTGGAGAAAGCACCATGGGCTGCTGAGAAAGTGTATTGTTTAGTATGTGAGTAGAATGTTCTTTAGATGCCTGTCATGTTTGTCTGGTTTATGATTAACTCCAATCCTTCTCTATTTATTCTTTGAACAACCTGTCTATTTGTGTCACCCAGAGGTCACCATTATCACAGTGTTGAGGTTAATCTGTTGTTTTACATTTAGTACTGTTAGTACTGTTTATCTTATGAAATGAGGCATGCCTGTGCTTGGTGCATTTATATTAGAAGTGTATTAATTCAACTGTGAACCTAGAAACTTGCACCCACTTGTGAAAGAGATGTACTGATGCTCTGGAGTGTGTTACTGAATATGTTAAAGCTGTAGTGAAAAGCTTCTAATCATGTAGTTATTTAAAATTAGAAAAGTATAATGATTAAAAAAAGTGTAATGCCCTCTTGGATTATTGTTCCCTTAGTGAATATGCAGTGCTATTCCTTATTTCTTCTGACTCATTTTGGTTTGAATTTCATTTTTTCATATACTGGAATAGCTACTTTTGCTTGTTCCTAGTTCCATTTCCTTGAATACCATTCTTTTACCCTAAGGTATCTATCATTGATTGTGAGAAGTGCTTATTGAAGGCAGAAAGAAGATGGATCCTGTTTTCTAATCCAATCTGTTAGTCTGGGTCTTTTCATTGCGGGAATTAAACCATTGATAGTCAGAGTTACTATTGCAAGTTGTGTCTTGATTCTTGTCATTTTGTTGATTTTCTATTTTTTTTAGATCTTTTTTCATTAACTGGTACAGCAGTATCTATTTATTCCATAAGCCCCTTGATTATGTCTATCCTTCATTTCATCCCAAAGAATTCCTTACAGTATCCCCTGTGTAGCTGGCTTAGTGGTCATAAATTCCCTTAATCTGTTTATATCATTAAAAGTTTTTATGTATCCTTCAATTTTAATAGTTTTGCTGGGTACAGTAGTTTGGGTTGGTAGTTGTGGTCTTTCAGAATTTAGACTATATCTTTCCAGGCACTTCTGTCTTTATAAATTTTTTTTTTAAAGTTACTTTTTAAAGATATATTTTTTATTTTTATTTTATAGGTATGAGTGTATTGCTTGCATGTAGATAGATGCACCTGTGTGATGCAATGCCCTCAGAAGTCAGAGAGGACATCAGATCCCCTGGAACTGGAGTTACAGGTGGTTGTTAGTCAACATGTGGGTGCTGGTAATCAACCCTGGAAACTCTGCAAGAGTATCCAGTCAGTGCTCTTAACTGCTGAGCCATCTCTGACTTTCCACTGGGGCTTCTTGTTTGGCTTATTGAGCTTTTTTATTTTTTCACCATTAAAACAAAACCAAACAAAACCCCATTTTTTTTTCATTAAAAAAAAAAGTATCAAGGACACATAAAGCAAGGCAACATTTACTCCTCGTCTTCTGGCACCGACTGTGGGCCCCACCACTGTAGCACTGTTTCTCTCCGAGAAGTGCTGCTATCGCTGGTCTCTCCTCCGCCATGCTGGCATCCCCCTCCTGCCCGCACTCCTTGTCCTGGGGGTGACTGCCCCCCCCCGCCACCGCTTGGTTGGTTCTTTGCTGTTTCTTCAAGGTTCAGCTCCTCTGTCTCCATGGGAACGCTCCTCTTGTCCTCCTCTGCTTGCTCCTCGTCCTCGCCCTGGCCCTGACTGCATTTGGCTGGCTCTGCCTCCTCCCGCTCCTCTCGCCTCTTGCCGGCCTGTTCTGCCTGTGCAATTTCAGCTGACAGTTTTTCCATATCGACTTCTACCTTCAGGCCACATAACCTTTTAAGTTCATTGTTAAAGGAATCTGTGCTTTCCGGGAATTTTCTCTTCTTTTCCTCGTGTTCCTCTGAAGAAGTTCAGCTTCTAGTTTTCGCTGATGAACCACTGAAGACTGGACCTGTTGCTTGAGGACCTGCACTCTGCGCTTTCCGGGAATTTTCTCTTCTTTTCCTCGTGTTCCTCTGAAGAAGTTCAGCTTCTAGTTTTCGCTGATGAACCACTGAAGACTGGACCTGTCGCTTGAGGACCTGCACTCTGCTGTACTGACAACTGAGCACATCATGACGGGCACCTCTCTCATTGAGGATTTCACTGATGAGGCTGTGGTTTCTCTGGAAACCCACAGTGGCTGTATGCCTCATTGAAAAGCCATTATAATCATCTGGATCTTCTGTGAGCTGAATGTTCAGGTAAGGGTCTCCCTTCTCCAGGCAAGACTCTGACTTTCTTCCTCTAAAGTGGCTCTGCAAAACTTTTTGCATTAGTATATGCAAGATATGCAGGGGGTTATGATAGACCTTCATAGGGTCATTGAACTCTGTCTTCTGCTTTGCATCATTTAAATATTCTTGTTTCTCTTCATCAGTGAGATTTCACTGCATGCCACAAATGATCTTGCCAATGTCCCACAACTTTAGGTCAGGGTTGGAACCCTTTACTTGGTCCCAGACCTTTCTTCTGCACCTCATGTTGGGGCACAGACTCTTATCTGGTGGCTTTGGGACTTTGGAATCATAATACCAGAGGATGCCGGTGACCTCTCGGTTGGTGCCTAGGTTCCCTCCCAGCCTATAGTTGTTGTAGGCAAGATGACTGTATGGATTGTATCCTACAAACCCTGGTGTGATGGGCATTGGTGTTGCAGGAGCTGGGGTGGGTGGTGGGGCATAGATGTTCTTCTTGACATTTTGGAAAATTAAATTCCTTAAGAATGAATCTGAGACTCTTCAGCCTAAAAGGCTCCTGCAGCTAGGGCTTTGCTGAGTCTTATATCACAGGTCGTGTCTGGGCTTCCTTTTCTCTCTCCCATGGTTTATTTTCAAGTTCCCCCCTTTGCCAGTAATTCCCTAGTCTTTTCAGTCTCCCCTGGGGCTGTTGTTTTTGCCTCAGACAAGTCTTTCATTATGCAAAGAAGTGGCCAGACCACCTTGGCAATCATTTTTCCCCCCTTTGGATTCCCCTTTTGCTTCTAAGGCTTGTAAAATTTTTTATAGGCTTTCTATAATCCTTAAAGAATTTTCACACACATGTGGCAGAGACCTCCATTGCTTAAACAACTGAACTATTTTATACTATTTACAGAATGCAAGCCATCTGGGGATTTTTCTCCATTGAATCTGTCCTTGTCTGCATAGGCATCCTCATTCAGTTACAAATTTTGCTGTCCATTGCATAACTCATGTAACTGCCACTAACTCCATTAAGTGTATGGGGGTTGCCCACACTCTCTCCTCTCCCAACTTTGCTTCAGCCCTTTTCCATATCAGAGACATTATCTTTCCAATCTCTTGTGGCTTGTCATATCCTGCCAACTACGTCAATTTGTTGTGCCAAATTCCCCCCCACCGACCCCCACTCTCTCTGGGATCCCAGGGCCACCGGGCTCTAATATGAACTGACAAAATTGACACAATACATTCTATTTGGGTTTTTTTCTAGTTTATGATGTCTGGGAAAGTGTTACTTACAAAGGCATGATGGCCTGTGGGCCCTGTTTTTACATCTTGGCTAAGCTTTGAGATCTGCACTGCTGATGTTGTGCCCTGACACCACATTGTCAAGATGGCAACCTTCCCATGTTCCTGCCTTTTTCAGCTCTTCAGTGTCTGTCTTTAGACCCTTCCCCTCATGCAATTGAAGCTGACTGAGTTGGAGGAATGACTGTGTCTGAGGACACGCCTATCCAACAAAACCCATGGAAGCCTCCAGCTTATGAAAATATAAATTCATTTGAAAGGAGAGAGACTAGACTGAGAATGATGTTGAAGGAGCTCCTTGCTGGAAAGCAATCACCTAGGGAAATGTTTTCCTAGTTTTATTTACCAAAGACATAGAGGGCCAGTGTACATGTTCATCTGACAACAGAATATGGCAACACTGTCCATATGAGATGCTGTTTTTTTAAAATAAAGTTATTTTATGTGTATGAATGTATTGCTTGCATGTATGTAAGTGCACCCATGTTATGCAATGCCTGTAGAAGCCAGAAGAGAGTATTCTATTCCCTGGAACTAGAGTTACAGACAGTTGTTAACCACCACGTGGATGCTGGGAATCAAACCCTGGTCCTCTTCAAAAGCATTCAACACTCTTAACTGCTGAGCCAGCTCTTCAGCCGCAATGATACGAGCTTTGTAGGCATGCAAGTATCACTGGTCTTGGGGGCAAATCTCATATAATGATATAATATTAGTGGTTAGATAGTGCCTTTATTGACTTTAAGAAGCACACAAGAGGGACTCCTCTTTGCTGTGCCACCAGATTAACACATCTCTCAACCCTCAGTAGAGATTTTCCTTTTCTCAGTAGATGGTGATAAATCCACAGACACATAACTAAGTCAACATGCGGAGAAGAGCCTCTGGAGTGCTCAGTTCTAAATGGGTCATTTAGATCACATCCACTCCCTTCAAGGATCAGGAATCAGCATGGAAGAGAGGGTAGAAAGATTGTAAGAGCCAGAGCTACTGGATGTGTGCAGCAGAACCATTTGCTGGATGTGAGAGCATTGTTGCACACATGAGCTCACAGAGGCTCTGACTGCATGCACAAGACCTGAACAAGATTAAACCAGCCCAAACCCCAGCATTATGGGGGAGAGACTCATGAAGTTCCTCTCCTGGCTGATGAGCTATTGGCAACTGATGGCTGCTGTGGTGGAACAGTTGGGTTTTCTTCAAGGATGCATCCCAGAGAGGCTACCCATGCTTAAGTTTAAAATTGTCTTGACATAAATGATATATGAGGACAATTATTATAGACACATATGATATAATTATATGAGATATAAATATATGGAAACACATAAAAATATGTGACATAATTTTAAACAACATAAGAATGATTGTTAGACACAAGTACATGAAAATTAGGTGCACCTAAATGTGTTACTTAATAGGTTTGATTATGTTGAATTTTGTAATATCTTCTGAAAGTAGGCATTGCTGGAGTCATGAAGAAGGCAGCAGTTTAGCTTTTGAAGAGACTGCCACATAGCATCATTTTACTGAAAGAATATGGAATCTGAGTTAAACATAAAAGATAAGGTAATTAATTAATATAACCTGTGTGCACATTGAATCGTAGAGTCATAGGTGAACTTAATAGAAGACATAGTTTAAAGACTTAAAACAATTTTTTATAAAGGCAGAAAGGAGCTTAAGGAAATAAAATTAAGAGAGAGAGATTAAATTATAGGGAACAGGAAGAACCAATGAAGTTTGGGTGCTAAGAATCAAACCTGGGTCCCTTGCTATGGAAGGCAATGTTTTTAACCATTAAGCCATTTCCCTGGCTGGTGTTGGAGAGGAAAAATCTGCATATGGACCACAGAGCTGACAAGAGTCATAGTGGGGGAAAGTTAGATAAACAGAGCATTTGTTTTGGGCTTTTGAGGTTAGCTGCTGTTACTCAGCTGCTGCTGCTAGCAAGCAGCAGCATAGAAACTCTGAAGTGGCAGGGAAAAGAAACCCAAGAAGGCTGATTAAGAAGAGGGACAGAGTGCGGCGTGGTGGTGCATGCCTTTAATCCCAGCACTTGGGAGGCAGAGGCAGGCGGATCTCTGTGAGTTCAAGGCCAGCCTGGTCTACATAGTGAGATCCAGGACAGCTGGGGCTACAGGGAGATCCTGTCTCAAAAAAAAAAAATTAAAAGAAGAGGGATGGAGCAGCCTGTCTTCACTTTTGCAGCTTGTCACTGTCACTGTCAGTGAAAGTAAAGGCAGAGAATTTTTCTAAAAGACAAGAGTTGGACGAAGGGAACAAGAGCTGTGTGTGTGTGTGTGGTACTGGAAGAGGAGGAGAAGGGGAAGGGAGATATTACAGTTCCCCCTTAGTAGAATCAGAGGTGGGTGGTTGAACAGCAGGAGAGAGAGCAGGCAGTTGAGGCGTGGGAAGTAAAGAGCTTGGGCTTGCACTGCCTTCTGGAATGTGGCTCTGCTAGCCTGTTCTGGCACCAGTTGTGGGGACCTTCTGGAGTTTCCCATGCAAGAGGCTTGGCAGGAGGTGGAGGTGAAAGAAACTGAGCCTTGGGAGAACAAGGAGGCATGGGGGAGCCAAAGAAGGGGAGGAAGAGAGAGTGCTAGGAGATTATATGGAGGAAGGTGCTTGAGGAGGGGAATCTGATGGGGGGTAACTAATACTATCAGAGGGGGGTGACAAACCAGTGGCATCCCTTGTGACAGTGCTGTACATTGTTTACTACTTTTTTACATGTTTCTAAATTAATGGTTCCTTCTTTCAGGAACCAGAGATTGCAATCCATCATAGTATTTAGAAAGGCTTTAATCTGAGCTTCCATACACTTTGTACCTCTTATTTCTGCATGCATTTAGAATTACCCATGATTACCCTTACTTAAAAAGGTTTGCACCATCTTCAAAGAAATGAAGGTCTGAAGTCTTCAGAAGAGGAAGGGACAGGAGAGAGGACAAAGAATAGGACAGAATGAAAGAGAGTATCCCTCAGTCTTTCTCAGGAACTCCACCTGACAGAGCCCCAAGATCAGGGCAGGGAAAGTGAAAGCAATTGAGTATGTTGGACAGGCAGGTCTACCTGTCAGTAGGGCTTGGACAAGCTCATCCAGGGTGCTCGATGATCAATGGTCACCAAGGCCAAAGCTGTCCAATGGCCTGTATTCAGGTCTCGGGAAAAGAGGAAAAAAAAACCCTTATAGTCAGAAAAAGAGGGTCCCTGTTCAGGACACCAGTTGCAGAGGCTGCCCTATGGGGGACCTTGCCCCTTGATGGTGCATTGGAGGCACAGAGTGAAGATTCTGGGGCTTGTGGGTCTAGTAACAAGTCCACTTCATTAAAAGTCCAAGAGGTTTTTATACAGAGAAGGAATTAACAGTTACATATGGCTTTTGCAGTTGCATACAAAGCATCAGAACATTTTTAGATGAAAAACAGGAACAGTAATTTTTAGCTGGTGCAAGCTAAGGCAATTACATAGCAGGATGTTTAGACCTTACTCAGGGTTATTGTGTGGTGATGTATTGATCAAGATGTTTACTTTCTCAGATAGGGAAGTTAAAGTGCCTTTCTTAGAATGAAGAACACAGTCAGCCTTTTTGATCTGGCCAACTTCCTCTACTAATCATGCAGCAGTTCCACATGTCAGGGTCCTGAGACTTCTGTGTTCAGGGTCTCACCCATAAGCAGAGATGGTGGTTTGATCTCAGGTCTCAGGTTCCACTCATTCAAAGACAGGTCACCCTAATTTCCAACAAGAACTTGCTATGTAGACCAGGCTGTCCTGGAACTCACAGCAATCCACCTGCCTTTGCCTTTTGAATGCTGGGATTAAAGATGTGTGACACTAGCCTAGCCACCTACTGCTTTTCAGTCTTTCATTAACTGTGAACTTGTCCTGTGGCTGGGACTGTCTATCATTTTTGCCAAGGGCATCTCTCTCTGGTGTTTTCCTCCTCTTGATGGAGAGCCACAGTTGGAACTTGGTGTTCCTCACTCCTTTTCATTGAATCTCTTTTGTTTCCATACCTTGCATTGATTTTATCTCTCCACTTGTGATTTAGATGCTTTCCAGTCCTTCTGTCTTTGAAGTAGAGTCTATTCTTTGTCATCTATCTCTTTTCATCCACTTCATCACACAGCGCCAGATGCCTATGCACTTTCTTTCCTTGTCTTGTATGATATTTTGTTGTGTTGCTCTATTTGCCGTGCCACTATTTCATTCAGAATTTTCACATCAGTGTTTACCAGGGAACTTATAGTTTCTATTCTTTGCTGTGTTCTTTTCTAGTTTTGGCATGAGTGTATAATGCTGGTTTTGTAGAATGAATTTGGTGACATTCTTTCCATTTTGCTTTGATGGGATGTTTTCTACCTGACTTTTCCTTTCATTTTTTTGGAGACAGGGTTTCACTATGTAACCCTGGCTAGCCTAGAACTATGTAGAGGTCTCAAACTCACAGAGTTCTGCCTGCGCCTTCTTTCCAAGTGCTGGAATTAAAAGTGTGCACCACTATGAATGGCCCTTTAATAACTGAAAATGTTTTCATTTATTTATTCTTATTTTATGTGTATAAATGTTTTCCTTACATGTATGTAAGTGCACCCGTGTTTGTGCAATTCCCCCAGACACCAAAAGAGGGCATTAGATCCCCTGGAATTGGAGTTACAGATGTGCCATGTGGGTGCTGGGAACCCAATCTGGGTCTTCTGGAAGAACAGCCAG
This sequence comes from Nannospalax galili, assembly GCF_000622305.1. Lineage (NCBI taxonomy): Eukaryota > Metazoa > Chordata > Mammalia > Rodentia > Spalacidae > Nannospalax > Nannospalax galili. Next base: position 1,594,631 of record NW_008348083.1, read on the forward strand.
TGCTGTTAACTGCTGAACCATCTCTCCAGCAACTAAAATATTTATTTATTTATTTTTATTTTATGTGTATAAGTGTTTTGCCTGCTTTTTTGTAAGCACACCAGATAGATGGAATGACCACAGAGGCCATAAGAGGAGGTAGATGCCCTGGAACTGGAGTTATAGCTGTTTCTTAGTGTTCGTGTGGGTGCTAGGAACCAAACTTAGGTCGTCTGCAGGTGCAGTCAGTGCTCTTAGCTGGTGCTATGATCAGTGCTCTCACCAGCCCCTATGTCTGGCAGTTGAAATATTTGGACAAGCTTTCCCCTGTCCTGGGTGCAGGATGAGCAACACTTTACTCTGTATTCTTGGTAGGTTCTACTCTCCTGTTGCTCTCTATCCTGTATTTATTATCAACATGGCATTTAACTTGAGTGATCAGTTGTATCAACTGGCCTTGACCAGCGGACCTTCCTATTGTGTGGGGAAGAGGAATGAGTAGCCACCCTCCTTGAAATCACCAGAAAGGGGCATAGGTCTTTGGCGGAGTGTTCTGATAGAGTGTTCAGTGCTGACTTTGAATTAAGAGATGTCTTTTGCATTTCTACTAACAACTGAGCCAAGTACCAATGAGCCGCAACAGAAATTATACTATTAGTATGCCTGCTTTCCATGAACACTGATGTTTAGATTTAGCATTTTGGTAAAGTTTAAGAAAATCATTTCAAGTAACTTTTTAAATATGTGAAATGTGAATAATGTAGGAAGAAATGTGATTTTTTTTAACCAGCAGATCAAGTTAAGTTGTTGAATGCAAATGTTAGCATTTTACTTTTATTTCCAAAACATACTCTCATACTCACCAGTGAGTTGATATTTTTCCAAGATAGTGAAAACAGCCACAGTGAACACAACTCTGAATGTGGTCTGCTGCAGGATACAGGTCACTATGCTGGGATAGCCAATAAAAAGCAAGGAGCAAATGAGGGGAGGAGCCAGAGGTAGCTGAGATCACAGTTGTTAGACTTTACAGTGGGACTGTCTTGGTGCTTCATAGCGACCCAAAGAACAAGAGCTGTGAAAGCAGAGAAGCACAGCACCATGTGGACCAAGCCATCCCTGAGGGGCCTTCATAAGCCAGACATGACACAGCGTTTTGGAAGCAGTGGATTTGTTCTATGTTGGCATATTGATCATCTGGAAACTTCATACACTGATCCATATCTGATGCAGAAAGAAAGTATCACGAATACAGCTTTAGTACTTCTCACTAATTCACAGAACACCTCAAATCAATCAATCCAATCCAATCAATCAATCAATCAATCAATCAATCAGTAAGCTGGAGGTGGAGATGTCAGCAACATTTATATTCTTTGTTGATAAAGCTAACAACTAAAGTTGATTGCTGTAACAATGATACCCAGTTTTCCTCTTACGGAGAAAAAAGCAAAGTGACTATTCTTTTTATTTGTGTTACATATTTCTGAGATCCAAACATTATTTGTCAGTAAAGCAGAAATGCTTTGTGTGAGGTACATGCAAGATGATGTAGTAAAGCAGCTTAGCTTGTGTGATTCACAGATGCCTACATTTGTTCCTCACAGTTCTTTTGAAGTTGCAGTTCAAGATCACAGCATCTGATGTCACGTCTGGTGAAGTCACTGTGGCATAAGGCATGCAGAAATCCCCTAATTCTTTTTATAAAGAAATATTTTTTATTCAATTTTTGTGAATTTAATACAGTACATCTTAATCATAGTTAGCCTACTCTTCCTCAAATGCACCCCCGTAGCCTGCCAACAGGGCTTCATGCACTTTGTCATGCATGTCAAGGCCTAACAAGGTGACATAATCCTATTAATGAAGGTAGGACCCTCAACACAATAATAAGTGCTAAAATTTATACCTCACAGTGGTGTCACCTTGGGGTTTACTTTTTATTTTTAATCTATTTCATTTATTATTTTTATTTTATGTGTATGACTGTGTTGTCCAAATGTGTGTAAGTGTACCCATGTTGTGTAATGCCCACAGAGGTCAGGCATTGGATTCCCCTGGAACTGCATTTATGGATGGTTGTTAGCCAACAGGTGGGTTCTGGGAATGGAACCTAGGTCCTCTGCAAAAGAAGCCAGCACTCTTAACCACTGAGCCATATCTCCAGCACCAGGATTTATGTTTTAACATGTAAATTTTGGCAGAAAATAAAATTTGCCTATTTCATTAAATAGAACTTATGGTCTATGCTAATGCATTCAATGTTCAAGCAATATTGAGAAAGAGCATGAGCAAAAGGTAATTTGCTAACAATTCTGTGAACAGAAGTGGCAAAAATATATATGAAACATGGAGCTGACTTCTCTTATGCAGTAGTGGTAATTTCCACAGTGGTATATGTTGAAGTTTTGATTTCAAATGCATCGAATGATTAGGTAAAAGTGGAGAATGATTTTGTCTTTTCATTAGTGAGACTCTTAAATTGTGTGTGTGTGTGTGTGTGTGTGTGTGTGTGTGTGTGATATGTGTAGGATTAATCATTTGAAAGAATTATGCCGCCTTGATTTTTCATGTTATTTGATTTTTAACTTTTGGACCTATGCATGTTGACTTATGTCCTTGGTGAAATTTAGGTATTTTGTAATTTTAT
>NW_008348083.1:1597290-1603049 GCF_000622305.1 Nannospalax galili
TATTTATTAATTTATTATTTGTTTGTTTAAAGTGACCATATTTCTTTTCCCTTTAAAATTTATTTATTTGTATTTTTAAAAGCATTTTATTATTTTTATTTTTTATGTGTATGAGTGTATTGCCTGCATGCATATTAGTGTACCTGTGTTGGACAAAGCTGTGACCTGGAAGTTCCTCTGATGCTATGATAACAAGCCATGATCCCACCACCTTCCCACACTCTGTGGAAGGAGTCAAGTCCATTAAGGGGAGGGGCTGTGGATATATAAGCTGGGAAAACCACGAGGCTGCTCTCTTGACACTTTGTGTGGCTGTTGGGCCACAGGATTTATATTTGGGTGTGGACTTTCGAGCATGTCCATGAATGGGGTAGTTGCCATTTTTGGAATAGAGCGCAGTGAATGGCATGGAAAGGTGGCTCACGAAAAGCTGATGGAGACTGAGGGGCGGAACAAGCTGGTGATGCATGTTCCAAATATAAGCCTATGAGAACCCATGTCTTTGTAAGTCACCCCCTTTCCCAGATGTCATATAAACTATGCAAAATCCAAATAGAATGTCTATGTTGATTTGTCAAACCGAGTCAGGACTGTGATATCCTGAGTGAGGGTGGGTCTCCCAGCAGGAAGGGGAAAATTCAGTGAAATAAGAGCCCACTTAAATCAGAAGAGGGCATTGGATCTCCTAGAACTGGAGTTATGTATGGTTGTTGGCCGCCATGTGGGTGCTGGGAATCGAACCCGGGTCTTCTGCAAGAGCAGTCACTGTTCTTAACTGCTGAGCCATCTCTCCAACCCTTATTTTTATATTATGTGTACGAGTGTTTTTCCTGAATGTATGTAAGTGTACCCACATGCATGCAGTGCCTGCAGAGACCAGACGATGATGTCACATCCCCTGGAACTTGGGTTACAGACAGTTGTGGGTAGCTGGGAACCAAACCTGGGTCCTCTTGGAAGAGCAGCCAATGCTCTTAACTGCTGTGAACTGGAGCTGTGGTTCCCTCTTGTGAGCTAGGCTGTGGTTTCCCTCCTGTGAACTGGAGCTGTGGTTCCCCTCCCATGAGCTGGAGTTGTGGTCCTCTCCTGTGACCAGTGCTGTTGTTCCCTCCAGTGAGCTGGAGCTGAAGTCCCCTCCTGTGAGCTGGAGCTGTGGTCTCCTCTTGTGCGATGAAGATGTGGTCCCCTCCTGAGGGCTGGGTCTATGGACTCCTTATATGGGCTGGAGCTGTGGTCCTCTCCTGTGAGCAGGAGTCATGATTCCCCTCCTGTGAGCTGGAGTTGTGGCTCCCTCCTGTAAGCTGGAGTTGTGGTTCCCTTCCATGAGCTGGAGTTGTGGTCCCAGCCTGTGAGTTGGAGCAGTGGTTCTTCTTATTAGCTGGAGCTGTAGTTCCCCTCCTGTGAGCTGGAGTCTTGGCCCCGTCCTGTGAATAGGAGTTGTGGTTCCCCTCCTGTGAGCTGGAGCTGCAGTCCCCTCCTGTGAGTTGTAGCTGTGGTACCCCCATAATAATATTGACTCCCAGTCCCAAGAGGTATGATCAGAGTGGACTGTGCTGGGTCAGGTGCTCATGCACTGCTGAAGATTAATGCATCTTTCAACTGTCACTGGAGAAGTTTGCTATGCAGCAGATGCTGATTGACACAGAAACTTATGACTTTCTAACATGCAAGGAGGAGGTAGCTGCAGAATGCTTATTTCTGAGCAGAACTCCCATGGTCAGGCTTCTGGAGCACAAGGCTCAGGGATCATGGCAGAGGAAGAAGTGGAAAGATTGTAAGAGCCAGTGCTGATAGATGGCCATGTGGGGGATGGAATTCTCCAGGTCAGTTACTCATGTGAACTCACAGCAATGGTGACAGCATGCACTGTCCTATGCAAGCTCCAGTGGATGGACCCACATTGGAGAACATATGGGGATTCAAGATAAACTCTATAGGCTTTATTATACAGAGAGAGTACCTTGAAATGGGGGGGGTAATGTGGGGAGGTGTGGATGGGAGAGGGGATATAAATGTCATCAAATTATATTGTGTGGAAATCACAAAAATTCAATAAAAATGCTAGAAAAAAGAAGCTAGATACTCATAGCAGGCAGCAGTTAGCTCACACGCCTCCAACCTAAGATTCTTTTAGTGGCAGTTGGAAGGTTTCACAGCTTCACATGACAGTATTACACTGGTGTCCTCTGGTTGTTGTTGTTGTTGTTGTTGTTGTTGTTGTTTTAAGGAAGTCTGTAGCCTTCTTGGATTCCTAATGGTGTTGGGGAATGCAGCCAGGTCTTGATAGCCATTGGGTGATGATTATGGTTAACTGACCACAGGAGGCACCAGGGTGTTGGTGGGTAGTCCAGCTCAGCTCTGCCCCACTGTTGCATATGGGCAGTCACGTCAGTCTGGCTCTGGTGTTGTGCATGCTCTGCCATTGCATGTGGGTAGCCAGCTTGGTTGGCTCTGCCTTGCTAGTGCACACGAATGGCAGGCCAGTGTGTGTGGGTGGTCAGACTGGCTTGACTCCATCCCACTGGGCTGGGTGGGCAGCCTCCAAAAATATACACTGGAGAAAAGACAGCATGTTTAACAAATGACACTGGTCAAACTGAATAAAGGCATGTACAAGAGTGAAACTAGATCCTTATCTCTCACCATGTACAAAACTCAACTCCAGATGGATCAAGGACCTCTACATAAGACCTGATACCCTGAGTCAGATAGAGGAGAAAGGAGAAAGTAGGGAATACATTGGAACTGATAGACACAGGAAAGGACTTTCTGAATGGGATTCCTATAGCACAAACATTAGATCCAACAATTGACAAATGGGACCACATGAAACCAAAACGTTTCTGTATATCAAAGGTAACCATCATTTGAGTGAAGAGGCAACCTCCAGAATAGTAAAAAATCTTTACCAGCTATACCTCTTCACAGAGGGTTAGTATCTAGAATATACAAAGAATGAAACAAACTAAACATCATAAAGCAACCCAATAAAAAATACGGGTAAGGAGGTGAACAGGGAGTCCTCTAAAGATGAAACACAAATGGTTTAAAAAATGTTCTATAGGCTAGCATTCAGGAAAATGCAGATTAAAACCACTTAACGATTTCATCTAATCCCTCTAAGAATGGCAAAGATCCAAAAAACAAACAACATCAAATGCTAGTGAGGATGTGGAGAAAGGTGGGCTCTTCTCCATTGGTGGTAGCAGTGCACACTGGTGTAGCCACTATGGAAATCAGTGTGGAGCTTCCTCGAAAAGCTTGAAATCGCTGTATCATATGATGCAGCCATACCACTCCTGAGTATTGTAGCCTGAAAATGATTTATTCCTCCCAGACTTCCTCTGAAGAGCCATGGGTGAACACAGGGCACCCTGGGAAGAAGGGTGGAGCCTAGCATGGCTGGGTGTGAGGCGTTGGGTGTTAATTTCTTTGTAAGTTACTCCTCTCCCCCTCCCCAAAGGCATAAACTATGCAAAATTCAGATTGATAGGTAGAGAGTGCGCGGGAGCGAGTGGAGGAAGGCACTGAGGCACAGATGGAATTCTCAGCAGGATAAAGATTTATTTCGCATGGGGCACCTTTCCCTCAGGGAAGGAAAAGATGTCAGGGAAGGGAAAGGAAGGGAAGGGAAGGGAAAGATGTCAGGGAAGGGAAAGATGTCAGGGAAAGATGTCCACCCATGGGTTGTGAGCTGGGATTTTATATATGGGGGCTTTAGGGTGTGGAAGGGGGGAATGTTTGGGGGAAAATCAGGGAGGGGGAAGCAGGAAAAGCCTGGCTCCATTCAGTCTGCCAACCTGGGATTAGGGTTTGGAAGTGTTTGCTTTTTCTCTCTTAAGATAAGAGAAAAGCTTGTTGTGATTCTAAAATCTCTGGTTAACAGGTAGAATCTGCTTATCTTATCTTTGGAGATCAGAGGAGAGGCAGGCTGCTTCTCAGCAGAGTTTGTTTCCCTTGACTCCAAAGGTCAAGGTGAGGTCCCTGTTGGGGAGGGGGGAAACTGCTGCTTTTTGGAACACTAACATTCCAGCCTTTTGTGTTATAGGATAGGGGGCGCCGTTGTCATCTTGCTACTTCCTGCTGGACAGGGTCAACGTGGGGGTTGGCTGGTTTAGGGGTCCACTAGGCAGCAGGGGTTGTCTCTCCATGCATCTGAACAGGGTCCTCTTCTGGAGTACGACTTCAGCTAGGGAGGATAATTGTTGTTGTAGGAACTGGATTGACTGGGCTGTAGTTTCCACTGTTGAAGTGAGCTCTTGTCTGAGATCCTCTGTTTCTTGAGAAAGATGCTGGGTTGAGATCAGTGTGTGTCCCAAGCCTCTGGCCGCGAGTCCTGTGGCTGCCACTGATGCCACCAGGATAACTCCTACCAGGACTGCCAAGGTGGCTGACCTCTTTGTTCTGGTTCCTTCTGTCCCTGTGGATAAGACATCATACACCTCTCCTGGTGTGTATAGGGTTAGTTTGGGGATGAGAATGACTGGAACACAGGTGTCCTCAATCCGCCACCATGGCTGAAACCCTGGGCTCCTCCATTGTGATAATCATAGAAGCAGTGGGGGCCGAGAAGCCAGGGCATTGTCAGTCTTCAGCCACCAGGCCTAGAAGGTCATTCACTGAACCCTGTAAATGAGGCTGGGTCTGAGAGGTGAGTGGCCTTCCATGGCATTGCAAAGAAGGACAATCAACTCTCCAGTGACCTTGTTGCCCACAGGAAGGACAGTTAATTGTGACATTTTGGCTTGATGAGTGTGGGCATTTAGAGGTTCGTGGAGTCCAACACTGTTTTGTTAAGAAAAAGGGGAGGGGCAGGCATGGGCCCCTGTACTAGAAGTTCCCAGGAACACTGAGTAGTGGCCTGTGGAGTAACATTGTACACTGAGAGAGGGAGGAGAAGTGAGCCCTGCAGGGGGCACAGAGAAAGCAAGTGGAGACATTAGTATCAGAGAAGTTTCTCAGGAGATTAACTGATAAAGTGAGAATGCGGTCCCAAGAGAAGCTGCGGGAGGCATTGAAGCTTTGAAGCTGCTTCACGGCCATGCTGGAGAATGGGAGAGAAATAGAAAGGGAGAGCTTTTGCATGAGATCCCTGCCAAGTAGGGGGGGTTGGGCAGGTGGGCATAACCAGGAAGGAGTGAGTTAAAGGTACCTTCCAGAATACACAGGCTAAGGGTCCTGTTGATTTGGGGTTGTGAGGCTTCCCATCAACCCCCACCACAGAGATCTGTGAGGGAAAAACTTTACCAGAGTAGGAAGGGAGAACTGACCATGACGCGCCAGTGTCAATAATAAAATTAATAATCTTACCCGCCGCCATGGCTGAAACCCTGGGCTCCTCCATTGTGATAATCATAGAAGTGGTGGGGTCCGAGAAGCCAGGGCGTCATCAGTCTTAAGCCGCCAGACCTAAAAGGTCGTTCACTGAACCCTGTAAATGAGGCTGGGTCTTGGAGGTGAGTGGCGTGAGGCTGGGTCTGGGAGGTGAGTGGCCTTCTGTGACGTTGCAAGGAAGGACAATCAACTCTCCAGTGACCTTGTTGCCCACAGGAAGGACAGGGTCCGGGTGGTGGCTGTGGGTTAGGGCATTGTCTTACCAATGTCCATTCACTCCGCACTTGAAGCAGGGTCCTGGCGGATGTCGTTGGGCCCCATTGGGTACTTGAAGCAGGGTCCTAGCGGATGTTGTTGGGCCCCATTGGTGTTCAAAGTGTTCTTGGGAGTAGCCCTTAGGACTGCAGCCATAAGCTGGTACTTTT
>NW_008348083.1:1605138-1614056 GCF_000622305.1 Nannospalax galili
GAACAGAGAGGCCTAGATGAAGCTCAGAGTAGCCAGAGAATGGAGGGAGAGGAGAGAGAGAGAGAGAGAGAGAGAGAGAAGATGAGATGTTAGGGGAAGGCAAAAGATGGTAGGAGCAAGGAAGGGAAGGGAGCTGAGGTAGGGAAAAGGATTTGAGTGCGACAGGGAGGCAGGTCTGATTCCCAGGCGGGCGTGGACAGACACAGTAACTGTGCCGGGCAGTTCAATGGTCACAGAAACGAGTGCTGTCCAGTGGCCTTGAGTGAGGTCTGGGAGTGACCGAATTCAATTGGAAAGGAGATGAAAAGAAAACTGGTGGAGAGTAGTGAAGGGGAAAGGGGAGAGAGAGAGAGAGAGGGAGAGCGAGCTGAAAGGAACGGGAGCGGGGAGAGAGATAGAGGGTGGAAGTGTGCCTTAATGCCGAATCAGTGGTGTTCGCAGAGGCCAGTAACGACAAGCAAGTCCGAAAGTTTTACATGCGAGGTCCCTTGAAGTAAGAGCCGGTTTTGGCACCATCTGATAGGTAAAAATGTTGGCGAGAGCGAGAGTGTGGTGGAGAGCATGAGCGGATGGATGAGGCACCGAGGCACAGATGGAATTCTCAGCGGGATACAGATTTATTTCGCACGGGGCACCTTTCCCTAGGGAAGGGAAAGATGTCGGCGGAGAGAAAGATGGAAGGGAAGAGAAGGGAAGGGAAGGGAAGGGAAGGGAAGGGAAGAAGGGAAGGATGTCAGGGAAGGATGTCCAGGAAAAATGTCCGCTCACGGGTTGTGAGCTGGGACTTTACATACGGGGGCTTTAGGGTATGGAATCAGGGAGGGGGAAGCAGGATGTGCATCAGCAGCCCATCCCTCAAGTAGGTCTCCCTCCGCGCCGTCGTTCGCCGGCCGTGGTGGCGCACACCGGTAGGATTATGCTGAAGAGGCAGAGGCACGAGGATCTGGAGTTCGAGGCCAGCCCGGGCTACATGGCACTTTTTACTTTTCTTTAAATTTCTCCAAGACACAAAGCCGCAACCACTAAGCACTTCCATCGTGCCATCTAATTCTTTGGAGATCAGAGGAGAGGCAGGCTGCTTCTCATCAGAGTTTGTTTCCCTTGACTCCAAAGGTCAAGGTGAGGTCCCTCTTGGGGAGGTGGGGAAACTACTGCTGTTTGGAACCCTAACACAGATAAAGATATGTTATGTGGTTTTTCTACCCGTGTCAGGAGCAAGGGACCCTAAGAGAACTTGGGTGACAAATTGGCATGGCTGGCAGGATGACGGTGCTAGGAATGACAAACTGGGAGTTTGGAAAAAGCTAGGGAGCTAATGGTGGCTCTAGTATGGATTATAAAATATGTAACTAAAAAGGAGCCAGCCATGAAGAAGTATGGGCCACAACTATGTTGTAAATGTGGGGAAATAGCCTAGTTGCAGGTATATAAATATTTGTTAAAGGTTTTAGAAAGGTTAGACAAACTTTTACAGGCCTGGGACACAAGCAGAGAACCCACAGAGGGGTCATGGCCACTTTGCATAATAAAAGATTTGCCCAAGGCTGGGGAAGCTGGAAAGGCCTGGGAGGTGCTGGCAGATTCAGTTGTGGAACTTGAGAGAGAAAAAATGGGACATTTTAACTTGTGTAAGGTTCAAGGACTCTAGAAAAAAGACAGATAATAATGAAAAAGGAAACGACCTAAAAATAAAAGTAGCTAAAGCTGTCCCTCAGATTCAACCTTTGATACAAAAAGGAAAAAAGATAACAGTACTGTAGCTACATACTGGAAATGCTCCACATTGGAACTGTTAAAACTAGGAAAAACTTACAAGCAAGTAATCAAAGAGCCCCTCCTCCCACCCCACCACATGGCTCATGAGGGTATGGGACATGGTAGCAAATAACGTCAGTTTATGTCCTTCAGAAGCGTCGCAGCTGAGTTATATAACTGCCCATCCATCCTTGCAATATAGACTGTTCAACCGAGGCCAATGCTGGGGTGAAGTCTTTAATGGGATGGCTGGTGGAAGGCATTAAAGATACATGGTCATCACCAAGAGAAACTCACATAATTAACAGAGGCTGAAGGACTATAAAGGAGGGACAGGCATTATTGAGAGAACTAGGTATGAGAAAAGCAGTATATGATGCCCAGTTCACTGGGCCAGATAAGACTGTGTTCACCAGAGATACAAAGGAAAACTTAATTCAACTGGGACCTCAAGAATGGTTTAGAGGTTTAATGGTTTTGCTAAGTCTTTTAATGGGACAGGATGTTTTTAAAGTGGGAGAGACTTTTGCAGATCTAAGTGATGCTGACCAATGTGTAAAAGATATCTGTAGAATAACAGGACACTCTACAAGAGATATAAAAAAGACCAGACAGAAGAAATGGTCTGTTTGGGTTACTCAAAGACAAATGTGGCAAGACTTATGTTGAGCCCAAATTCCCAAAGAAAAAATTAATAGAAAACCATTTCAGTACTAAGGAGTTTCTGGAAGGCTTTAAAACCAGAACAACAGTTTACAAAAGATATTCAAAGATAAAAACTGTCCCAGGGATAGTTTAGGTCCCCAAAGATTGAATAAGGTGCCTTTCTTTCCTGATAAAGGCTATACTAAGGAGGCAGTTTTTCCCACCAAGGCCTCCCCCAGCACCCAGGTATGGTCAATGGAGAGATGACAGATATGGCTACAGTCAGGAGGCAGACCCAGGGCCTGCCTGACTCAGGGAACCAACAGGTGCAGCAGGGACAAGAGAAACCCCCTGCCTCCTTAGCCCAGTGCAGGGTCAGGCAACTGGAGCCAACACCTGTAAGAGTATCAAAGATGAAAGAATACAAAGAGACTCCATGCAAGATCCCCAGAATGTGGAATGACTCCCAAGAGATAACTAAAGATAGTAAAGAACTAAGTAAATTAATGCCTCTTACCCATTCTATGATACCTAACAAAGATCTATGGAGAAAACAGCTAATATGAATGAATAAAACCTTTCCGTGCTGTGTTAGACCTTGTCTATGATTGATTTAAGGTATGATGTTAACCTTCCTTCGAGTGTTTTACAGATGTGAAACCTATTTGAAAGATACCTGAAGAAACAAAGGCCAGCTATCACTGTAAGATTTTTGGGAGTTTTATGGTTGGGTAAGATAAAAACAGAGGTCCCCAAACTATACAACTGTTAAGAAAATCTACAGTACCAGGGGTGGGTTGCTCCCCCCCCATGAACTGTTGGTCAGAGAGATAGCCTATAGATCCTCAAATTCACCAAGGCTATTGCCACTAATGTCAGTCGTACACTAGAAAGGTTGGTAAGGCCATGTTGCTGAAGACACTGCTTGATGTGAGCACAGGAGGAAAAGAAAAGATGGGTCTGAGACTAAGCCAAAAATTCCATGTCACTGGGTGGTTGATGCTCATAGTGCCAGAAGGTGCTATGCAGATGATTGGGGAAGAAAGGTTCCCCTATAATTTTACTTAACAATGGACCCCTCATGCTGCACACTATAGACATGCCAAGCAATGCCTGCAAGTGCAATAATAGCCTGACTAACATACGTACAACTGACAAATTTCTAATTGGATAAGGCCTGCTCCAGGCTCCTAGGGGGTGGAACACACATCTGATACTGTAGACCAGGCCAACCCCCTGTGTCAAAGGCTACAGGCCCTAGTGGGGAAGCTGTTACAAGTATACTGTTTAAAGAATATAGTACACCTGCTGGGATATCTTCTAGGCATTTGTATTTACATTCATGTTTGTTTAGATGTGCCTACTTCCTTCCATTTGTCTTTCTAGTAGGGGGAACACCAGTGAGATAGATCAATGGCCACATCTTGAAGATGAATGATGGGGAAGCACAAGAAGTCACTATCTCGCCATGATAAAAAAATATTGCCCTACATCTGTCACCCCCTCCGAGGCTCAGGGACCCCTGTGGAAGATTAGCAGAAAGATTGTAAGAGCGGAGGAAAGGGGTGGAGTGTAGCCCCAAAATGATTCATTCCTTCCCAACTTCCTCTGAAGAACCATGGGAGAGTGCAGGGCATGCTGGGAGGAAGGGTGGAGCCTATTGTGGTGGGAGATTGTAATGAAAGGAGGAGGAATTGGCACCATGCTGGGAAGCAGAGAACCAGGAGGAGGTGAGCCAGCCTGCCCTGGATCCTGTGGGGCACTGGGGGACCTGGCGAGGATCCCATGGACCCTGAATGGAACTCTGTGGGGTAAGTGGGCATGTGGGGATGTGAGATAAAGCAGACCATGGGCAAAAGCAATCTGGAATGGTGAGCCGAGCCATGCAGAACTGGATGCCAGGTGTTGGGTGTTTGTTTCTTTGTAAATCGCTCCCCACCAAAGGTATAAACTATGCAAAATTCAGATAAAGATGTGTTATGTGGTTTGTCTACCTGTGTCAGGAGCAAGGGACCCTAAGAGAACTCAGGCAACAGGTATATACCCAAAAGATTCTATAGCGTATTGTGGAAATACCTGTTCATCCATGTTCATTGCTGTCCTTTTCATAATATCCAGAAATTGGAAACAACCTAGATGTCCAGCTGATGAATGGATAATTAAGGTGGGGTACATATACACAGTGGAATATTATTCACCTCTTAAAAATGAAATTATGAAATTCACAGGTAAATGAATGAAACTGGAAACAGTCATCCTGAGTGAGGTAACCCAGACTCACAAACATCACTGAATGATTTTTTCATTTTGAGTTTTATCTCAATTTGACTTTTTATCAGAATTTTATTTTAATAATCTATTTTAATATCTTGGGTTTTCTTTATTCATTCAACTGTGTTTTTGTAGTCATCAATCTATAATTTACACATTTCCTCTTTGATTTTCTTGAACATATTTATAATTCATTGTCTTGTCTCTTATCAGCATTGTAGTGGGGGTACTAATTTCCAGATGAGAAATATCACCTTGGTTATTCATGCTATTACTGTGCTTTTTGAGATAGGCCCTAGGCATCTAGGGTTAGGCTTTGGGTGGGGTTTCTTGATATAGGTATTTGGTTTTGCCTTTGTTGAGTGGATGTTTGAATCTTTGTGTCCTCTTACTCCAATTTGTCAGGTTGTGAATCTGCTGATTAATGCTTGGAGTTCAATGTTGGGGCAACTGTGTGTGAATGGAGGTGGGGTCAGACATCTTCTCAGTGTAGCTAGGGATCTGTGCACTTCTGAGCCTATGAGCAAACCTTCTGTAGATTTAGAAGATTCTCAGAGCTGATATTCAGAAGTCTGTGAAAGGTTCACCCAGTTTTACAGATAATTTTTGGTTGGCAGGGGCTGGGGATACAGTGAGAATGAGCAGTGCCCCCTTGAGGCCATGTAGAGGATGTAATACTGACCTCAGGTACATGGGATGGAGATCAGTCTAGAGGTTTCTGCCTTGGGCCAAGGTCTTAGAATGGTTCCTGGTTTCAAAGAGGGAAAGTGACTATGGAAGGGCTCTGGGAATGTCTATTTACATTCAAAGTCAATGAATCCTGGCAGTCCAGAGGGTAGGGGACTTGGGAAAGGCTCTGGGAGTGTCTCTGCCTACAGTCAGAGTCACAAGAGCCAAGTGATCCTGGTGGTGCACAGAATGGGGTATAGGGAAGGTCTCTGTGTCTACCTGTAGTTGGGCCTGTTAGAGCCACCAAGTCCCTCTGGCCATGTAGTCCTGCTGGGTTAGAGGAATAGGGGCTTGGGGAAGGGCTCTGGGAGTGTCTTTCTGGAGCCAGAGTCACAGGAGACAAAGGATCCTGTGGCACTGAGGGTTAGGGACCCAGGGAAGGACTCTGGAATCTCTGCTTGGAACCAGGGTCACCAGAACCAAGCAATTCTGATGACACAGAGGGTGGAGGGCTCAAGGAAGGAGGTAGGGTCTTTAAAAAATTCTTTTTATTGTTTGACAGTTTCAACAAATTTTACATCTTTTCATCCCCACCTCCTCCCTCTTCCCTTTCCTCTCCCACTGGAACCCTTTTTTTTTCCAACAGGTCCCTCTCCTAATTTTATTTTTCCTTTTGTGTGGCTCACTGAATTTAATAATAATTGACAAACGTGGGTGGAAGGTTATTTAATGTAGCAAGGGCAAATTATCAATAGGTACACCACTGAAGTAAATGACAATTTCTCCCCCAACAACCTTAATTGTCTAGTCTTTCTATGAAACATTGATCTCATGGTCCAATCCTTGATGAAATGCTGATGGGTCAAATCTTGTGCAGGTAATCATAGTTCCAGTGAGTTCATGAGTGCAATAGCTAGATCATATCTACAAGACAGCTCTTCAACTTTGGAGCTAACATTCTGCTTCCTCTTCTGAGCCTTGGAGGGGCGATATAGCTGTCTCGTCTGGGGTCAAGCACTCCACCATCACTTATTCTGAACACTTTGGCCAGTTATGGGTTTTTACATTAATCTCTGCTGCTTTCAGTAAGAAGCTTCTCTGATGAACGCTAGATACAGAACTAATTTTGGGGTATGAACATTAATGTTTAGAAGGCAGTTGGACAATATGACCGTTTAACAGAATAATGGTACTAGATTCATTCCTAGGACCTGTGACCCCTCCAGCCATGTGCTGTTCACTAGGTTTACAGAACAAGGAATGAGTTGCCTCCTGTAGAACTAGCCTCAAATCCAATAAGAAATTGATTGGGTGCTCCCACATGAGTCCTGCCATTATTTCATTACAGCTGTGAATCTGGCAAGGGATAAGGTCTTACAATGACAGCTTACTCTCTCTGTCCAAGTCTTTAGTCACGTTTTATTTTATGTTTTTCTTAATGAGTAAATCAGTATTTGCTTAGGAAATGTTTATACATGTGTATTAGTGTGCTGTGCTCAAATGCATCCTACCATATACTCTGTTTTTGATCCTACCACTTCTTGCTGCTCCTTTCCTCCCCAAATGAGTTTCCAGCTTTCATGCCACACACACACATACACACACATGCACACGTGTGCGCTTGCACACACACATTTGTATGTACACACATATAGTTCTAGATTCTATATTAGAGAAGGCTTGTGATAGTTCTGTTCCCTCATTACCCTCTCGTTCTCTCTTTTGTTAATATGAGACCACTTCATTCCTGCACATAGCCCCCTGTATTAGTCACTTTTCTGTTTTTGTGATAGAAACACTGACCCAAGCAATTCGTAAAAGGGATAATTTATTTGAGCTTATGGTTCCAGGGGAATTACAGTCTGTCATGGCAGGGAGGCATGGTAGCTGGACATGGCTGGAGCAGGAGCAGCAGAAGCTAAGCTCTCACATCATCACACAGGCACAGGAAGCAAGAGAGTAACTGGAGATCTGGCAAGGCTTAAGAACTCTGTAAGCCCACCCCCAGTGATGTGCTTCCTCCAGGATAGCCACACCTTCTAAAACCTCCCAAACCAGTGCCATCATCTGGGGACAAAATGTCCAACTACTTGGAGCTGATGGGGGACATTTTCATTCAAACCATCACATTCCACCCCCTGCCCCTCATAGACTCATGACCATATAAAATGCAAAATGCATTTAGTCCAACTTTAAAAGTCCCCATAGTCATTATCAGTCTCAATACTGTTTAAAAGTCTGCAGTTCAAAGTCTCTTCTGAGACTCTGGTAAATATCTTAACTGCCTTTATAAAATCAAAAGACAAATTACATACTCCCAACCAAATACACATTACCATTCCAAAAGGGGGGAATGGAGGCATAGTAAGGAAATACCAGACCAAAACAAGACCGAAAACCAGCAGGGCAAACACCAAATCCAGTAGCTCCCTGTCCAACTTCTGGGACTTTACTTCCAAAGAGCTTAGATGGCTCAGCCTCTCTAGCTTTGCTGCATGTAACACACGTCTCTCTTTTGTGCTGGTACCACTCTCTGTATGTAAGTCTTCTTGGCAGATACCTCACAGCTCTGGCATCATGAACTTCTTGGGTCTCCATTGCCAACCAGGATTCACCTTCACAGCTTCATGTAATAGCCTATCAGGGCCTTCTCTAGGTAGAGGCACCCCTGCTGCAAGCTGCCTGGCCTCAGTGGCTCTCTGAAACCCTGGAGGAAGAACTGATGACCCCTTCACTCTTCCATCTTTCATGACTCTAAAGCCAGCACCAGGTGAATGACACTGCCAAGTTTGACTGCAAGTTTGGGATGGACTCCAGCCTGCTTTATCCATTTTAGAGGCTCTTCTCTTCAGTGGTCCCTGTAGAATTTTCCTTTCACAAGCTGGAGTCTGAACTGGGTGTGGTCTTGCCCTGGAGGCACTCTTTCCATTAAGTTTGAATCTCTAGGCTCCTCCTTAATCACTTTAATCTCCTTATCAATGGGATCCTCTCCATCACATGCCAGGGCGCCAACATTTATCTTCCTAGTGCTCTTTTTCAATCCAAACTCTATTTCTTTCTGCCCCATTTGCTGAAATTCTTCTTCCTTTCTGCTTATGTTGTTTAGATTTCATCTTTTCATGGTGTCCCACATTCTAAAAATCAACTCCTGTTTTTTAAAAAATTATTTATTTAATAACCACGTACTTATAAGAAGCATTTCATTACATCAGCATTGACATATTCAATAACAATTTTCTGAACTAGGTTGCATCTCTTACAAAATTGGCTGTACATTTTTAGGTTTACAGTTGAATTATTACAGTTATACAATATTGTACTCAGTATAAACCCTGTAAGGCATAAAATTAAATGAGGTTTTAACCTTTAAAAACGTTCTCCATTTCATTATTAAAATACAGAGTTTCATGAAGAAAAATTCATCTTTAATGCAATTGACATTAAGATGTTTGCACATGCATTCTAATCTCTATATATCTGATTATTACTAGTCGGTTACTTTCTGAGATCCTTGGCATCTGAGCATGGATATAAAGTCATCAGGTAGATTTCAATGGTAATGTTTTTCACATCTACTA
>NW_008348083.1:1614367-1616084 GCF_000622305.1 Nannospalax galili
TTGGCACATGCATCTCTAATCTGTATGCATCTGATTATTACTAGTCATAATCAGTTGCACTTGGCTCCTTGGCGCCTGTGTATGTCGATGAAGCCATCGGGTAGATTCCAATGGTAGTGTTTATCACCTCTACTAATTAGCATGAGGTAAATTTCCATGCTTCCTCCTCAAATATAATACATTTAAAAAATTGTTGATTTTTTTTTGTGTGTGTATACACACAGAACATCCCAAACTACCTCATTCGACTATACACTCACTTCACAGATAGCAACCTCCTATAGCCTCCCTCCCCCACTAGAACCCTTATGCTCTGATATCCCTGCTACTGTCTGCTGTGTTGTTGGCACCCCCAGCCATTCCCCACTACTTGCCCTTTTGGTGAATCTAGTCAGCCTATCTAGAGGTCTTTGTTTTAGGAGGGTCAGCTGTTCCTCATCTAGCATTAATCGGTTGTCAATATTCCATTAGATAAGATTGAGCTCTGCTGTTCATTTTCCCAGTTTATGTTGGGTTAGTATCTGGGAGTCCCTTTGGCCACCCTGGCCAACAACTCAAAAGAAGGTATCACCTGTCTGGCATTGTCGCTTGTTATGTACCCTTTAGCTATACATATGGATTATTATGAAGTTATGTTGTTACATTTAATCTTTGGTTATACTTTCCTTTTGGGTGTTTAAGGCCATACAGCTGGCCAAGATAAACCACTTTATTTTTACTCTTAAGGCCATTTGAGGATCTGTTCGAACCTCAGGGGTCACATGGGCTTGGGAGGAGCCCCTGGCTGCTTAATTTTACCAGTTCCACCTATGTGAGATAAATCAAAGGTCCTGCTTAACCATGGCTGGTTTTGCTTGGAAGCATGTAAGAAATGTTCCTTCTGTTTTGACCTTCCACTTTGTAGAATGGACACAGGTTCAAGTCCATGTCCTGGGGTCTCCTAAGACTTCTTAATCAAGAGGACAGGTGACCCACCACAGCTACAGGACATTCTGAGAGATACTCATAGTCCTCTGGAACTAGTCAATCTGGGAGGGCAAGGAACAAAAACTGTCCTTTATGTCTCTGTCCAAATTAGTACAGGCCTCAAAGTATGTCTGTTAAGCATCCAGGGTTAGTTCCACCAATCTGGTACTTTTAATTACTGTGTGTCATGTAGATAAATTGGGCAAAGACCAGTTGTTCTCAAATAAACCTTACCTAGACATATATTTCTTGATCTGCAATGTATAATTTGTCAGTAGGTTGTAGGAGTAATATGGTTCTCATAGCTAAATCTTGGACAAAGATCAGTTGTTCTCAGATCAATCTTACCTAGACATATATTTCTTGATCTGCTATGTATAATTTGTCAGTAGATTGTAGGAGTAATAGGGTTCTCTCTGGTTTTCAAAACTAGCTAAGCATTATTTATCTCTTGCATTGTCTCACCCCTCCATCATGGTTTTCCCACTTAAGGTGCCCCCCTTTCCCCCCTTTCTCCCTTACTAATAACCTTCTCCTATGGTCCTACATCTCTTGAGCTCCTTCTTTCCCTTTATCTCCTAGGTTCCTTGCATACCCTTCCCTCCCCCCTCCCTTAAACTAACCCAGTTTTTATCCGTATCTCCTGTATTAAGGCCTGTTTCCTACTGTACTTCTCTTTCAGGTTCTTTCTTTTCCTTTACCTCCCTGTTTCCTTTCCATTATCCTGGTGCTTGTAGTTATGTCTGGATTC
>NW_008348083.1:1621212-1622193 GCF_000622305.1 Nannospalax galili
GGGAAGCAAAAAAGAAAAAAAAACTGCCCAACAGTGAAAAAATGAATGAACAAAAATTAGATAAACGTGCAAAGTGAAATAAAAATAAGCCATAATTAAGAAAAAGAATGAAGTGAAAATACTGTGTAGTAACATGGGGAAAAATGAGGAGCACACGGGACAATGACAGAAGAAAGATCATTGAGTGTTAGAGCTGCTTCATTCTGTGCCCTCAAGATGTGGAGACTGCCAGTTCTATGCCTGGTGTGTGGCCTGGGGGCAGACAGTTGAGCTTATGTGCTGCTCTTGCTTTTACTATGGCTTATGCTGGTGTTAAGTCTATATCAGAAACGTGTCTGGATGTCCATCAGAGCTGTCTTCGCCTCAGTAGCTTCCCTCCTTTGCCGAGTAGAGGTCTTTGCTGGCTACAGTTAGCTTTGAAGCTTGTGGGCTATGCAGCCTGATCCAAGACTCTCCTGATCATACCCCTGGGTAGCTAGTGTTCTAGCTGATAGTGTCTCCCTTGAAAGTTGGGAGTATGGAAAGCAACCACGGTGCTGAGATCTGTGCAGGCTGAGGACCTGCCTTCATACTTTCTAAACTAAGTATTTATCTCTATGATGGAGGGACGTAGCTACAAGTGTCAAGTGTTCTTCTGGAGCTTTAGAGTTTAGACTGTATAGTAGTGAACAGCTCCAGAAGTTGATCTACTTGCAGACCTTAGGTTCAGGACTATCAAATTCCAGGATTATTCTCCATTGAAAAGATCTGTTCCAAAAAACCCAGGGCAGGGATACCTTTCCCTATCCACTTTACTGCCTGAGCTGAACCTCCTGCTGCCTGAAGACTTAGGCTTGTCAGTGTCTGTCCTTCTAGCTTTCTGCAATTGCCTCCCAAGTCTGTCTCTCACTGCAGGGCTGTGGCAGATAAAATTCAGGTTGTTTTCTTGATTGTCGGGAGCCATGCTTGACATAAGCATTGGAAATTAGAAGAGTGCCACTT
>NW_008348084.1:0-1534 GCF_000622305.1 Nannospalax galili
AATAAATAAAATATTAGAAAAGAAATTGGCATCATGTAACTAAAGATATTTTATTTGTAAATGGAAACCACTCAATACATTGAGTATGCATGAAAAGGAACAGAAACTGAATCTTGTCCTTCATTATCTTTCATGTTTATTAAACTCAAAGTGACCAAGATGTTCTGCACAAGATGGGAGGACAAACAAACTGTGGTACACACATACAAGGGGCAGGAAGAGATCAACTTTCAAGCTCTTAAAGGGCATGGAGAAGTCTTAAGTGTGCAGTGTGAAGTGAAAGTCTCAGCATGAGGTAGATACCAAATGATTTGAGTAGTTGACATTTTGCAAAAGGTAAATTTATAGGCATATAAAAGTTGCAAAGCATACTCCTTTCTTGCAAGGAATAGGAAAGGATAAACAGGAGACATACAGGACAATTTGTGGATTAAAAAGTATTCTAAATGATATTCTTATGGTAGATACATGACACCATGTATTTTTCAAACCGTATAAAAACTTTCTGGCCCAATGTGCCTTGACTCCCCAGCCACATTTACCCTCCCAGCTCCCCCACATCATCCCTCTTCTTAGCCTGGGTATTGTCCCTGTCTTAATAGGGAAGGAAATGTTTGTCAAGAATACTATTTGAGCCAAGCATGGTAGCACATGCACTTGGAAGGCAGAGATATAGGCCATCCTGGTCTACATAGTGTATTCTAGGTGATCTGGGGCTACAGGAAAACTCTGTCTCAAAATAAAAGATAATGTGATTTCTCCTCCTAGCCTGGGCACTGGCCCATTTCTTGTCTCGGCACCCCCAGACTTCTGGACTGACCTTTTAGCCCAGAATCCCCACTGCTTCCTGAGCCTTTGCATCCAGACCAACCCAATTCCTTCCTGTAGTCCCCAGAAGCCCTCAGGGCCTCTTCTGTCCCCCACCCCCCTTTGCATTCCTGGGCAGCAAGCCACAGGCTTTCTGGAGCCAGCACCTTTTCTGGGCCCTACTCCAGGCCAGCTCAGTCCTCAAATTCCTGAGGCCAGCATCTTTCCTGGAGGAATACAGGCATTATGAGAAAGCTTGAGAACATCTGATCCTCATCTGACTTGGGCCTCTGTGGGAGATCCTGAGCAGCAAAGGAAAGCAATTTGTCCCCTCCAATACACAATCAAAAGAGAGAACCCGAAGCCTAGGCCAACCAACTTTTCATGCCCAACAAGTAAACCAATAGGCACATAAGGTTTACAAAAATAGGCAGACCTAAACTCAACAAAAGAAGGCTTGAGTCTCAAACAAGAATCAGAAACTACAAAATAAATCCAATGTCAAAGTCATAGAGAAAAAATAATAACAAAAACCAAAATAATATGTCCCCACCAAGTACCAATAGTCCTCTAGAGGAGTACAATGAGAAAGCCCTGGAGATAACAAAGGACATGGAACTCAAAAGAACAATTATAAACACGATAAAAGAATTCAGTGAATTTAAAGAAAACACAAAGAAATCAAAGAACTGAAAGGACAGAGGGATGAATTTCTGAATGAATTCAG
>NW_008348084.1:2427-9619 GCF_000622305.1 Nannospalax galili
GGTATCAATTCTAATATATGACAAAATAGACTGTAAACTAAAACTGATCAGAAGAGATAAAGAGGGCCAATTCATTCTGATCAAAGGAACAATTGACCAAGAAGATATAACAATCATGAACATATATTCACTGAACTCTGGTACACCTAACTTCATCAAAACAATCCTACAGGACTTTAATACCCAGATTAATCCCAACTCAATGTTAGGGGACTTCAGTACCCCATTTTGTCCATTAGATAGTCCACAAAGACAGGGAATTAACAGAAAGACATCTGAATTAAACAATACCATACATCAAGTGGACCTAACAAACATCTACTGAATATCCCACCCTGTAGCAGGAGGCCTCCAAAGATGGTGCAGACCCAGAGCCTGAAGTGAATTCAGCAAGAATTCACTTCACTTCTTGGTCCACAAATAGCCTGCCAAAAGGAGCCCACGCCTCCGTACCCTGCTCACGAGACCAGTGACTGCTGACAGCATGCGTGGTGTGGACCAATCAGAAAACAATATGCTGACTAAAGGAACTTAGGGGCAGAGAAAAGGGAGATACAAGGCGTGCCCCTCCTGCATTAAATGAGCCTGCAGTACCTCGCCTAGTGCTTGCTTCTACCCAACTCCCAGGGTCTGTGAGTTGTGACTCCGTGACTCTTACCCCTCCTAATCGGCAGGGGACCCAATCCAGGTTAGGGTCTTCACAGCTGGCCTGAGGAGAACCCGCAACACCTGGCACCTGAACAGGGACTCCTGCCCATGGTGTTGGCGACACCCAGAACCTTGGTTCGTTCAGTAAGTAGGCCCCTGGTCTTGTCTGTTTCTTCGGCTGCTCAAGGATTAGTGAGTAGTCCTCTCCTCTGTCCTCTCCACCCTGTCTGTCGTATTTATTGTTAGACTAGTTTGTTAGATCAGGGAGGCACACTCTGCCACGTTGTCCCGAAGCCCAAATTGGCACCTCCCCCCCCTCTTGGCTCATCCTGGTGAGTTCACATAAGGGCTTATCCACCCTGAACTCAGAGCCCAGGCTTTGGGTCACCCTGTTGCCTGTCCCAGAGACACCATGTGAGCATATGGCTGGAGGCCTCACAATAAACCTGTATCCCACTGAAAATTCCATCTGTGCCTCGGTGCCTCCTTCATCCATCCACTCGTGCTCTCCACCGCACTCACTCTCTCCCGCTCTCTACCTATCAGTAGTCACCCTCATCTTGTACTTTTGTGGTGGATTCCCCTTCGCGAGACCCTCCCACAGTGGGAAATTTACCACCACAATGCAGGGAACCATAAACAGCAGCACTGAAGGTGCTCTTAAAACCAGAGTACTGAAAGTGAAACAAAAGATATCGAACACTTTTGGGATGAAGCCACTAATTTGGCTCCGTGGGTCTCCCTTGAAAACATGTGGGACCCTGACATGTGGATGCGGGTCTTCTTCCTGGCCAAAAAAGGGAGGCCAGGTCAGGGATCACTCCCACCCCCTTTCGTACCAATCCTCTTAGCCATCATTGCTAGCCTTAAATCCTCCTCTCCTGAGGAAGTCATTTTGGCCTACAACAAACATTTCTGGGAGAAATGTAGTGTAGATCTGGTGATTACCTCTATCCCGGACCCCCCAGTCCCCCCAGACCCGGAGGTGGATGCCGCCTCTGCACCCACTTCCAATAAGGAAGGAGCTCCTTTGCCTATATCTCAGGATACTCTCCTAGAGCTACCATGCCCCAAAATACCCCTACCCCATTACTCATGGAGTTACTCTCTCCCCCTCAGTGACCATCCTGCCCCTTCCCCTGCTAACGTGCCCCTCCCTCCTAGACCACACTCCTTAAAGCCTCACCTGCCTTTGTCCGCATTTCCGGTTAACATTGGCCCCGATGCGGCACAGCGTCCATGGCTGCCCACCACACTTGCTGACCTCGTTCTTATTCACAAGGCAGCTGAACAATCGGGCCCTGACTCCCCATATTTACAACAGGTTCTTTGCCAGTGGTCCTTACCGTTACAAACCCACTATGATTGGTATAGCTTACTAAAGGCAGTCTTAGAACCCTCAGTCTTTCTAAACTAGCACACAGCCTATGATGATCAGGCTGAAAGCCAGGCATGCCTAAATCTCCAATATGGCCTCAACATTATGTTGGACATGCTCATGGGACGTGGACAATATACTGACCCCATCTCCCAGTCTACTATTGGCCTCAATGCCTATTTTCAACAAGTTTCTGACTTGGCCTTTAAGGCCCTTAAATGGTGCTCCCCCCATGACCCACAAGTTTTTTCTGTAATTTGATTCAACAGTCAGGGGAGTCCTTCACAGACTTCCTTACCCGTGTCACGAGGCAGTAGAGTGGAGGGTGGAGTCTGGACCAAACAATTAACTTGGGAGGGACTAAACATTCCTACTCGTAATGCTATTGCGCCTGTCCTCAATGATAACATTCACAAATGGGTACTCCTACTAGAGACTTGGACCCTAGGGTGGGCCCTATTGAGGCTTTACATGCCCCCTTGGAGACTCTTTTGTCTCTAGAAAAACTCGCCCACTTTGGCACGTGGGAAGGCTGTTGGAATTGTGGGGGGCTTGGACACCTTTGTAGCCACTGCCCAAGAGGTACAGTCCACCCCAAGACTTGCTGCCCCAAGTGCAAAAGAGGTTTCATTGGGCTAAAGAGTGTAGGTCACAGCCTCAAACAGACTCGGCTCCTTTAAACTCCACATGGGGTGCCCCTCAGCCCCACCCACAAGAGGGGAAACGAGACAGATATTATGGACTCTCCCAATCTTCAACCACTCCCCACTAATGACCCTGTTCCTAGATGGAACTGCCATTAAGGGCCTAGTAGACACAGGGGCTGTCACCATTATATCAGAAACTGAATTCCTTAAATTCCCTCATTGGAAATACCGGCCAGGCCCACCAATAAAAGGAGTTGGCAGCACACAAGGTACCAAGCTGGTCACATGTCCAGTATATTGGAAGAACTTGGATGGGAACCAGGGCACAGTTACCCCCATAGTAGCCGACGTTCGTGGGATCGAGACGTCCTAGAGGAAATGGGTACGGTCCTTACCATGGATGACTGTGCCTTTCATGATGATATCATGCTCCATGATAACTTGGGACTATCAGGGAAAGGACAACACCTTGCCCAACACCCCCAATCCTAACGGCCACTTCCCACCAGGGATCGACTCCAATCTTGGCCCCCGAGCCGATCCCCATCACCTTGCTCTCTAATGATGCCATTTGGGTGGACCAGTGGCTTATAATAGAACCTAAATTATTGGCCCTCAAAAATTTGGTAGCTGAACAGTTGAGGCTTGGCCACATCGAATCCTCTCTCAGTAAACATAATACCCCAATATTTGTTATTAAAAAGAAATCGGGGAAATACAGACTACCCCAAGATCTTAGAGCAGTCAATGCCCAGATGGAAAAGATGGGCTCACTACAAACGGGTTTACCACACCCTACAGCTATCCCCCCATCCCATCATATCATAGTACTTGATATCCAAGATTGTTTCTTCCAAATCCCCCTAGCAGAACGAGATAGACCTCACTTTGCCTTCACAACTTTCAAAGAACAGCCAAGAGATACCAATAGAAGGTACTACCACAGGGTATGAAAAATAGCCCCACAGTCTGTCAATTATATGTTAATAAGGCCTTAACCAACATCCAGAAGGACCTAATTGTCATCCACTATATGGACAACATACTGCTAGCACACAAATCTCACAATACTTTACAGGCAGCAATACCCAGTCTGCTTGCTGATTTAGAATGTCTAGGTCTCCACATTGCATGAGACAAGTTACAATACATCCAAACTTTCACCTTCCTTGGCTACCTTATAGATACTGTAATTAAACCGCTTAACCCTTCCATCTTACAAAAAACCGTATATACCTTGACGGAGCTCCAAGAACTTTGTGGGACTATAAACTGGCTCAAACAATTTATACCAGTCCCTGACTTGGAATTCCAGGCCTTGTTCTCCCTGCTGGAAGGCCATAATTCACCAAATTCAAGGATCCCTCTCACACAGTCAGCTAAGGATCTTCTTAATAAGATAGATCATATACTCTGGTCTGCATCACTCCGACATCATGACCCAGCAGAACCATTACTGACCTTGATCCTATGGGCTAAAAATGCTGTCTTGGGGGCGCTATGGCAGCAACACTCCCTCCTGTGGATCCACCTGGCTACCTCGGACCTAACTAGGCTTAGATCTAAGTATGATAATTCCTTCAAGTTAGCAATTAAGGGCTGACAAACAGCCAGGCGCATATTCGGAAAGGAACCTGACAAAATTATACTGCCCTTTCCTCTTAAGCATTCCCAAACATTATGGGCAGACCCTCTGGCTTTCCAACTAATGATATCCGGGTTCATGAGGGAGTTGGATAACCACGCACCCCCAGATAAGTGACTGGCCAACCTGGCCTGTTTAGAAATCACCACTCAGCCACACACTTCCCCCTGCAATCCCCCCTACCTTTAGCTATGCTAGCCTTCTCAGATTCTAATAAGTCCCATCATGGCGCTGTCATTCAGCGCATGGGAAAGGATGACACCTGTTATGTACAAGCCAATCCTAGCTCTGTCCAGTTGTGGGAGCTCCTGGCCTTGTTAAAAATCTTCCAAGTCTGCCAGACAGAGCCACTCAGTATATTCTCCGATAGCCAGTATGCGGTTCAGGCCCTCAGATGTCTTTCCTTTGCTGGAGTAAAAGGTCACAAGGATCCCATCACTAGAATGATGAGAGCTCTCCAGATTATCTTAGATAACAAACAATGGCCCTGGCACATCTCCCACATAAGATCACAAACCAAGCTCCCTGGGATCTTGGCAAAGGTCCCTTTGCTCAGGTAAAAGGCCACAAGGATCCCATCCGTAGAATGATGAGAGCTCTCAAGGATATCCTACATAACAGGCAATGGCCCTGGCACATCTCCCACATAAGATCACACACCAAGCTCCTTGGGATCTTGGCAAAGGGAAATGACAAAGTAGATAAACTTATTATGTCTGTAGAGATTCCCCTACTAGAACAAGCCAGAGCCTTACAGCAACAATTTCACCTTTCTCCTCGCAGTCTGCACCACCTTCTACCCGACCTACCCATCTCTCAATGCAAACATCTGAGCAGGTTTTTCATTACATGTGCACCCCTTGCTCCCTTAGGCCCCTTCACTCGATATGGAGTTAACCCACATGGTCTCCTACCCAATGCCCTCTGGCACATGGACATCACCCATTATAACTCCTTTGTTAATCTTAAGTATGTCCATGTCATTGTTGACACCTACCCCTCCTTTCTTATCGCCATTGCTCAAACTGGTGAAAAGGCCTCACATGCCATTAAGGTGGTCAAATCAGCAATGCTGGTAATGGGAGTGCCATGGACCCTAAAAACTGATAATGGGCCAGCTTACACCTCTCTACAATTCCAATCATTCCTGTCAACATGGAAAATTAGCCACTCCCTTGGCATCCCTTATAATCCATAGGGACAAGCCATTGCAGAGTAGGCAAATAGGGCCCTCAAAGAAATGTTACAAAAATTTGCTACCCCTGCGTCTAAAAGGGACACGCACCTGGCTCTAATTGAAGCTCTATTCAGCATTAATTTCCTGTCCTTGGTTGAAAATGGGTTGATCCTGGCTTACAAACACTGGGCTACCATACCTAGGCCTACACCCCTGCCACTAGTGAGATGGAAGGACCCCACAACATGTCAATGGCAACTGCCCACCCCTTGTTAACAAGAGGGCGAGGCTATGCTTGTGTGTTTCCTCAGACAGAAATAAAGCCAGTATAGGTTCCAGTGAGAGATGTGAGACCAGCAACCGACCAACAGGACCCCCAGGACACAGAGACCTTGCCACTACCTGGAAAATTGGTTTGCTCTTCTCTGCCCCTGCTACGGTCTATGATCTCTGGGCCTTGGTCCCCTCCCCACCTATACTCTTGCCCTTATCGCTTCATTCCCCAGCCTTCCCCACCCTCTATTCAACTATTTCCATGCTTGGTCTCCCCACCATGGACCCAGTTACTTCCTGGGAGTCACTCAATGGTTCCTGGGCCCTAAATAACTCTCTATGCTTCACTACCAACAACACATTCTCATGCCTTGGGCTGTTTAACTTTACCGTCCAAGATTATACTGGCAGTGCCTCCTCGGGTTACATGCTTCAACTCCAGGGCCTTTCCCCTACCTTCAACAATACCGATGTAAAGTCGGTCCTCACTGCACTGGGGACAATCATAACAGGGGAGGCAGAGGGGACTGCCACCCCTCCGCCCCCACTTTTCCCTGCCATTCTATGCCCACTGCTCCCCAACTGCCCATGCATACCCTCCCTTGCACTCTTTTTCCTCACGCTCCCTATACTGTGGCAGAGATGCCACCCTAAGCCCAACCATGCCATCTCTCCCTTTTGCCACTTCAGCCACTCCCCCTCTAATCAGCCCCTAGGATCTTGGAGACAACTGCCCCCCATCTATCCCTGTGGCATTAAGAGCTCCCATACCAACCGCGAATCAATACTCGGTAACTGGGACCTCTGTGGCCTGCATGCCTGCATGGACATGAGGGTGTTACTGGCACAGCAGGGCCTTCAGCTTTCCAACATCACTTACACTAACACCAATGCCTCTACTTGTTCCAAAAACAAAATCCTTACATCTTGGCCCCTTACGCCCATTTGTGTGTGGCCCCTGTTTGCCTTATTGCTAGCCAATGTTACCTCCGATCCTCAAGGACAACTCAACTGCTCCAATACCAGCATCACCTATGTACTGGTGGCCCTGGAACCATCCAGCTCACATAATTCTCTTTATGCATGAACCCATGGCTCTTTAGGTTCCAGTCACCAATGCAACCCACTTCCATGCTGTCACCCTTATAGAGTTGACAGCCTTGTCACAAGTCCCCCACATAAAATGGGATTTCGGGGTCACTGCCATTCTCATCTCAGCCATCCTCCTTGCATTAGGGTTGGCAGCCACCGCTACAGTAGCTATCACCCAATCCTCCACTACTGTGGAGACACTCGATAAGCCTGTGTCCAAAACCTCCTCTACCTTTCACACTCAGTCCCTTATCAGTCAGCATCTTCACCAGGTAATTAATGTGTTACAACAACAAATTGATCTCTTAAGTGAAGAGCTGGCAATTACCAAA
>NW_008348084.1:10598-11368 GCF_000622305.1 Nannospalax galili
CGAACACATGGAGATTAAACAACACACTCCTGAATGATGAATGGGTCAAAGAGAAATTAAGAAATAAATGTATTCCTGGAACTAAATGAAAAGGACAATACAACACAACAAAATCTCTGGGACACATTGAAAGCAGTCCTTACAGGGAAGTTTATAGTTCTAAGTGCCTAATTTAAAAAACAGAAAGAACACAAATAAATGACTTAACATTGCAACTCAATACACTTGAAAAGCAACAATAAATGAAACCCAAAACAAGCAGACAAGAAGAAATAACAAATATCAGAGGAGAAATTAATGAAATAGAAACAAAGAAAACAATACAAAGAATCAATAAATCCAAGATCTGGTTTTTTGAAAAGACAAACAAGATTGACAGACTGCTAGATCAGTTAACCAAAAGAAAAAAAGAGCACCTCCAAAACAACAAAATCAGAGATGAGAGGGGAAATACCACAACAGACACCAAAAACATTCAGAACATTATAAGGGAATACTTTAAAAACCTACATGCTAATAAATTTGAAAACCTAAAAGAAATGGATGGGTATCTAAAAACATGGGAACTACCAAAATTAAACCAAGAAGAGATTCACAGCTTAAACAGACCCATAACACATAAGGAAATTAAAACAGTAGTATAAAACCTCCCGACTAAAAAAAGCCCAGGACCACATCGATTTATAGAAGAACTCTACTAGACATTTAAAGAAGATCTACATCCAATACTACTTAATTTATTTAAAAGGTAGAAATGGAGGGAGAACTTC
>NW_008348084.1:11524-12680 GCF_000622305.1 Nannospalax galili
GGATGGTTCAATATACATAAGTCAATAAATGTCATAAATCATATAAATGGACTCAAAGACAAGAACCACATGGTCATCTCAATAGATCCAGAAAAGGCCTTTAACACAATTCAACATGCATTTATCTTAAAAGTTCTAGTGGGAAGTGGACTGGAAGGAACAGACCTCAACATAATTAAAGCTATATACAACAAACCACAGCCAACATCATTCTAAATGGAGAAAAACTGGAAGCATTTACACCAAAATCAGGAATCAGGCAAGGATATCCACTATCGGGACTCAGATTTGCTTTGCTTAGCCAGGGACCTGCTGGCTTTGGGGCAGAGGGTCTGATCAGCGACAGGATGATTTATTTTAGAATTCAGATGGTTTTTGTACATCCCAAGGAACTAGCAGTCACGTGGGATATGGAAGTCACATACAAAGATTTAGGGTACAAAGAAACAGGACATTTAGTCTGTTAGTTGGTGCCAGAAGGATTCTTAAACTCTTACTCAAGGTTATCAATGCCCATCCAGTAATTTATTGGTTCTTAGAGCTAAAACCATGGTGATCTTTTAGCTTTTAGCTCATGAGTAAACCTTTAACCTGGCCTAATCTCTTAGCCAGGGATAGCTGAGTTATTTGTTTAGGACAAGGAGATGAGCTAATGGTTGTTGACCAAGATGTTTTCACACAGAGCAGGGAGCCTGCACTTTTATGACTGGCCACTTCCTCCTGCCAGCCTAACAGTGTTCTGCAGGACAGGGATTATCAGAGCCACTGTTTTCAGTGCCCCTCCCTTTAGCAGAGAATGCAGCCTGGACCTATAAGTTTTAGGCTCACCTCACCCTAGGGCCTGGCATCCTGGTTTCCTACAATCCACTATCTCCATTTCTTTTTAACTGGAAGAGATCAAATTATCCTCTTTTCAAAGATGATAAGATATTATATCTAAGAGACTCCAAAAATTCTACCAGAAAACTCATAGAAATTATTAATACAGTCAGTAAAGTGGCAGGTTACAAAATTATTCTACAAAAGTCTGTAGCCTTTCTACATACTAATAACAAGCAACCAGAGAAAGAGTACATGGAAAGACTCCCCTTCACAATAGCTGCAAAAAAAAAAAAAAAAAAATCTCAAGAATAAACCTTACCAAAGACAAAAAAAA
>NW_008348084.1:12723-12964 GCF_000622305.1 Nannospalax galili
ATTGAGGAAGACATCAGAAGATGGAAGGACCTCCCATGCTCATGGATTGGAAGAATTAATGCTGCGAAAATGACCATCCTACCAAAAGCCACTGATAGATTCAGTTCAATACTGACCAAAATCTCCATGACATTCTTCACAGAATTGGAAAAAAAAAATCCAAAGATTCATATGGAAACACAGAAGACATCGGATAGCCAAAGCAACCCTGAGCACTAAGAACAATGTCGGGGAGATTATT
>NW_008348084.1:13096-18537 GCF_000622305.1 Nannospalax galili
CTATCAAGAAGCTATGCTAGAATGTAAAGGCACAAAAGTAGAGAGGTGGTCTCTTCCTCCAGGCACTTGTCTACCCAGTGAAGAAATCAGATAGGCAGATAAATAATGCCAAGTGCCTATGACAGTGGTTAAATTGAAATGTGTAGACAATTTTTTATCATGAGGAATCCAAGAAGGGCTGGAGGGAAGTGAAGATTTGTTTTGGATTTTAGAGGATGGATAGTGTTGGGGATAGAAGCAGAGATGATCGCTAGAGCAAAGAGCTGGCATTTGGAAAAGTGGACTAGAAAAAGTATGGACAGATGTGAGTCACTGTCCATGTAGTATGCACATAATATTAAAGGAGAAGGAAGATGATTGAAGTTTTTGGTTATATCCATTAAAACCCTCTAGTACAGATAATTAATTTGGGTTTGGGGGTACACTTGAGGGAGAAGTGTTTTAAATTATTTTTAGAGAGATTAAGATTAGACAGTGATCATGTGATACTAGAGCTCAAATGAACAGGTCAAGCCTGAAAAAGTCTGCACACTTGTTGGGAGTCCTGGGATGAGCAGACATTTAAGGAGAGGTGAGGGTTAAAATTAAAGCCCTGAGGAAGCCATGGCATTTAAGGAGGACAACAGAAGGGGGAAAACATTCAAGGTATGTATTAGAGGAAGAATAGCTACAAAGTCAGGAGGGAACCACAGGACCTGAGTGTCATCAAAGCCAAATACAGAATTTAAAAATGTGAGTGGAGCTGGAGAGATGACCCAGCAATTAAGAGCACTGGCTGCTCTTGCAGAGGAGCTGGGTTCAATATCCCAGCACCCATACAGTGGCTAACAGTTGTCCATAACTCCAATTCCAGGGGATCCAACAGCCTCTTTAGTCCTCCACGGACATTGCACGACCCGGGTGCTCTTACCTACATGCAGGCAATACACTCATACAGATAAAATAAGAATAATAAATAAAATATTTAAAAAAAAAGAAAAAGTAAGAAAATACAAATGAACCTACCATTTGACCCAGTGGTACCGCACCTTGGCTTATACCCAAAGATCTCATTATATTGCCGAGACAGTTCTATATCCATGTTTGTTGCTGCTGTTTTCACAGTAGCTAAGAGATGGAAGCAACCTAAGTGTCCCTCAGCTGATGAAAAGTTAACAAAAATGTGGTACATTAACTACGTATCTAGACATAACTACAGGAACCAGGGTAATGGAAAGGAAACAGGGAGGTAAAGGAAAAGAATAACCTGAAAGAACAATAGGAAACAGGCCTTAGTAAGGGAGATTGAGACAAAAATTGGGTTAGTTTAAGGGAAGAGGGAGGGAGGGTATATAAGGAACCTAAGGGATAAGGGGAAAGAAGGAGCTCAAGAGAGATAGGACCATAGAAAAAGGGTATTATTAAGGGAGAAATAGGAAAAAATGGGAAAACCATAGTGGAAGGGCTACACAGTACATGGGATAAATTAATGCCTAACTAGTTTAAAAAAAAAACAGAGGGAACCATATTAGTCTAACAACCTACTGACTAATTATACATACAACTAGCTCAAGGAACATAACATATGTCTAGGCAAGTTTATCTGAGAACATTTGGTCTTGCCCAAGCTTTATCTACATAGTATAGGGTAATTAAAAATACCAGACTGGTGGAACTAACCTTCTTGGTTGTTTAGAAGCCTATACTAATATGGTCAGAGGTACTTAAAGGACAGTTTTTGCTCTTTGTCCTCCCAGGTCAACTATGTTCCAGGAGACTATGAGTATCTCTCAAAATGTCCTGTAACTATGGTGAGTCGCCTGTCCTCTTGATCAAGGAGGCCATGGAGACCCCACCAAAAGCACTTGAACCAGTGTCCAGTTTATAAAGAGGACGGTCAACACAGAGGAATAATTTCCTCTATGCTTCTCAGTGAAGCCAGCCATGGTCCATTGTGATTTATCTTCACAATGATGGAACTGGTAAAAGAAAGGATCCAGGAGGCTTCCTCTCAAGCTCATGTGACCCCTGAAGAACAGATCCTCAAATG
Organism: Nannospalax galili; assembly: GCF_000622305.1. Lineage (NCBI taxonomy): Eukaryota > Metazoa > Chordata > Mammalia > Rodentia > Spalacidae > Nannospalax > Nannospalax galili. Next base: position 15,126 of record NW_008348084.1, read on the forward strand.
ACCTGAAGAATAAAAATAAATTGGTTTTTCTGGGCCAACTGTATGGTCTTAAACACCAAAAGGAAAGTATAATCAAAGATTAAAGGGATCAATATAATTCTTTAAGAGTCCATGTGTGTAGCCAAAGGCTACATAACAAAAAACAATGCCAGACAGGAATTACCTTGCTTTGAGTTCTTAGCCAGTGTGGCCCAAGAGATTCCCAGACAGTAACCCAGTATACAACTGGGACAACGAACAGCAGACCTGAATCTTATCTAAAGGAATGTGGGCAACCGATTGATGCTGGATGAGGAAGAGTTGATTTTGGTAAAACAAGGAACTCTAGATAGGCTGACTAGATTCAGTGGATGGATAAGCACTGGGGAATGGCTGGGGGCTCCGACAACACAGTTGACAGTAACAGAGATGACAGAAGGGCTCCAGTGGTGGTGATTGTGGTGGGGAGGCTATTGGAGGGTGCCATTTAGGATGTGGGTATATAGATGAATAAGATTGTTTGGGATTTCCTGTATGAAATACAAAAAAATCAACAACTAAAAAAATTAGTTATAGCTGGGTGTGGTGGCGCCTGCCTTTAGTCCCAGCACTTGGGAGGCAGAGGCAGGTGGATCTTTATGAGTTCAAGGCCAGCCTGGTCTACATAGTGAGTTCAGGTCAGCTGGGACTACAGGGAGACCCTGTCTCAAAAAGACAAAAAAATTAGTTATATTTGAGGAAGAAGCATAAAAATTTGCTTCATGTTAATTAGTAGATGTGAAACACATTACCATTAAAATGTACCTGATGATTTTATACATATGCTCAGGTGCCAAGGATCTCAGAAGGTAACTGACTGTTGCTAATAATAAACATATACATAGAGATTAGAGATGCACGTGCAAACACCTAAGCGTTAGTGGCATTAAAAATGAGTTTTTCTGTATGAATTAGTATATTTTAAAATGAAATTGAAAAAATTTTAAGGTTAAAACCTCATTCAATTTTATGTCTTATAGGGTTTATACTGAGTTCAGTATTGTATAACTGTATTAATTCTACTGTGAATCTAAAAATGTACAGCCAATTTAGAAAGACAAGCATCTTTGCCCTGGAAATTGTTATTGAATATGGTAATGCTATAGTGAAATGCTTCTTCTAATCATGTGGTTATTAAATAAATAATTAAAAATTAACTCCAAAATAAAAAAGAATTTCTGCACACAGTAAATCATAGTATATGAAAATTTAAACTCGTTTATGAGGTTGTAAGTTTAGAGAGAAATGAAGTTATGAAAAGAGTGAAGAGCTGAATTACAAACACATGATAATTTAATTCATGCAGATGGAAAAACAGATGTTGACTTAAACAGTTTGGGAATTAAAGGAAACTTTTATGGTTAAAGACAAATGAGATTCTGAATATAATTGCCCCCCCCATAGTGATGTTTTTATCATGGGGATAGTGTAAGAGCTCTGATATTCTTGTACAGCAGAAATGAACAAGTAATAAGCAGTGGCCAACTGTTGGATTTAGATCATACATGTTGGAGAGGGAATTTACAAATGAGCAAGCTGAGGCTAGAATCACCTCTGTGACAACAGATCAAATTTGAAGACAATAGTACAGCTTGTGTTGGCTTAATAGACAGATATGGATACAGATGGTTTTGTGTGGAACTGTTTATAAATTTGTGTATGTCTGTGAGATAATATGAAAATATTTTTCTTTATTCTGTCAATCCAGAGAGCCTAGAAGGAATAAAACCTCAGTAGGATGAGCATACTTAGTGATTAGGTATGGCTTCTTTTCTATATACATTGTTGAGATTTTCTGCATTTCATATGATAGAACTTAATCCAATTTAGACCCCTTCCATCATCCACAACTCCCAATGCCCCCTCTTATTTCATGCATTTTGTCTCATATGTTAAGGCTTATCTGGTCAAGAATTTGTACCCAGATGTCCCTTGGTACAAGTTCATCCACTGAAGTCTAGTTAGCCTATCTAGATTCACCCTCTTAAAGAGGATCAACTTTCCCTCACCCCACAGTAATCAAATGGTTTCTAATACCATCACAGCATAAAAAGATTTGATCCTTTGTTGAGAAACTGCTCTTTCTAGGACAGTGAACAAGCATAAGCTTATATATGCTAGTTGTATTGACAGCACCCAAGTGAGGCTGGAGCAAGCATGCACGTGTGTGTGTGTGTGTGTGTGTGTGTGTGTGTGTGTGTATGAAATTCCTATATGAGCTGACCCTCAAAGTGTCTTTTCCTTTGGCTGGGGCTAAAAATCTTACAAACATGTTTCTGAGGATGTTGCTTTTGCCTTCGTTGCTTTATGTTGCTTTATGGCCTTCGTAAGTCAGAGAGCTCAGCAGTCACCAGCTGCCAGTCGCAAATCATGGCATGAGGTCTGCCACTTTATTATTTTCAGTAAGAATACCCAGAAATATGCACAAGAGGTACATTTATGATATAGTAAGTGTATCCAGGAATATTACCATCCATCATCTTTGAATCAAATGTTTTGAACTCATGTTCCCAGAAATAGTTGCAACTATGTGAAAGCTAACACAAGTCTGTCAGAGCTCACTGTGATTGTGCAGAACTGGAATGATGCTGGCACAAAACTGTATTATCTTGGTCTAACTTTAGGCCCTTAGTATCCATTCGTTTTCCAGCTCTCTGATTGACCTGTCATTCTTGTGTCCAGTGCTCATTGAAGATAGTAGCTAATAGGTATTAGCTGGGGAGAGGAGGACCAAGTTTCTTACATGAAACTTCTAGCTTTAAAATAGGTAATTAGCTTAGGGGGTGAGAGAGGGCCACAGGGAAATCTTAGAATCCATACAATAAAAGTCAAGAGCTTGGGGCTGGAGAGCTTGGGGCTCAGCGGTTAAGAACTCTGGCTGTTCTTGCAGAAGACCTGGGTTCAAATCCCAGCACCCACATGGCAGCTAACAACTGTCCATAACTCCAGTTCCAGGGGGATCTGACAGCTTCTTCTGTTCTCCAAGAGCATTGCAAGACATGGGTGCACTTACCTACATGCACGCAATATACACATACACATAAAATAAAGAATATATAAAATATTTTTTAAAAGTCAAGAGCTTATTTTTTGACAGGTTCTCCCTAGCTCCAGCTCAACTGGAACTCACTAATATAGACTAGACTGGCCTTGATCTCACATAGATCTGCCTATCTCTGTCTCCCGAGTACTGGGTTTAAAGGTGTGTACCATCACACCCAGAGTAAGAGCTTTTTTGTTGGTGGTGTTAAAGCAAAGAATTGTTCATATAAATGTTTATTGGATCAAAAATGCACCTGGTCTACAACATAGTGAGTTCCAGGACAGCTGGGGCTACAGAGAGACCCTGCTTCAAAAAGACAAAAAAAAAAAAAAAGAAAAACGCCCAACATCT
>NW_008348084.1:18590-20133 GCF_000622305.1 Nannospalax galili
CAAAGGAGAAAATTAGGACATCTGAGAGATCATCCTTTATGGTAATGTCCTCTTAGGTATATATATATAGTCCTGTTAGACCTAAGAATGTTTGGGAACCTCTATAGGTTCCTTTATCGCCAACACAGAAGTGAACACAGGTGAACATACTTTGGAACTTAAAATGCTGTGATTAAAGGGATTAGCTTCTCTGGGTGTTAGAGGCACCCGTGGGTCAGAGGCAGCTGACCATGGAGTATCTCTCCTGCAGTTCTCAAAGGCAAGTGAGTGGCTTAGAACATCTTAGGGATCATCTCTTATGTGATCCCCCTCTGAGAACACTGTGTATCATCCCACTTCAAACAGGTATCATGCACAGAAACTGCTATAGAACTCTATCTCCAATGTCTTAGGGCTGCATTTAACAGTAGGTGTGAATCTCTGGCCTGAAAAGTTGGAGTACAGAAGTGAGAGTAGCCAGTCAGCAGAGTAAGGCTAAGCAGTCAAGATGAGGTCAAGATAATGCTGCAATACTGCTTCAGAAGACTCCCATCATGAGGTAACAATGATGTCAGCGGGGGTAGGGAGAGACGGCCCATTATAGCTGCTAGCAATCTGAGTGTACTTTCTCCTAAGAGATCGCTAATCATGTTAAGACAGGTTCTTGACTTTGCTGTAGAAAAGAATTTCAGAATGAGTTAGAGTAAGAATTAGTAAGGTTAAGATGGGGAGAGTACATTAAATTAAAAAAATTTTATTGAGATTTTGTACATTTCATGCAATAGTTTTAAATCAAATTTGGATCCCCCTTCTTCATCCATGACTCCACTCTCCACCAAACCTCAGGCAGTACACATGTAATTGTAAGTATGAGGATGCAGAGATAGGGATGCTTAGGAAAGGAGAATACATAACCCAAGATGTAGGTTCGGGCTTCCCAAAGGAGATTCCCACTGTGATATCTTTATAATGGCTACATGTAAAATGTCTCCTAGACCTCAAGGGAACAACTCAGGAAGCAATGACTACCGACGAGCTATCTTTTACATAAGTAAATTATGATTAACTTTGTGTTTGAATGAACTCTCCACCCACCCTTCTGCCATAACCCTCGCTGTCAGATTTTCCAGGGTCAGAAACTCTCCAATCTTTGAGAATTTACTTTTGCTTTATTGTCATAAACCTGCTCTCCCTACATTTTTTCTCTATGTCCCCTTGAATTTTTCTCCTATGGGACAAAGGACCTCCAGGATTCCTTGTCTGATAACAAGTGTATTGAATTTGACCTTGGTAAAAAGCAAACATATTTAAGAATATTCTGCTGATCTATAAGTCATGATACATTATTTTCATTTTTTACATTTTTGTCTCAAGGTATCATGACTTTGGAATTTACATTAGCTGATTGTATTTTAAATTAATATTTATGTATTTATGGCATCTTATTGCTATTATGATTAAGAGATTTTTTGCCATCCCTTTCACTTCATAGTACAAGCATAACGAAGCATTATACTTTAACGTCTCATTTTCTGAACCACAATATTACTGGTTGAACATGCCA
>NW_008348084.1:20226-23784 GCF_000622305.1 Nannospalax galili
ATTCCAGCATAACAAATATTTATCCAAGTGTCAAAAGTGCCAAGCTGAACAACTTGAACTCATATGAATAAGGACGTAGAACCAAGGAAGTTGAAATAATACCCATCATTCTCCTTAAATGTGTATCACAGTTCTAGTACATTATGTAAATCAATCATCTCATTTAATTAACAAAACCAAATCAATCATCTCATTTAATTAATAAAACCACACACTTAGGTATTTTTATTATTTTATTTTATTGTCATGCTGGAATTGATCCCACAAACCTATGTATGCAACAAAAGGTCTCTGTTACTGAGCCAGAAAACACCTCATTAAAAAATTAATTTATTTGTATTTTATGTGTATGACTATTTCACCTGCATGTATGTAAGTGCACCATGTGTGTGTTATGCTTGTGGAGATCAGAAGATGGCATTGCAGTACCTGGAACCAGAGTTATAGATGACTGTTAGCTGCCATATGGGTCCTGGGAACCCATATGATTTCAGGTGTCTGCAAGAGCAGCCTGTCCTCTTAACCAGTGAGCAACTCTCCAGCCAACAAATTCCTTTTTATGAGCCTTGTTTTAGAGATGTACACAGGAATACTCAGATTTAAATATAAATAAACAAGGGTTAGAGAAGCCATATCACTTGCCTATTTTCATAGTTGGAAAGGTAAAAGTATGGGGCTGACTGGGGAGTGGATACCCCTATTCTTTCAACCTCTTTGTTGTAAAATCTCTTCTGCAGAGTGTCAACCTATTATCTAATATTTATGAATGTAATACCAGAGGCTTGTAGTAAAATACTTAGAATTACCAGGGATTATGTTCTAGAGTTGTGAAGGGCTTAATGAGGAGAACAACAAAGGAGACCACCCACAATTCTGCCTTGGGGACCAGGTATTCCTCTTGGGAAATTATAAATTGAGCTGAATTTAGATTACCAAATGATCCGGTTTAGATACACAGTAATGATATAAACATAGGTCAGCAATTTCCACTCTCAAGAGGTTTCATGCAATTTGGGAGGCAATCAACACAGAGAGAATGATTTTCTGCGAATTTTCCATGTCTGGGCACTGAAATAATCTCTCATTTGAGTGGGGTGAAGATTTAGAGGCTAATATAAGAGCACTATTTTCTTTTGTGCATGTTAAAACTTCTGGAGAAGTACTCAAATAGAAGTAATTTCATATTCCCCAAGTTAACCTTCTCTAGCAGGTCATAGACATACCTATCTACTTAACTGTCTTGCCTGCATCATTATTGGCTATTTTGATCTCTCAAGATGGAGAGGAGGAAGCAGCTGCGATCTTCAGTAGCGGTGCTGCCTCCAGGGAAACAAAGGTATGCTTTTAGTCATCTTTGCCTTGCTTAATAATATTCTTTCATTCAAAGTGAGAGCTAATGATCATGCACTCTGGTTGACCTAATCCTTAATGACGACTAAGGAAAAGGAAGGAAAGATCCTCAGAGCCATTGGGAGCTCCATCAGAATTATATTAGGATAGACACAAGTCACGAGTGGTAGAAGTAGGAACCGAGGATTCTTTGGGAATCAATATGGAAAGTTCAGCTCTTCGGATGCTTTACCATGTCCACACAACATTCAACAAACAGGGTGAGCTCTACCTCTGGAGTCAAGGATGCAGCATTTTATGGTAATGCCACATTTTGTCTTTTCCTACAGATCCGCCAGGGAAATTAATGGCTATGGAGAATGACTCTGCAGTGACTGAGTTCATTCTTGTGGGATTAACAGACCAACCTGAGCTCCAGCTGCCCCTCTTTGTGCTGTTCCTGGTCAACTATGCAGCCACTGTGCTGGGAAACTTGAGCATAATGAATCTCATTTTTCTGAATTCACATCTCCATACTCCCATGTACTTTTTCCTCTTCAATCTGTCCTTCATTGATTTCTGTTACTCATTTGTCTGTACCCCCAAAATGCTGATGAGTTTTGTTTCAGAGAAGAACACCATCTCCTTCAGAGGATGCATGACTCAGTTGTTTTTCTTCTCCTTTTTTGTCAGCTCTGAGTGTTATGTGCTGACAGCTATGGCCTATGATCGCTATGTGGCCATCTGTCAGCCTCTGCTGTACATGGTTGTCATGTGTCCTAGGTTCTGCTGCCTGTTAATGTTTATAATATATTTGATGGGGTTTGCTGGTGCAATGGTCCACACAGGGTTTATGATCAGGCTCAGCTTTTGTGATAAGAATACCATCAACCACTACATGTGTGACATCTCCCCTCTCCTTCAGCTCTCCTGCAGCAGCACCTATGCCAACGAACTTGTGAGCTCTCTTATAGTAGGTACATTTCTCATTTTCTCTAGCTTGATTATCTTAACCTCCTATGCTATGATCCTTTTAAATATCATTCAGATGTCTTCAGGTAATGATTGGTCTAAGGCCATGGAAACTTGTGGGTCTCACATCATAACTGTTACTTTATTCTATGGATCTGGTCTGCTAACTTATGTCAAGCCATCATCTGCTATGTCTGTGGACCAGGGGAAAGTTTTCTCAGTGTTTTATACTATTGTGGTGCCCATGTTGAATCCTCTCATATACAGCCTCAGGAACAAAGATGTCAAAGTTGCTGTGAGGAGAACCATAAAGAGAATCACAGGCTGACTGAGGCAGAGGAGTTTCCCCTAGTCCCTGTTTCCGTGTGGGGCTGTTTTCTCTTCTCCCTTCTGTTCTTTGCTTTCTTCTATTCTTCCTCTTCAGCGTTCTTCCTTGTTCTTTCTACTTTTTGGGAAAGGTGGCCACTGAAATGTTTTCTCCTCTTGCTGTGCAGTGTATCTGTTAGGCTCAGTGTTGCCCTTGAACATCAATGTTGCCTTGAACTTGGTTTCCATTGCCTGTTCCACGTCTAGTCCCTGTGCTGATATCCTTCCCTACCTAAGAAACAGTAACTACCATTTATTCTTGTTTTCTTCTCTATCCAAGTTAAACCCAGAGCTGGGCATGTTCTGTGAGCTTGGTTTCCCGCTTTATTTTCTAAGTAAACAGTGTAGATCCAGTATCTCTTTCACTTGTCTTAATATATACATTTTATCTAAAATGAGAAAACAAAGGGTTTGGGCATAGTAAATTGTTAAAACTTCTAGAATTATCTAGGGTTCATTTAAAAGTGGGTCTTCATTTTAAGACTCTTATCTGCAGTGGAACTCTGTTGGAATAAAGTTTTATTCTTATGAATATGTGAGAAGGTGTTTAGATTACTTCTTCTGTAATGAGAATACTCCTGCAACATATTTTATTAAAAATATAAGTGAAACTGTGAATGGCTTGTTTCTGACTTTTGAATTGTGATCCTGTTTATGTAACGACAGAATCCTGCTCATGCCTACAGAAGAGAATGTCATATATGTAATATTTAAATTTTTAAAATTTCTCCTGCTGCATAAAGAGGATTCCTTTGTAAAGATAGGGCCATTTACTTCTAAAACACTAAACACATCTCAAATTAAGGCTTAGTGAGACAGTGCATTTGTGACCTTGTTCCTGAGCTCAACCCCAGGACCAAAGAATATATATATGTATATATAATATACATA
>NW_008348084.1:23838-31303 GCF_000622305.1 Nannospalax galili
ACTTGTTTAATGTCACATAATTAATTATCTAGAGTCCAGTTTTGAAATAATTGATCATCATGCAAAGAAATTGGTGAAACAGAATGAAACTTGTGAAGAACCAGAAAAAATTCTGCAAAATAATTTGAAGATGATTAAAAAAGTGGAAGATTTTTGGAACATGACCCCAGCCAGGATTCTTATATGAGAGAGATTATCTATAAGTTTTTGATGTTCAAGTAGAAAATGTACATGTTCCTCCAGAATCCTAGTCTTAGACTGGTCCAAGTAAGGTGAACCTCAAGGCGAGTTTTCATTTTATTCTTTCAGGGTGTTTAGGATGAGGAATCTTGTCAAGACTTTTTGTGTATCATGGCATTCTTGTCATCATTAAATATGTGCTTTAAGAAGTCTTTTGGATTTTATTTTTGTATGTGGAGACAAAAACTACAGTAAAATCAATAATAAAGTGTATTGTACAGTTTAAAAATTGTGTATATTATACATCAGGTACATTTTTCTGCTGTCCATCACTGCATTCAATGAGTTCAGGCCAGATCCTTGTCAGTGGATATATTGTGGTTTTCCAATTCATGAATAAATATCTGATACCCCAGTAAATATCTGACTACTCTAGACAAAGCATCAATACAAGACTCAAGGGAGGACCCTACCAAAGTTTAACTTGGTAAATCAATGATTTTATTTAGTTATTTAAAGGAACATCAGTGACTCAGAGGTGCATTAACTTACTCTAGCCTGGGAGATGACTCACTAAAATTGCTTTCCTAGAGATCCTTTCTGAACATTTAGGTAGTTTCATGAAAGAAACTCACCTCCTCTGAAATCACTTACTGCTGACCCTAGCAAGGAAGAGTCATTGACTGATGCAACAATACTTTTTACACTGTGTGATTTTGCTTTGTCCTTTTTGAGAATTTCACACGAGTATTGTGTTTGCATAGTTTCCACCATTCCAAGTCCCCTTCCAACTCTTCCCATGTTCCCCCATCCACCCTCATAATTTCTTGTTCTTTTCTTTGATTATTATTGTTACATATACATACATGCAATTATCTATGGCTGGGAGGGAGGAAGGAGAGTTATACAATGGGAGAGAGAGAGGAAAGAGGGACAAAGAATTCTTTCACTACTCTCCATTGTTTTTCTTTACATTTAGTGTTTTTACTATGATATGCTGTAGGAAATCTCTGCTCTGTTCCAGTCTATTTGGTGTTCTGTGTGCTTCTTGTATCTGTATAGCTATATCTTTCCTTAATTTAGTGAAGTTTTCTTCTATCATCTTGCTGCAGATCTGTGTAGATTTGGTCTTCTCATGGTGTCACTTGTTTCCTTCATATTCCATTCCTGGGTTGTTTTTTTTTTTTTTAAGCTTTTACATTTTTAGCTTGAGCAGTCCAGTTCTTCAGCTTTATCGTCCAGTCTTGATATTCTGATTTCTAGTTCAGTCATTCAGTGGGTGAAACTTCCGTCTGTTATTTCAAACTGGTTTAGTGAGATTTTCCATTCCATTTTCATTTCAGCCAGAATTTTCATCCTGTATCTATCACTTCTGTGAATTCACTTTTCAAATCCTGAATTGCCTTTGTCATTTTATTCAGCTGTATATTTGTATTTATTTGAGCATCAGTCAGGAGTTTACTCCCACTCTCTTTCAGTTCTTTGAGTTGTTTCTGTGACCCCTACATTGGTTGAACTCTTTGATCATGCTTATGATTGTTCTAAATTTTGTGTCCAGGGTTTCCTCTGGGTGGTTCTCTTTGTATACCACTGTAGTATGACATATTAGATTTGATGGGGACATATTTTTAAAAAATATTTTATTATTTTTTTTTAATTTTGTGTGTATGTGTGTAGGTAAGTGCATGTGTGTTGTGCAATGCCTGTGGAGGGCAGAAGAGGCTGTCAGATCCCCTGTAAATGGAGTTATGGACAACTGTTGGCTGCCATGTGGGTGCTGGGATTTGAACCTGGGTCTTCTGCAAGAACAGTCTTCTTAACTGCTGTGCTATCTCTCCAGACCCTTCTGGGGACATATTATCTTGCTTCTTTATATTATTTATGCTCGTATTGTGACTTGGGCATATGAATTTCTTTTGCTGGTTGCATGTCTGATACAAAATTGTAACCTGACCTTGTTGAGTTGAAGTTTAGTTGTTTTTTATTGTTGATGTTTCTGAGTTCCTTCTGATCAGGGATGAATAGTTAGTTGACCTGTGCTTCAGGTTCTCACTTTTGATTTTTTTATTGGAGCAACAAAATGGTTCCTGAATGGCAAGTCCAGAACTCTCCAACAGGATGAAGTAAACTAGGCCCAAGACTGGCAGAAGGGGACAGGGTGGGCTAGTTCTAATGAACTAAGTTGAGTTTGAGTAGATGTGAGCCCTGATGCTGTGTGAATGGGGCTGGTCCCAACACAGAGGGATGTTGACCTGGTGGTGAGGATCTGGCTTACCCAATAGACTGAGCCTAGTCAGTCACTCCAACAGCAGCAGCTGGAAGGGGTCTAGACCCCAGGAGGGTGGATGTGGACAAGGTGGGACAGTTCTAAGTAGCTATGAAGGGTAGATGTGAGCTCTGGAGCTGTACACATAAAATATTTTTACATGAAAGAAAATAGAAATAATTCTAAAATACAGGAAAGGGAACTATGTAAAAATACCAAATGAGGAGGGGGGAGAAAGATGAGGAGGAGGAGGAGTTAGAGAGAAGGAAGACATGAAAAGAGAGAGAAAAGTAGTGAGAAAAGAGAGTAAAAGGTTATAGCTTTTCTCTAGATACTCAGAAACCATGGTCTGTATGTGCTGTGGGCCGTGAGTTGAGGTTGGAGCTTCTTCTGTTCAGATTGAAGCTGGTGATGAGCCCAGAATGTTCGTGGGTCTGCCTTCTGTCAGGACCATATTCACTTTAGGATCTTCCTTTCTTTGCATAGCTGGGGCTATTGCCACTGCTGGTCTCATATATCTTTCAGCCTATGAATCTGAGGATTATTCACTTGTGCTTTTGCATTCCTAATGAAAAATGGCATCCCATGAGTGTATCAGTGAGTGGGTACAGTGAACTGAGCACCAAGGTATGTACTGGAGGACCCAGCTCCATAGGTTCAAATAAAGCTCTACATTACTCACTCTGGAGGAGAGAGGATGATGAAGGAATCAAGTGATCCATTGCAAGTTACCTTTGAGCTCTCATCACACAAAAGCAGCTTTGGAGGCTGGACAAGAGACTAACCTTGGGCTCAGGGTTTTATTCTACATAGTCACACTCATGTGATGGATCTTGCTCTTCTACAAATGCCACCATGCTCTTCAATTTAAACCTCCTGCTGCCTGAACTCATTGTGCCTGAATCTCACCCTCCCCTTCTCCATGAATATCTCACACAGCCATCCTACTACTTAGATGTTCTGGTCATATCCCCAGGCTTCTTGACTTTTGAATGTTTTTAATGTCAGACCCTCAAGTAGCATAATCACATATATCTCCTCTTTCAAGTGAGTGACTAGTTATCACCTTCTGAGATACTGATGTTGACAAGGTGATTTCTTTTCCCATGATGGAAATGATGGTGATAGTACTCAGTCATTTCAGACTGAGGGAAAGACTGCCATTGTTTTGAGTCCAGGCTGGTCTTAGCCATAATGAACCCTAAATACAGTTTCTTCATGGTACCATGATATTACTACACTACCTGACTGCCTGTACAGAACATCTGTTCCCCATCAAACTGTTTCTATGAAGACAGTTTCTGCGGTCTTATAAATTGTCTACTTCTGTCTTTCTGTGTCTTAGTGAATTGTTTCTGGTCTTCTTTGAGAAAAGGTCTTTGTGTAGTACCATCTGACCTGGAACTTGCTATGTAGATCAGGCTGACTTTGATCTCTTGGAGATCCATGAGCCTCAACCTCTGGAGTGCTGGGGTTAAAGGCTTGTATTACCATGTGAGGTTCTTAGTGAATTCTTTTAATGCCACAATAAGAATGGTTTGTTTCCTGCCAACGTTAGCTCACGAAAAAGTCCACCAGTAGTCACATCATGGGAGAGTTACCACTATCCCTTTTGACTACTAGAACATATTATTTAAAACTACAACACATTCCACACTAAGAATCTGAAGAAAAATAATTTATTCTTGCTATATAATGTTACCATCTGAATCTGGAGCTTATAGAGCAGGAGACCTGGACTCTGCATTGCCCTTTAAACCATCACACTATTCTATAGGTTGACTTGTACTTTAACCACATTTCTAAGCGGAAAGTATTATAAACAGTACAATATTCTGGGTCTAGCCTGCCATCACCTGACTCACAGGCCAGTATTCTGTACAATCTGCACTATTGTATTCTCTTTCTTTGTCTCACTTCACCCTCCCGAATATCCTGAATCTCCCATAAATCCCCAGATAATAGAAGCTTTTGGTTTCCCACTGGAAGTTGATGATAAGACCCTATTGTTGAAGACACCACTCCCTTTGGTCACAGGAAATGAAGAAATCAAGTTAGTACTAAATTTTATGCTTCATCCCAGTTGGATAGTTTTTTATAGCAACAGATGATGTGATGTAAGCTGCTAGGTGAATAAAGTCATCACAGTCTTACCTTGAGGTAAACTCTTTGAGCTACAATAATGACTGGCCTAACAAGACATATCCATTGAGGCAATTGTGGCATGAATGTTGTGGGGTAATTCTTTCAGATTGGATTTAAGACTTCTCCACCGGAGGGAACTCATGCTTCCTATAACAAACTGGGTCATGAATCAGTGGATAGGGAAGTTATAGTCCCTATGGGAGAATTACTATTTTTACTTTGCCAAACTGAAATTTTACCAAACTGCCTTCTTTGACATGATAAAAATACATTGTAAGCTTATATGAAATTCTAAAATAATCAATAAAAATACTGTAAAACAGCAAAACTAATAATAATAGGGAAAGGAAGCACATTGTCCCAGCCTAATCCAAAGAAGCCATTCCAAAGTTAATGCTTGGACCCTCTTGATTAGTCAGGGAATAAATATGGAATCCAACTTAGGGTGGAGGTTGTGCTGAGCCATTTCTGACACAGGGCAAGACTGTTATTGCCTCAAAGCCAGGTTGTTTGTAGCCACAGTGAGCCCCAACTGAAATGGTACAGAGCACAGTGCCATTGAAAAATGCCTGACTGACCATCCTAAATCCCCCCATAAAACAGCACCTTCTAGTGCCTCAGTGTGGACAGTTTCTCTGTACTGTCTTACTGGTTATGGTGCCGTGTATGCAATAAACTCTCTACTTATGTCTTATGAACTCATTCACTTCCCACATTTCTGATATGTCACCAATAAGGTGTCATGGCATTGCTATCCTCTCACACAGGTAAATTCAGTACCATGCTGAATCCCCAAACTAGTTTTAAGTGTTGGAAGAGCTATGAGATTTCCCTTTAAGACTTCCAATCTCCTTTCTTCAGAGTCATCTGCTTAGCAATGTCTATTCTTTTTCAAATTTGTGTCTGTATGAGTATATTTCCTACATATATGTTAAGTACATCTGTGTCCTGCAATGCCCAGAGAGGTGTGAAGAGAATGTCAAATTCCCTTGTAACTGGATTTACAGATTATTGCTAGCCACCATGTGGGTGCTGGGAATTGAATCCAGGTCCTCTGAAAGAGCAGTTGGTGCTCTTAACCACTGAACCATTTCTTCAGTCCCCAATCGTTGAGTTTTCATTCCCCAACATTTCCCCACCATTGAGCTAGGGCTTAAGTTACTGAGTGCTTCTTTTTGCTCTGTAACCTTGCTATTTCTCCATTGTTTTTAGCTAGGCTATCACTTATTTTATCATTTCTGATACCTTCTAATCTTTGTCTCTTGCAGGTGTATCCAGTCCATGGTCCCTTAGTCACAGCCATGACAACTGACTGAAGACATCTATGAATTTTGCAAAACACAAAGTTGTAAATCTACTTAAAACATCAGATTTTATTTTGCAATTTTCTTTTGTAACTCACTTGAATTTTTCTTGAGCAACCACTTTGTGGATAATAATGATTTGCAAGCCTAAGATGTGGATTGCCATGCCTTGTAGAAGTGATCCTTTGTAAACCTGTTTTGTGTTACTCAATATACTATTTTATCCTGGAGTCCTATAAGGAGTCTTAATAAATGCATTGGACAATTTACTATTTTAAATATGGAACCCTATAAATTTGTATTTACATAAATGTTCTTAGTAAATAAAATTATTCATTAATTGTTTTACATTTTATTTCATGAGATTTATGCACAGCAAAATATGTAGAGTGTAATGTTTGTGTGTGTGTGCATATTTATATAATCACCCTTCTCAACAAGATATAAAGCATTCCCAATGTTCATAGAAAGTTTACTCATGTTTCATTGTCAAGTCCCTAGGTTCATGATGCTTTGTGTTATTTTCTGTGTATGGTATAGGTTATCACCACTATTAACAGACTTATTTTTTAATCCATTTGTTTTAGTTTCATATCTCTTACTGTGATACAACACCCTGACAAAAAGCAATTTAGGGGAGAAAGGGTATTTTTTAGCATAACATTCCAGTCTATCACTTCATAGAAGTCACATTGGCAAAGAATTGAGATAGCTGATGAAATGAATGCATGCATGCTCACTGACTGGCTTGTGATTAGTTTTATTTCTCCAATCTAAGACAGTTTAAAACCCCTTGCCTAGGAAATGGTGCTACCCACAATGGGCTGGGTGCATCCACAGTCAAGACTAGAGAGAAATGAATGCATGCATGCTCACTGACTGGCTTGTGATTAGTTTCATTTCTCCAATCTAAGGCAGTTTAAAACCCCTTGCCTAGGAAATGGTGCTACCCACAATGGGCTGGGTAATCGCACAACAATGAACTTAATTTAGCCAATCACCTACAGGTGTGCTCACAGGCCAACCAACCCAAAGTAAACAATATCTCATTGAGACTCTCTCCTCAAGTGATTCTAGGTTATAACAAGTTGTCAGTTAAAGTTAACCATTACAATGTACAAGAGTCACCATTGAAAATACTTAGTATGCTGATATGTTCTTTTTCAGGACATCAATTTCTGAGTCTAAATAGTACCCATAGAACACATGCAAATGTCTATAGAAATGTTGCTGGCAGCTACTGGTATGTGTGTGGTGGTGATAGGAATTAGAATATTTGCATTCAAAGGTCAGTGTCCAGGTATGCTTGTAACTGTGTACAACCCAGGAAAATATCATATTATAAATGTGTTTCTTCTGAATGCCCAGTCCCAGGCTGAGGAACTCTGATTTATATGAACAAAGGGGAAAGGGAACCACAGTCTGCAAATATTCTTATATGTCTTGTACATTCCTCTATAATACATTTTGTGAATCATCTCACTTAATTAAAACAACACAATTAGTTTTTTTTAGTACTATGTTATCATCATCATCATCATCATCATCATCATCGTTACTTTTACAGTGC
>NW_008348084.1:31611-37742 GCF_000622305.1 Nannospalax galili
AGTCATGGGATACCTCCCTATGAGGTATTGGTCAGAGAGGCCCCAGAGGCACACGAAATACCACAAGTTGTTGTCATTGGTCTGGCGTAACTCCATGGTAAGACTACTGCTAAAAACACCACTCACTTTGGCTGCAGGGTATAGAGAAATGAATCTCAAATTAACTAGGAATCCACAACCCTGGAAGGTTCTATTCAGATGTCTGGGGAAAAACATCTAAAGTCTTACCCAACACTTGATCCAGCAAGTTACAATACTGGAATGCTAGGCCAGATGTTATCGCTGGTGCTATAGTGACATGATGGTTATGGGTTCTGGTTGGATTTGAGTTCTACTTCACAGGCAGGATTTCTTGGCTGGTACTGCAAATCTGGTGAAGAGCTCATGTCTGTTGTGATCATAAGCTCTAGAGGGGAACGTACTGTTTTTTGGCTAATAATGCTGTCAAAGTGCATTCTAAATATTTATATTTAAGCTCAGAGCTTTGTGCTGCTCCATACCTTTCTCTGAGAAGCTTCTTTTTTGCAGTAGATAGTGACTAAAGCAGAGATTCATAACCAGTCAAAGTGCTGACAACCTGTGATTTCAGAATTGAGTGGTTGTCTCTAAAAAACATCTTTGACCAAAGGACCAGGAAACATCATGGAAGAGAAAGCAGAAAGAACATAAGAGAATGGGGGGGGTGGAGTCTGTGAAATCTTGTATATTGGAAATGACACAGCCATAGCATGCGTGAAATTACAGCTGCTATGGTTACCTGAAGAAGAACAAACCAGTCAAAATTCCAGCATGGATGGAGGTCCGGCTCCAGATACTCCATCCATACCTGAGGAGCTGTTGGCAGTTGATGGTTGCTGAAGCAGGAAGGGTCATTTTTCTGTGGGGACATGGCAGTTAGTAGTCTGCCCATGCCCAGTGGTTGCCTCTATACCCATGTGAATTTGTATAGCACTAATTAATTGGACTCAGTGGGATACTAATTTACAAACTTAAAAGGACATAAAGTTAGGAGGAGACATGTTAGGGAATTGAGTGGAGCTGGAATGAGGTCGTGGGGCGTTCTTCAAGTTCGATTTTTCTTGCACTGACAAATACTCTGACAGAAAACAACATAAGGGAGGGAGGAAAAGTTTGTTTGTCTTTTGGTTCCAAGTTATAGTCCATCATTTTGGGAAAATCGGGACAACTCATTTTGGTTCTGGTTACCCATTTCCTCCCATTCTATGCTGAGGTTTTATTTAGTTTGAATTTGCATGTCTTGTTACCATTGCTGTGAGTTCATAAGAGTAGTTTCCTAGCTATTTGGAAAATTCTGTTTTTTGTGGTCTTCCACCGCCCTTGGCCCTTACAGTCTTTCTGCCCATCTTTCTCAGTGGTGCCTGAGCCTTGAGTGATAGAGATTTGATATAGGTGTCCTACCCAGGGTCATGCACCTTTCAGTCTCTTATTCTCTGCTATTTGGCCGGTTATGGTTTTCTGGGTTAGTCCCCATCTTTTTCACGAGGAAGCTTCACTAGTGAGAGTTGAGACATGCGTTCATATTTTTTCTGCCTTCTGTTCCACTGTGTTCGCCTCAGGTGTAGAGGTTGGATCGTAGATTTGTCACTCAGTGCTGGGCAACTCATTCGTTCTCTGCATTTGACCAGTTGTGGAACTCTTAGGCCCTTCCATCTGTTGCAAGAAGAAGATTTTTTTGATGAGTGATGAGAGGTACACTTGTCTGAAAATATAAGGATGCACATTTAAAATACAGTAAGAAATTGTGTTGGTCTAGGTATAAGACAAAAGTAGGTTTTTCTTTAGGATCTATGATCTCTCCAACCATGTGCATTTAGCTATGTTTACAGTGCCACACAAGAGTTCTTTCCCACTGAGAGTGCCTAAACCAGATGTCAGTGATTGATTGTCCCCATGTATAAGTGCCATTACTGCATCAATAGAGAATGTTTCCTGGGCTAGCAATTTTTGTGTTTTTAGGATTTACAGCTGAGGAGGCCATTTGGCTGGTTTCCTCCCCTGGCAGCTTACAGAATGTCCTCTGATAGAATAAGAGCTAGTCCCAAGAAGGAGGCTTTCAGGTCAGTTCCAGCTCAGTTACTCCAAGTCCTGTGTCCAAAGTATACTGTATCATCAGCAACAGGGACTACCTTCAAGTTCTGAAAGGCAATCAAGGGCTGTATTGTTTTGGAAGTCCCTTGTACTACACTGAACAAGAACTTGAAGGAAGGTTTCTCTTGCTAGGCCTTGTGTTCTTTGTTATACAGCCCTCAGCTATACACAAGCATTCTTTATATATTGTGTGTGCATTTTCAGTAAGTTTTGAATTAATACTTTTTCCTCTGTTTTTTTTACATGTTTTGAGCATTATTTTTCTATCTTCTCTCACTACTTATACAATCCCCCTTATACCCTTGATAACACGTTTCCTACAACCCCCTTTACTGTCACCTGACCTCCTATTCCCCTTTGCCATCATGGATGGATATTTATATATATTGCATCTATAGCATTGAACCCAATCCCAAATCACAGCCAAGCTACATTCTTAAGACACTGTCTCCAAGCATCATCCCAGGGTGACTTGGAATGTACAATTAATTCTCTGTCCAAAATTATCAATCAGCTGTGTGACCTGAAGGATTGAGTCTCCATAGCAAGGGTGCAGAGAAGCTGTGCTGAGCGTTCATCTTCTATCCTGCTATTTTGACCTCTCTTAGGGGTTATTAAAACAAAGGAATGAACCTATACAACAGTATTGAGGAATGCAACTTGGAGAATCTCATAACTAAAGGTTGTCCCTACAACAGATGATACTGTGTATCCCTAGCTGGCTTGGAACTTGCTAGATAGACCTCGGTGGCCTCAGACTCACAGAGATCCTCCTGCCTCTGCCTCCTGAACCCTGGCATTAAAAGCAAGCACCATCACACTCAGCAGATTTGTATTGCATTTATTTGTTCGAGCCTGAATATGGAGGTCAGAGGGTAACTTACCAGACATAGTTCTGTACTTCCCTCATGTGGGTCCTGGGGATGAACTCAAGATCTCAGATCATCAGATTTGGTAATGAGTGACTTTACCTGCTGAGCGATCAGATTAATGTTTGAAGTTATACTCTTGGATTATGAACTGGGTGATACAGAATTTCAAATAAAGATTGTAAAAATAGAGCAAATTTTATATGATTTCTGATGTTGAGTTTTCTCTTGAGAGTCGATGGGATGTTTACTGTATGTAGGACAGGATGCTTTCCACAAGACCAACAAGTTTCATGTTTTGAGCATATATACTTCAAAAGAGCATAGTATTGCTCTTTTTTTTTTTTTTTTTTTTTTTTGAGAAAGGGTCTCCCTGTAGTCCCAACTGGCCTGGAACTCATTATGTAGATCACGTTGGCCTGGATCTCACAGAGATCCTCCTGCCTAAAGGAGTGTACTTCTTCACTCTAGTTTAGAATTTCTAAGTTAATGTATGTTTATTTTCACTCTTCATGGAGCCTAATAAAATATCACCGCATTTACCAATAAGAGGGACAGTTTGTGAGAAGCTAACATCTCCAGCCCTTCAGACACTCACAAAAATGTAAACATTGAAAATAAACATATACTTCATGTGTAATCTGACTGAACACCTAGGTTATCTGAAAAGAGACATAAAAAATCAATTGTCTTGAGTATGTGCAGAGATTTTAGCTTTAAGGAAAACAAGAAGGCTTTGTTGATGTAGGTTTTTCATCTTCCTTTGTGCTGATTACCTTTAAAAAATTTTAAGACATATATTCTGGAGCTAAATTTGGACTTGCGCAAACTGTAACAGTGTGATCTCAGCAGTGGTGATGTGTCCATCTCATCAGCAGTAGAAATAATCTATATCTACAACAAAACACTATAATTTTTACTATGAGTAGGTTAGCACAAATCATTACATCTGGACCTTTGTGACTTTCACAGGATTCTGTGTGCACATTGCTGGACTGGCTCTTCACTTTGGACTTTCTGATATTAATTTATAGTTGTGAACTATAATTTTGAAAATTAACCTCATTTTAATGATTTTCACTTACAAAAATTCTAAATAAGTACTTATCTCCTAAATTTAAATTAACTTTAAAATTTAAGGAGATATTTAGGTATACAAATAAAATTCTAGTGTTAGAAACGTAAGCCATCATACCCACGGGAATCTAAGAATATAAAGTCATACTGACTTGAGAGCTTATTTCTATTCTTTCATCTTCTATGTAGAACCTTTTGGTCAAGTGTGATGTCTGCTGTTTTGCACTGCAGTCAGAGATACCCATTGGAATGTATAGATGGCATGAGAATGTTTCTGGAAATTCCTCTTCTGGAGTTTTGTATACCACAGAGGAGATGGACCAAGATGAACACTCACAATTCTTCTTGGGGACTAGGTCCTCCCAGTGGGAAATTACAAATTGAGTACAACTTTGAATCTCAAAAGACTCAATGATAGTTCTAATGCACTGGATGCAAATACTACCTGACTAGTTAATACTCTCAGGGGACACACCCTACAGGGAGGAAATCCTAAAGTCTAGAATACTTTTCTGTGGTTCTAATGAACTTCATCAGAAATATTGGCCTTGAAATAGAAATTCTCATTTGATTGAGATAATGCTTTAAAGACTCATTTAAAGGTTTATAATTTGTATTCTGTAAATTAAAAGAATCTTGTGGATAAAACCTCAAATAAAAAAACATGCAACTCCCCCATGTACCTCTTTTAGCAGGTTATAAATATGTTTGTACTGATGTCCATAACCTGCTTCGTTAATAGTAAATTTGGCCCTCAGGACAGCGAGGAAGAAGGCACCAATGAACAAAGGTGAGTTTCAAATCATCTTTGTCTTGATAATTTTCCAGCTTTAAAAGAGCTATAAATCTTGAGTGCTGGAGGAAGCTCCTTTATAACTTTCTCTTTTCAGCTTTATTTGTTAGTACAGACTAACGCTAGAAAAGAAAATATGTTCAGAGAAACCGAGATGCCTACTTGTATAATTTCTGAACATACATAAACCTTGGATAGGGGAATGGGGATAGGGATTCTTCAAAAACAGCATGAGCAGTTGGGATGCTTGTATGCCTTGTTCTACATTCTTTCTACCCAAGCTTAGAAAGAAATAATGCCAGATATCCATCTGGAGTCAAAGATGAATTACTTGATAGTGTCACAGTTGACTCTTTTTCTTACAGACTCTACTCATGAAACTCATGTCTGAGTTTGTTCTTAAGGGACTGACAGACCAACCTGAGCTCCAGCTGCCCCTGTTTGTGTTGTTTCTCGCAAATAAACCACAGTTTAGTGTCTGAGTTTGTTCTTATGGGACTGACAGACCAACCTGAGCTCCAGCTGCCCCTGTTTGTGTTGTTTCTCATGAACTATGCAGCCATAGTGGTGGGAAACATGAGCTTAATGAGTCTCATTTTTCTGAACTCTCACCTTCACACACCCATGTACTTTTTCCTCTTCAATCTGTCCTTCATTGACTTCTGTTATTCCTGTGTCTTTACCCCCAAAATGTTGATGAATTTTTTTTTGGAGAAGAACACCATCTCCTTCACAGGCTGCATGACTCAGCTCTTTTTCTTCTGCTTTTTTGTTAACTCTGAGAGTTATGTGCTGACAGTCATGGCGTATGATCGCATTGTGGCCATCTGTAAGCCTTTGATGTATAATGCTGTCATGCTACCTAGGATCTGCTGTCTGATGATATCTGGTTCATACCTGATAGGGTTTTCTAATGCGATGATCCTCACAGGCTTTATGTTGAGGCTCAACTTTTGTGATTCTAACATCATCAATCACTACATGTGTGACATCTTCCCAATTCTTCAGCTCTCCTGCAGCAGCACCTATGTTAATGAGCTCATGAGTACTGCTGTGGTGGGTACAGCTATTATTTCATGTAGCCTCATTATCTTAGTCTCATATGCTATGATCCTCATAAATATCATTCAGATGTCATCAGCTAAGGCTTGGTCCAAAGCCATGGGCACTTGTGGGTCTCACATAATAACTGTCAGTCTGTTCTATGGATCTGGGCTCCTTGCTTATGTCAAGCCATCATCTGCTGAAACTGTGGGCCAGGGGAAATTTTTCTCATTGTTTTA
>NW_008348084.1:38267-39338 GCF_000622305.1 Nannospalax galili
TCTGATTTGATGGTTTTATTATCTTCAAAGTCATTCAAAGAGATAAGAGGTTACAGAAATTGTGGGCATGGCATGATTGTCAAAATCAAAAATCCACTTAGGGTCCCTTTACAAATGGTTCTTTTTCTAGACTTTCAACTTAAAATCTGTAACAGGAGTCTCTATTAGAATAAAGTTTTATTTTATTGTTGCTTAAATAACAATTAGCCCTATTTCTCTGCCAATTTTCTCAAATTCCTCACTTTTGACAACATATCAGGAGATTAATATATTTATGAATTATAATTTATCAGTATTTTGCCCCTTCCATGTACATGTGTATTTTAAATAAATTTTTATTGATTTCAGAAGTTCATAGAATTTGTTTTGATCTCATTCAGACCCACTTTTCCCTTTCAAACCCTTCCTGCTATCCCCTCGCCCAATTTAATGTCCTGCATTAACTGTCCATTTAATTAATCAGTTTTTTATTTCTAAAAGCCTATCAGTTCTAATCTGTGTCTCCAAGTGCACCTGAGTGTTGGGCCATGCTCTGGAGACTGTCCAATCTACTAGGCATCACACCAGTAAGGAAAAATGCCTCTCTCTCTCCCAGCATAAACCAGTTGTCAGTAGATTGTCAGCTAGCACTGGGACTTCCTGCCCACCCTCTCCGTCCATTATTGGCCCTTAGCTGGCTTAGGTTTGCACAAGTCTTATGCTTCCTGCCATAAGCTCTGTGGACTCATTTGTATAAATTTCCTGTGATGTCACAACAATACAACCCAGTACTTCTGGTTCTTATAATCTTTCTTCCCACCTTCCACAATGATTCCTGAGCTCTTGGAGGAGAGGGATGATATAGGTATCACATTTAGGTCTGAGGACTATACAGTCTGTCACTTTCTGCACCTCGACTGTTTGTGTTAATTGTCATCTGCTACAATAACTTTCTTTGGTGTGAGCTGAGGGATACACTAATTTAGGAATATAGCAATAAGTCATTGTGAGCCAGCTTAATATTTGTCTGTTTAGCAGAATGACAGTAACAGTCTCTCTCCTATGGCCTGCGATTTGGCTAGGCACAGGTTC
>NW_008348084.1:40335-42898 GCF_000622305.1 Nannospalax galili
GTGGATTGCATTGGTGACTGGAAGCCAAAGGGCTGCGGGTTCACGCATGAAGAGAACTATGTGAGCTGGATGGTTCCAGCAGGCCACCAGTACACAGGTGGTGTTGGTATCGGAGCAGTTGAGTTGTGCCCGAGAGTCAGAGGTAACATTGGCTAGCAATAAGGCAAACAGGAGCCACACGCAAATGGGGGTAGGGGGGCAGGATGTCGTGTGATCAATGGATGTAAGGATTTTGTTTTTGGCACAAGTAGAGGGATTGGTGTTAGTGTAAGTGCCATTGGAAAGCTGAAGGCCCTGCTGTGCCAGTAACGGCCTCATGTCCATGCAGGAGTGTGGACTACAGAGGTCCCAGTTACCAAGTATTGATTTACGGTTTGTATGGGAGATCTTAATGCCACAGGGATAGGTGGGGGCCAGTTGTCTCCAAGATCCTAGGGGTAATTAGAGGGGGAGCGGCTGAAGTGGCAAAAGGGAGGGATGGCATGGTTGGGCTTAGGGTGGCATCTCTGCCACAGTATAGGGAGCACGAGGAAAAAGGGTGCAAGGGAGCATGTGTGTGGGCAGTTGGAGAGCGGTGGGCATAGAATGGCAGGGCAAAATGGGGGCAGAGGGGTGGTGGTCCCCTCTGCCTCCCCTGTTATTATTGTCCCCAGTGCAGCGAGGACCGAGATTACATAGGTGTTGTTGAAGGTAGGGGAAAGACCCTGGAGTTTAACAGACCAATGCATGAGGATGCGTTGTTGGTAGTGAAGCAGAGCCAGGAGCCACTGAGTGATTCCCAGGAAGTAACTGGGTCCATGGTGGGGAGGCCAAGTGTAGAATAGAGGGTGGAGTAGGCTGGGGAATGAAGTGATAAGGGCAAGACAATAGGTGGGGAGGGAACCAAGGCCCAGAGACCATGGGCCGTGGCAGGGGCGGGGAAGAGCAAACCAATAATCCAAGTAGTGGCAAGGTCTCTGGGTCCTGGGGGTCCTGTTGGTCGGTTGCTGGTCTCACATCTCTCAGTGGAACCCATACTGGCTTTATTTCCTCAGGCCAGCTGTGAAGACCCTAACCTGGATCAGGTCCTCTGTCTATTAGGGGGTCAAGAGGCGTGGAGTCAACAAACAGACTCTGGGAGTTGGGTAGAAGCAAGCACTAGGTAAGGTGCTGCAGGCTCATTTAAGGGAATTCTTCCAGTTTTTCTACATTTATAAGGCAGTTTTTAATTATATTGCAGTATGTGCCCTCAATGATCATTAGAAACATGAATGAGTTCAAGGAAGATGCTTCTCCATGAATTATATTTTTGTTCACTAAGATCGTTGCGGGTTCTACAGGCCAACTGTAAAGACCCTAACCTGGATTGGGTCC
Source organism: Nannospalax galili (assembly GCF_000622305.1). Lineage (NCBI taxonomy): Eukaryota > Metazoa > Chordata > Mammalia > Rodentia > Spalacidae > Nannospalax > Nannospalax galili. The sequence goes on from NW_008348084.1 coordinate 41,689, forward strand.
CCTGCCGATTAGGGGGGCAGAGGCACGGAGCCACAACACACAGACTCCAGGAGTCAAGTAAAAGCAAGCACTAGGCGAGGTGCTGCAGGCTCATTTAATGCAGGAAGGGGCACACTGTATTTCTCCGCCCCCAAGTCCCTTTAGTCAGCGTATTGTTTTCTGATTGCTCCATGCCACGCAGTATGTCAGCGGTCACTGGGCTCACGAGCAAGGTATGGAGGTGTGGGCTCCTTTTCACGGGCTATTTGCAGACCAAGAAGTGAAGTGAATTCTCGCTGAATCCCAGGGCTCTGGGTCCGCGCCATCTTTGGAGGCCTCCTGCTACATTTTCACCCTTTTTCTTTAAAAATGACTGTCCAGCGAGAGCCTGTAGGCAGCTCCACCTCAGGATGACCCCAGGATTATGGACTGTGCCTGTCTTAGGTTGTCCTATTTGGGCATGAACCTTACCCGTCATTGGAGCATGGACATACACATTCACGTCCTGACTTAGGGTGATTCTGCCCAACATGATCTTACCCATCATTGGCTACCAGCCCTCCAAGGGGTATCATCCCAGGGGATCAGTCAAGGTGGGGAATTATCTGTAGGAGGCCTTGTACATCTGTGTGAGTCAAATCTGTTGGGCTGCAAAGGGTGGGTTGAAATCATCTTCATGTATTGCTCTGAGGGCCTGATACACTGAGTGATTGAACTGTTTCTGACTGTGGGAATGAAAAACAAGGCATTTAAGAAGTAGAAAGAGAAGAAAAATTATGCCTGTGAGGAGTAGGTAAATGACGATCCAAGACGGGTCAAATAGTGCTTTTAGATTAGACCAGATTTTTTTCTAGGAACCCTGAATTGACGTCCAGCGTGGGTGCATGGGTATAATTTAGAGAAATAATTTGATTAGTTAGTAATATAGAGTAATTAAGAAACTTTTGATTCCAGTGGCCGTGAATATAGTGCGCAAGTTGTAGGTGCGCTTCAGTAATATTTTGTACGTTATAGGGGGTGAGACAAAGTGACTTAAAGCGAGGGTCACAGGCTAGCAGAGCCATGTCTTTGGTAATTGCCAGCACTTCACTTAAGAGATCAATCTGTTGTAACACATTAATTTCCTGATGAAAATGCTGATTGATAAGGGACTGAGTATGAAAGGTAGAGGAGGTTCTGGACAGGACCTCATTGAGTGTCTCCACAGTAGTGGAGGATTGGGTGATAGCCA
>NW_008348084.1:43705-45910 GCF_000622305.1 Nannospalax galili
CTTTTTTAAAAATATTTTATTTATTATTTTTATTTTATGTTTATGCATGTATTACATGCATTAGGTAAATGCACCTGTGTCATGTAATGCCCATGGAGGACAGAAGAGACTGTTGGATCCCCTGGAACTGGAGTTATGTACAGTTGTTAGCTGTCATATGGGTGCTGGGATTTGAACCCACATCTTCTGGAAGAACAGTCAGTGTTCTTAACCTCTGAGCCATCTCTCCAGCACTCTGTGGGGCATTTAGTGATTATTGAGCAATGTGTAAGGGCCCAGCCTCCTGTGGGTGGTTCTAGCCCTGGGCAGGTGGTCCTGTGTTATATAAGAAAGCAGGTTGAGCACAGGCCTGGGGAGCAAGCCAGTAAGCAACATTCCTCCATGGCCTGTGCTTCAGCTCCTGCCTCCAGGTTCCTGCCCTGAGTTCCTATCTTGGGCTTCCTCAGTGATAAACTGTGACCCAAGCGGGGTAAATGAAATAAACCCTTTCCTCCCCAAGTTGTTATTGGGCAGACTGTTTCAGCATAGAAACTGAAAAGAAACTAGAACATGATATTTCCAAATTTCTAAGGCATCAGGTTTAGAAATATATGCTTGGAGAAAATGATGTGTCCTAAAAAACTTATAATTTGATTAAAATTATAGGTAATAGGTAATTAGTAATTTATAGTTATTGTAATACTAATCTGATCATCCCTATATTTTTAATTTCTCAAGAACAGCTTGAATGCCCAGTGTCATCTTCTGCTTGTCTTGTTAAAAAATGTTATTATTTTCACTTTATAATATTAGGCCTGCATGTAGGTAAGTGTATCCACATGTCGTGCAATACCCATGGAGGACAGAAGGGGCTGTCAGAGCCTCTGGAACTGGAGTTACAGACAGTTGTTAGCTGCCATGTTACATCCCAAAAGAACGAAGATGTTCTTATATTCTTGTTTTGCATTCATCAAGGTTTTCAAGTGTTTCTCTCTATAGTTTTTCCTCTTTCTCTTCATTGATAAGCACTATGACAGATAATTCTGATCACAACATGTGTCTCAGATGAAGGTATTGTGCGCAGGTCATGTATTACATTGCTTGGTTGGAGTTTCAGGCTAGCTATTTTGAAAGATTGTTGTCTAACAAGGATTTTGTTGGGCCATGAATAAAAATGCCTGATGTGCCAGGACCCGGGGATTTCTCAGGAGAAAAAGACCATTAGGATAAAATGGCACTGGGTGCTCCTATATGTTTCTGTAGAAAGGACTTACCCAATGTCTAGACAGAGCAGTTGTAGTCACAGGTAGAGGATGCAGGCATCCATTGTGAGGAAGACGCCCTACAGGCTTCTGGTGGAGGTTTTTCTTCCAGTGCTCTCTGTAGTGTGGTGGTAGACGAGGCAAGGATTCCTGAGAGTCCCCTCTCTAGGAAGGGACTCCAACCTTTCTCCCAACCAGGCAAGGGCCCCAACCTTCCCCTTAAGTGTCTACCATCAGGATAGACACTTCTGCTCATTTCTAGCTGTTCCAGGTCTTTCAGTGGTCTCTGACATATTTGCAATGTGATTTTTCTAACAGTGACAAATTTCCTGCTATTTAAGTCCTTTTTACTTTTGGTTTCAGAAATATAGGAGTTTGAAAAGTGAAACAGATTTCGAATTTTTCAAAATCCATTGTTGCAATGAAAGAGGATATCTTGTATTAAAAGTAATTCAACTTTAATATTTTTTAAAAATTATTTATTTAATAACCACATGAGTAGATGAAGCATTTTATTACAGCATTAACATATTCAATAAACAATTCCAGAGCAAAGATACAGCTTTTTCAAAATTGACTGTAAATTTTTAGGTTCACAGTTGAATTAATACAGTTATACAATATTGAACTCTGTATAAAGCCCATAAGACATAAAATTGAATGAGGTTTTAACTTTTTTTTTAATTACAACATAGAATAAGTAGATTTAATAAATGTTTATAGCATATTTCATCCAACAGCTGTGGAATATACATTCTTTTCAGCAGTCCAGGTAACTTTTTCTAAAATAAATCACATTTTTTTTATTCTTATTCTTTTATGAAGTTAGTTAAAAATTAATGAACAAGAAATTAAAGAGACTGCGCTGCAATTAAGTTAGAATATTCTAACTGGAAAACAATTACTGTGAAACTATTTACATTCTCATAGAATTATAAACATTTCTCAAGGAATACTTTACAGC
>NW_008348084.1:47423-47660 GCF_000622305.1 Nannospalax galili
ATAGTCAGTGTCTTTTTGTGGTGCATTGAGGGCATTGACATTTAAAGTTCTTACTGGAGGCTGTGTGTTGATTACCCTTACTTTATTTTCTATTTTTGCTCTTGGTCCTATTTTGTGTCTCAGTAATTAAGCCTACATGTGATTTCTTTCAGAAGCCACGTGAGTATGGTCACTTTTCTTCAGTCATTTCTATTGCTTCAAATGTTCTTTGTAGGGCTGATCTGGTGGACATGAATT
>NW_008348084.1:48784-50979 GCF_000622305.1 Nannospalax galili
AATCAGGTGTGAATAGCTAATTGGTCGGTACTTCAAAATATATTTACAAAAACATTGTATTTATTATTTTTACTTAATGTATAAGAGTATGTCTCCTGAAGGTATGTGAGTTCACCCGTTTCATGCAATGCCCAAGGACATCAGAAGAGGGTATTAGATCCCAGTATGGATTTACAGGTCATTGTTAGCCCCTTTTAGTGCTGGGAACCCAAACCTGGGTCCTCTGCAAGAGCATTCAGTGCTGTTAACCAGTGAGCCATCTCTCCAGCCCCTTGATTTTTTAATTAATTAATTAACGAATTTTCTTTTTATGTGTATGAGTTATGCCTGCATGTAAGTCACTCATGTTGTGTAGTGTCCATAGAGGACAGAATAGGTTGTCAGATCCCCTGAAACTGGAGTTACAGATCATTATTAGGCACCATGTGGGTGCTGGGATTCAAACCTGTATCTTCTGCAAGAGCAGTCACTGCTCTTAGCTGCTGAGTCATCTCTCCAGCTCCAACAGTTGGTTTTTATTGAGGGACTAGATGTTTTTATTGTGTTCTGGAGGCCAGTGAGTCTAGAACTCTCCATCAGGGAGAAGGGGCCTAGGTCCAAGGTGGGCAGATAGGGTCAAGTTGGGCCAGTTCTGATTAGTTTAGATGAGTAAATGTGAGCCCTGGAGCTGTGTGAATAGGGCTGGTACCAAAGCAGGGGGATGGTGACCTGGTGGGCAGAATGTAACTTAGTCAGGAACTTGTTGGCAGCAGCAGCTAAAAGAGGCCTATGCCCCAGGAGGGGGGGACAGGGTTAGAGTGGTCAGTTCTAAGTAGCTATGCAGGTAAATTTGAGTCCTCGAGGTTTGGACATGAAACAATTTTTAATGAAAGAAAATAAAAATAATTCTAAAACACAGATGAAAACTACATCAAATACAAAGAAAGGGAGAGAGAGAGAGAGAGAGAGAGAGAGAGAGAGAGAGAGAGAAAGAAGAGGAGGAAGAGGGGGAGGAAAGAGGATGAGAAAAGAGAGAGAAGAGAATATAAGGTAATGGCATTTTTCAGAAACTAGTGTCTGCCGAGTGCTGGGGGCCATCACTTGAGTTGTAGTTTCTCTTTTCTAATTCAAGCCGGTGTTGACACTAGATTGTTCATGTGGCTGTTTTCTGTCAGGCCCACATTCACTTTAGGACCTTCCCTTCTTTGTATAGCAGGAGCCAGCGCCACTCATCTGACATATCTTTGCAGCCTATAGATCTGGTGATCAGTACCTTGGGATAGCTAGTGTAAAGTGGCATCTTTTGACTGTATTGGCAAGTGGGGACACTGAAGTGGGCACTAAGGTATGTACTGGAGGACCCATCTCAATACTTTCAAATAAAGCTCCACATTAATCACTCTGGATGAGGCAGGCAGCCACAGGAATCAAATGCTCCATTAGCACTTAGCTTTAGATCTCAATCAGCGAGCCTTGCAGGCTGGAGAGGTGGATAACCTTGGACTCAGAGTTTTATTCTACATAGCCACCTTCATGTGATGGATCTTGATCTTCTCCTAAGGCCACCATAAGCTCCAATTTGTGCCTTCAGCTGCCTCAGCTTCTCATTATGCCTGAATTTCACCTTCTTCATGAATATTTTACTACTTAGATGTTGTGGGAACACATCCCCAAGCTCCTTGACTTATGATTATATCTTCTTGTCAGTTCCTCAGAACAACCTAATTACAAATAACAGTTCATCCTTCAAGACAGTGACCGGTTATTGCCTTCTGATACTGAGATTGACAAAGTGATTGTTTTTCTCATGCCTGTGGATGCACGGAAATGATGGTGATAGTGCTCACTCATTTCAGACTGAGGGGAAGACTGTCATGGTCTTGAGTTTAGGCTGGTATGGCACTAAGTATAATTCTATCATGGTGCTATAATCGTACCACATTGCCTGATGCCTGTATGGAACACCTATTCCCCATAAAAGTGCTTCTCTGAAGACAGTTTCTTCTCTCTTGCCTACCATGGCTGTACCACTGTACCTTGTATCTTATAAACTATGTCTTTTTGTATCCCAGTGAATTCATTTTCTGTCATCAAGTGCATTGGTGCATGGGGACACTGAACTGTTCTCTAAGGAATGTAGAGGACCTATCTCAATTCTTTCAAATGAAGCTCCAAATGAATCACTCTGACATTGGCAGGAGGCTGCAGTAATCAAG
>NW_008348084.1:51180-53309 GCF_000622305.1 Nannospalax galili
CATTGAAATCTCAAAAAACTGTACCAAATGTTTAGCGCCAAAGTCTGTACAATACTCAGGAATGTTTACAAAAGGTATGGAGATAGATATGTAAAGATATGTCCATTTGGGGATAATGACAAAGGTAAGAAAGGAAGCAATATATGTGCACAGGCTACAGGGACACAATAAATGAGGCACACACCCAACGACCACATTTCCCAGGACCCAGAAAATAGCCCAATTGACATCAATCACTCATTGTCCTGCCTGAGTCATATCCTTCATTAGCTCTGTACTATATCTCTCGAGCACTTTATACCAAAGAGATGTGATGGTTTTAAGCAGCTAAGAAGGCTTTCTTCCCTCCCTCCATCTTCCTTTCCTGCCTTTCTTCTTCCTTACATCCTTCCTTTTCCTTTTCCTTTTTTTCTTCCCACCCTTTGCTGTTTTACAAAGTGATGGAGAATGAGGCATGATATTAGCTTTTGATTAAGAATCCTAAATTAGTTCACCAGGGGTAAAGCTCACTGCCCTAGCACTGCTGAGACCTTAGCAGACTGCCAGAGAGTGCATGGATCTGGACTCCTTATGGTATGCCAACTAGAAGGGTCCAGATGTTAGAAGAAAGCTGAGTGTACCTGACTGAAGCCTGACTTGGGCCTCTGTGGAAGCTCCTGAGTAGCTGATCCAAAGCCATCAGTTCTCTCCAAAATAAAACCTGAGTGAAACTGAAACTTAGACAAACCAGCTTACATACCCAATAAGAAAACAGCTAAGGCACATAATACAAACAAGCAAACTTCAACTCAACAAAAGAAGCTTCGAGTTTCATACCAGATTCACAAACAACTAAAGAAAGCCACATATAAAAATCACAATGAAGCATCATAATACGGAAACCCAAAACATCATGTTCCTAGCCAACTCCACCAGTCCTGTAGAAGAATTCTACAAGGAGAGAACCCCCCAAAAATAACCCAGGATACGGAATTTAAAAGAACAGTCATAATCATTGTCAAGGAATTCCACGAATTTAAATAGCACAGAAACAAAAAAATCAAAAAACTCAAAGAAGATAGGGATAAACTTCTGAATATTCGAATTCACAAAGGTATAGAAGCATTGAAGAAAACTCAGGCAGAAATGATGAAGGAAGTTTGAAAACGTCAATAACTCATCTTGAAACAACAGGGAGAGCCTGACCAAATGAATGAAATGCAAAACAGAAAATCAACACTGGAGGATAATGTTGAAGAATTGGATCACTCAAGTAAAGATTATGAAAAATTAAAGAAAAAAACAGGAATGGAATATGCAAGAGATGCGAAAAACCATGAAAAGACCAAATCTACATATCATATTCATGGAGGAAAGTGAAGAATTTCAGGTTAATGGTACTGACCAGATCTTAATCAGGACTGTAGAAGAGAATTTCCTCAAATTAAGAAACACATCCCTATCCGAATACAGGAAGTGCATAGAACACCAAATAGGATCAGAAAAGAAACTCTCCATGACATATCATAGTAAAAACACTAAATGTACAGAACAAAGAGAGAATACTGAAAGCAGCAAATGAAAAGCAACAATTCACATACAGAGGAAAGTCAACTATCCCAAGAACTTTTCATAAACTTTTCATAAACAAATATGAGTTTAAAACACTTACTTGAAGGGATTTTTGTTTTACTTAATTTACTTTCTGAGACATGATTTTACTATGTATCCTAGGCAGGCTGTGAATTCAAGATCCTCCTGCCTCTACTTCCACAATACTCAGATTACTAGCTTGCTTTACACACATAGTTTACTTATAATTTTCCTGTTCACTAGTTGGTCTTCTTTTATCATTGCCATTTGTTATTTTTCACCGTTGCTCTTGATGCTTTCTTTCTGAAATGGGGTAGCACTATCTAGTCTAACCAGGCCTGGAATTCCCTAGGCATTCCAGGCTAGTCTTCAAATTGTGATCACCCTATCTGAGTCCCCTGAGTTATGATATTTCGTGCATGTGCTATTATGGCTGAGACCTCACTGTGATTTCATAGATTCTATCTCTAAGTCATTTATAGTCATAATCAATGTGAAATTTGGTATGCAAAAATAGTTTATTTACCCAGTTGTAATTCACAAATGAAATTGTACAT
>NW_008348084.1:55009-55762 GCF_000622305.1 Nannospalax galili
AAAGAATCAAGAAAGGAAGTAACCCAATTAAATGATGGGCTAAGGAACCAAAGAGAGAGTTCTCAAAAGAATAAATAAAGGTGGCTGAGAAGCATCTTAAAAGGTGTTCAACATCACCAGTACTTAGGGAAATGCGAATTAAAATCACTTTAAGATTTCATCTTACCCCAGTCAGACTGACTAAGATTAAGAGCACAAATGATACCAAATGTTGGGGAGAATGTGGGGAAAGGGGAGTGCCCATCCACTGCTGGTAGGACTGCAAACTTGTTCAACCCCTATGGAAAGTGTTATGGAGAACTCTTAAAAAACTGCAAATTAACCTACCATTTGACCCAGTTATACCACTCATTGGCATAATCAAAGAACACATCCTATTGCAGAGACACGTGTATATATGCATGTTTGTTGCTGCTTTTTTCACAACAGCTAAGAGATGGAAGCAACCTAAGTGTCCCTCAACTGACAAGTGATAATGAAAATGTGGTCCATTTATACAGTGGAGTTTTACTCAGCAGTAAGGAAAGATGAAATCATGAAATTTGCAGGTAATGGGATGGAACTAAAAACTGTTTTACTAAGTGAAGTAACTCAGACTCAGAAAAAAACAACAACGCATGTTCTCCCTCATATGTGGATCCTAGCACCAAACCCTGATAAGTGAGTATGTATTTAGATATAACTACAGGAAAGAGGATAATAAAAAGGAACCAGGGAGGTGAAGGAAAAGAAAGAACCTGAAATAGAAGAACA